>NC_138773.1:317365924-317758424 GCF_965119305.1 Pelophylax lessonae
ATGTCCGTTTTTCATCCGTCAACGGAGGGATGAAAAACAGACAAACGGATAGCAGGTGTGAAAGGGGCCTAAAATGGGTCCTTTCACACGAATGATCCGATCATTATTACAGTAACAATGCATATTTTTAGCACTGATAACTGTAGTAATGTCACTGGTATCCCCAAAAGTGTCAAAAATGTCAGTTAGGGGTCCGATCTGTCCGCCGCAATGTCACAGTCCCGCTAAAAATCCCAGATCGCCGCCATTACTAGTAAAAAAAAAAAACAATAAAAATGACATAAATCTTTCCCGTAGTTAGTAGACACGATAACTTTTGCGCAAACCAATCAAAATACGCTTATTGCGATTCTTTTTACCAAAAAAATGTAGCAGAATACAAATTGGCCTAAAATGTTAAAAAATTTTGATTTTTAAATTTTTTTTTTGGGAATGTTATATATCAGAATGTGAAAAATCTTTTTTTTCAAAATTGTTGCTATTTTTTTGTTTACAGCGCAAAAAATAAAAATCGCAGAGGTGATCAAATACCACCAAAAGAAAGCTCTGTTTGTGGGGAAAAAAGGACGTCAACTTTGTTTTGGTACGACCGCGCAATTGTCCGTTAAAGTCACGCAGTGTCGAATCGCAAAATGGGCCCTGGTCTTTAAGCAGCCAAATCCTCCAGGGCTTAAGTGATTAAAATAAAAAAGCTTTTGCCGACGTTCAGCTTTAGGCTGAGGCCATCACTGAGATGCAACTATGCATTTTATCTCCATTGTAGACCACAGAGCTCCCAATCCTATGAAGAAACAGAACAGAGAGTCATTCAGCTCCCACCCAGTAACGTCGCTGAACCGTCGCAGAGGAAGAGGTGACAGTAAAATAGAGAAAATTGGTCATAAATGGACAGAGTTTGCTAATTGTCATTGAGAATGATAGAGCAGGTGCTGGATGCTCCATCTCTCTCTCCGCCATAACTCTCCTAATTAAGGCCTGATTAGTATCAGTATCCACTTACACTGGAGCATGGAGGATTCACTAATAATCTATGGCGGTAATTATATCGCCGCAATTAGGACTCTGCTAAATTCTCCGCTTTGTTTCATGCCATAAGGGGCTCTCATCGCCGCAATGATTTTCATGCTGATTAAAAATGAAATGCCTGCTTTATAGACAAAAGCTCACATAAATAACATAGTAAAAACAAAAATAAATAAATTAATAAATTCAATAAAAAAAAAAAGCCAAATTAAAACAAGAGCGGCCTAAATTGTTTCTAAAAGTGTGCCAACAAAAAAGTTACATGTAATTGATGTAGGAATAAAGAAGAGATCCGCAGGAGAGTGACATGTATGGCAATTATCAGCCATCTATTACCTGAAACCCAAAATAATAATTATAAGAGAGGAAATTGGATCAATTGAGAACAGAATTTGTACCAAATTGCATGGATTGGCAACTTTGTCAAGGAGAACCAATTATCTAATTTGTGAATTTATGAAAGCTTCCCGCAACCGTTGAGGCTCTTATGGGTTCATCAGCCATTTATGTGACATAGGGAAGAGTTTCTCAACCATTTTTTTTTTCAGTTTAAGGCGCCCTTTAAAAGTAAGCAAAATTTTGGCATTTCAAGATGAATTATATTTTTGTTTTTTTTTAATCAAAGGAAAAGTGGCCCAAAATAGTAAAAAATAAATAAATAAATAAATATGAGGATTTTACTGCATACAATTTGTGTGCATTATTATTATTATTTATTTTTTTTTTTTATCCAAGAAAACGTTTATTGATAAATAAAGAATAAAGAAAATACAAACATAGAAAAAACAAACGGAGTTGCTTAGCATCAAAACAATACAGAAAGAAATGGTTCACCAATGGCGCTTTTACACTGCATGGAACCGAACGGTTCGGCTCGCTTTTGTGCTTTTCCACTGCATGGTACCGCATGGTACGGTCAGGGATGCCGCTAGAAATCCTGGGGCCCCATACAGCCTACCTGACAGGCCCCCCGCCCCCCCCCCACACTTCCGCCGCAAATATCAAAATTATATTATCACCCCCTCCCCCAATCCCTCTTCCTAGCAGAAATCCCTCCCAATCACCCCTCCCAGCGCAACCCCCCAAATCCCTCCACAAACTCACAACCCCATCCCCGTACAGAGTGCAGGGGTCAGAAATGCATTACATACAGAGTGCAGGGGTCAGGAATATGTTGCGTGCAGGGTTCAGGAGAGTGCTAGATACAGAATGCAGGGTTCTGGAGTGCATTATGCATAGGGTTCAGGAGAGTGCTAGATACAGAATGCAGGGTTCTGGAGTGCATTATGCATAGGGTTCAGGAGAGTGCTAGATACAGAATGCAGGGTTCTGGAGTGCATTATGCATAGGGTTCAGGAGAGTGCTAGATACAGAATGCAGGGTTCTGGAGTGCATTATGCATAGGGTTCAGGAGAGTGCTAGATAGAGAATGCAGGGTTCTGGAGTGCATTATGCATAGGGTTCAGGAGAGTGATAGATAGGTAATGCAGGGAGCAGTGCCATACCAAGCTGACCAAGATTTCCCATTGAGGCCAATGTTAAAAGCTGGGAGTGATGATATACCAAGCTGTATATGTGTGTGTTGAAAGCGGTGTTGGAACGGTTAGGTACGGTGGCGCTTTTCCACTACATGGAACTGAACGGTACGGCTCGCTTAAACAGTACCACCTCGGTTGTGGCTCCAAGAGGGCTGTACCGGTACCATATCCCACAATCCTTTGTATGCAGCCTTGACTGTTTGTCTGTACTAGCCACTGATTGGTCAGAGAATCGTTGTTATCCCACCCACTTACTACTTTAGTGGAAAAGAAAACCGTACCGAACCGTTCCAACACCTTACCATGGGTACCATGCAGTGGAAAACCAAACCGAGCCAAGCAGGGCCGAGTGGAACCGAGCCGGTACTTGCAGTGGAAAAGTGCCACAAGAACATAATTCATCTCAGAACAGTTTTACGGATATAAACAAGTTCATGTTGTGCATCACACCTGAAAGCCAATATCAACCATGCCAATATCCCATCCTGCTCAAGGCATATAATACACTCGGAATCTCTCAGACGGCAAAGGCAGAACAGTACATTCCACAAGTGTTCATCCTACTGGGCATCGTAGTACTCTTGTCATGACCAACTCCTGTGGGGATAACCCAGGCACATCCAACCAAGGAGACCAAAAATAAAAATAAGGTAGTGCCAATATATAAAATATTAGAATGATAAAAGGTCCATAGTCCCACACTAGATGAAATACAGAGTCCAAATGCAAATGATGAAAAGGAGCATCCAACACCAGTTAATGGGATAGATTACTAACTAACAGCTAACATCCAATGGACACTATTCTGTACTACTCCTCCTGGACCTCTCTGCTGCCTTTGACACAGTAGACCACCCCCTCCTCCTCAAAAAACTCCACTCCTTTGGCCTCTGTGACCGTACTCTTCACTGTTTCTCATCCTACCCATCCCAACACACCTTCAGTGCTACTTACAACTCTACTACCTCCTCTCCTCTTCCTTTCTCTGTCGGGGTCCCCCAAGGTTCTGTCCTTGGACCACCCCTTTTCTCAATCTACACCTCCTCCCTGGGTCAGCTGATTGCCTCCCATGGCTTTCAATATCATCTGTACCCTGATGACACCCAAATCTATCTCTCTACCCCCCAGCTCACTCCATCAGTCTCCTCACGCATCACCAGCTTCCTAACAGACATATCAGCCTGGATGTCACATCACTTCTTCAAACTCAACCTATCCAAAACCGAGCTCATGGTATTTCCTCCCCCACGGTCCTCTTCCCCTGATTTCTCTGTCAACATCAACAGCACAACTATCAACCCGTCCACCCATGCCAAGGTCCTAGGTATAATCCTGGACTCTGAACTATCCTTTCAGCCACACATCCAGTCACTGTCCAAAGCTTGCCGCCTTAACCTCCGCAACATCTCCAAGATATGTCCCTTCCTAACCAATGATGCCACAAAGCTTGTAATCCACTCCCTGGTCATCTCTCGTCTCGATTACTGCAACTCCATTCTCATTGGCTTACCTTTACAAAGACTATCTCCCCTTCAGTCCATCATGAACGCTGCTGCCAGGCTCATCCACCTTGCAAACCGCTCTGTGTCTGCTACCCCTCTTTGCCAATCCCTCCATTGGCTGCCACTCAACCAACAAATTAAATTCAAGCTACTAACTATAACCTACAAAGCCATCCATAACTTGGCGCCCAGCTACATCACTAATCTGGTCTCAAAATACCAGTGGCGTAGCGTGGGTTGTCAGCACCTGGGGCAAGGCAAGTAATTTGTGCCCCCTAACCCGCGGGATTTTAGCACTCAGTCTCTTCCACTAGATTAGTTAAAGAAACCCTTACGCCCTAAGCACATGTATTGTTTGTTATGAAAATACTGATGTAATTAAAATAAAATGCATCTAAATACAAGTTTGAATGACCAGCGTGCCCCCTTTCAATGCAGAGGGACCAGCATGCCCCCTTTCAATGCAGAGAGACCAGCGTGCCCCCTTTCAATGCAGAATGACCAGCGTGCCCCCTTTCAATGCAGAGTGACCAGCGTGCCCCCTTTCAATGCAGAGTGACCAGCGTGCCCCCTTTCAATGCAGAGTGACCAGCGTGCCCCCTTTCAATGCAGAGTGACCAGCGTGGCCCCTTTCAATGGAGAATGACCAGCGTGCCCCCTTTCAATGCAGAATGACCAGCGTGCCCCCTTTCAATGCAGAGTGACCAGCGTGCCCCCTTTAATGCAGAGTGACCAGTGTGCCCCCTTTCAATGCAGAATGACCAGAATGCCCCCTTTCAATGCAGAATAACCAGCATGCCCCCCTTCAATGCAGAGAGATCATCGTGCCCCCTTTCAATGCAGACAGACCAGCGCCAGGCTGCTGACTCACACGCTGCTAAACTGACTGAGCAGTGAGGAGAGGCGGCATAGGCGGGGCTTGGCTTGCAACGCCACCCCAACCTAGACCAATAAACAGGTGAGGCACAGTCCAGCCCAGCCCCGACCCACCATTTTCAGCCATAGGGCGGCCGCGCTGGACATCTCCCAGCCTAAAGATGGAGGCAGCCGCAGACAGTGTGTGAACTGTGTATGTCAAAGTCAGACAGACAGAGTAACACTGCAGATGCGCCCCCCCAGAAGTTGCGCCCGGTGCGGCCGGCCCCCCCTGCACCCCCCACGCTACGCCACTGCAAAATACCGACCAACTCATTCTCTTCGTTCCTCCCAGGACCTCCTGCTGTTTAGCTCCCTTGTAACCACTTCCCATGCTCGCCTCCAGGTCTTCTCCCGAGCTTCTCCCATCCTCTGGAATGCTCTACCCCCATCTGTCCGGCTATCTCCAACTTTGACTACTTTCAGACGATCCCTGAAAACACATCTCTTCAGAGAAACCTATCTGGCAACCACCTAACAACTGTGCTCTTATTTTATCCATCAGCCTATCCCCCACAGTTATTACCTCTTGTATCTCTTGACCGTCCCTCTTAGATTGTAAGCTCTAACGAGCAGGGTCCTCTGATTCCTTCTGTATTGAAGTGTATTGTATTTGTACTGTCTACCCTCAAGTTGTAAAGCGCTGCGTAAACTGTTGGCGCTATATAAATACTATATAAGAATAATAATAATAATAATTATGATGTGAACAAAAAAAAATTGGTGCGCTAAAGGTGAATTACTATACAGCAAAGTGGTAATAAAAAAACTTAATGCATATCAATAATATACATATAGATTACAACAAAAGGTGTATATCATAGTAAAAATTATAAGTTATCACACAGGGGGGTGATACAATTAGTCCCAAAACATCCAACTCAAAGTCCAAATGGGAATGATGCAGTTGATCCCAAAAAACTTCAACTCAATATCCAATGGTGCTGGGTATAATAAACGTAAAGAATGATGAAGTGAACTGGTGCTGAAAAAAGCTAGGAAATGATCCAACGTAGGGTGTGACAGTTTCCCACCACCTTACAAATTTGCTTCTAACCAGCAGTTTCAATATAAATGGCATATACAAAAGGCAGAAATCAATCCAGGGAGAACCTCTTGTGACAGACCAATTGGGAGTGATAAGTTCCCACACCTTTATACAGAGGGGCTTCTTACCAGATCCCAAATATTAAAGGTTTTGCAGTAGATTCTTTCCGTCTCTCCTAAACCTTTGGGCTGTATGAAAGGAAGGTCTCCTGGCACATACAATCGATTCGATGTCCGGTTAATCACTGTGGCCCTCGATCACTCTCTAGTGGTTGGATCAGGAAATGTTCATAGTTCAGGTTTCTCCAACGCATGTAGTAGTAAAAAGTATGTGAGAGGAAGCCAGTTCATCAGTGCAACTTCAGAGTACTAGACAATTCCATTATTAGTCCAGGAATAGATCAAAGTGTAAGATGTAAGGGATCACCTCGTGAGTACTCCAAAACTGCTTACCAGACGTGTATGACCCTCAGATCATAGAGCGGTCATGTTAGGCATTGGTGGTAAGTGTGGTGACAGGCAAATTGAAGAACGTTCGACTCCCAGCTTAACTTGAAAGTAAAGTACGTCAAAGTAAAGTATGTCAGAATAAAGAAAGCTCCAGTGGTGAAGTACTTCCCACAATCATTGAGTTTATTAAAGTATTGCACTTACAATGATCCATAAAAAATGGCATAAAACATAAAATAGTAAAGACAGCAGTAGTAGCATGCTCGTCATCCGACGTAAGGTCCCGCCTTACGCGTTTTGTCATCCAATTGACGTCATCAGAGGCGTAGCCCCGTCAGACGCAAGCATGCTTTAAAAGAGGCTGGTTCCTGGACACGACGCACTAGGAAGTGTGGCGATGTGCGATGCGTTCCGGAAGTAGAAACCACAGGCTTACCATGACATAACTCGTATCTTGCTTTCGCGTTTCGTCATCCAATTGACATCATCAGAGGTGTAGCCCGTCAGACGCAAGCACGCTTTAAAAGAAGCTGGTTCCGGACATGACGCACTAGGAAGTGCGGCGGTGTGCGATGTGTTACGGAAGTAGAAACCACAGGCTTACCATGATATAACTCATATCCGGATGCTGCAACCTGCGTTCCAAGCCCAAGCGGTGCGTTCCGAAAATAGAAACTACAGGCTTACCATGACATAACTCATATCCGGCTGCTGCAACCTGTGTTCCAAGCCCAAGCGATGCATACCGGAAATAGAAACTACAGGGTTACCATGACATAACTCATATCCGGCTGCTGAAACCTGAGTTCCAAACAATGGTAATACTCCCGTAAACAGCAAACCAGCCATCAATACCAATAATAACATGAATTTAAAAACAATAAATGGACAAAATCACAAATGGCACTTAAGACTTATCCAAATGCCAGATAATTAAATGCATAACAATGAAAATAAAATTAAAAACTATTGACATACAAACACTTCAAAATGGAGCAGGGTACAATAATAAGTGGCGCCACCTATATTGAAATATGAGAAACGCAAATATACATAACGTACATCACTCATAAACAGTAAATTAAAAAATAAAAAAATAAAAAAGGGGCTAGCTATTGTTTATAAAAAAGTTCACATCCCATTCAATGTTCAGACCTCACGAAGTGTAAGATTTGATGTCATAGATCCAGCGGGTCTCCAATCTGGAAATCCCGCGCCAGATGTGACTACCTCTCCAGTGAGGGGTGAACTGTTCCATTCCCCAAATCAGGGTTCCCTTAGGGTCCTTATTGTGACATTGCACATAATGTTTGGAGACGCTATGTTTTGGGAACCCTTTCCTGATACTGGCAAGATGTTTGTTGACCCTAACCATTAATGACCTAATTTTACAGCCTACGTACTGTAGACCGCAAGGACATTGCAGAAGATAGACAATGTTAGTGGAGGAGCAAGTAATAAAGGGCTTAATAGCAAATTTTAAATTAGCCATGGACTGAAATTCACAAAAACTTCTACCAGTCAAAGCATTAACCCGGCAGACGGCACATTTCCGACAGGGGAAAAACCCTTCATATCCTGAAAAAAAGAAACCTTTCTTGGTTGGTCTATAGCACTGGGGGCGACATATAGACCAAGGAAGGAGGGAATAGTATAGGAAAAAGAGAAGAGAGGAGAGGGAAGGAAGGAAGGAAGGAAGGAAGGAAGGAAGGAAGGAAGGAAGGAAGGAAGGAAGGAAGGAAGGAAGGAAGGAAGGAAGGAAGGAAGGAAGGAAGGAAAATAGTATAGAGAGGAGAGCAAGAAAGGAAGGAAGGTAAATAGTATAGGAAGGAAGAAAAGAAGAAAGGAAGGAGTATATGGGAGAAGAGGAAAGGAAGGAAGGAAGGAGTATATGGGAGGAGAGGAAAGGAAGGAAGGGATGAAGGAAGGGAGGAAGAAAGGAAGGAAGGAAGGAAGGAAGGAAGGAAGGAAGGAAGGAAGGAAGGAAGGAAGGAAGGAAGGAAGGAAGGAAGGAAGGAAGGAAGGAAGGGAGGAAGGAAGGAAGGAAGGAAGAAAGGAAGGAAAATAGTATAGAGAGGAGAGCAAGAAAGGAAGGAAGGTAAATAGTATAGGAAGGAAGAAAAGAAGAAAGGGAGGAGTATATGTGAGGAGAGGAAAGGAAGGAAGGAAGGATGGAAAGAAGGAAGGAAGGAGTATATGGGAGGAAAGGAAGGAAGGAAGAAAGGGGAAGGAAGGAAGGAAAATAGTATAGGGGGGGGGGATGGAAGAAGGAGAGGGGAAGAAAAGAGAGGAGGAGAGGGGAAGAAAAGCGAGGAAATAGTAAAGGGAGAGGAGAGGGAGGAAGGAAATAAAATAGTACAGGGGGGGGGGGGGGAGGAAGGAAGGAAGGAGTATATGGGAGGAGAGGGAAGGAAGGGAGGAGAGGGAAGGAAGGAAGGAAGGAAGGAAGGGAGGAAGGAAGGAAGGAAGGAAGGAGGGAAGGAAGGAAGGAAGGAAGGAAGGAAAATAGTATAGAGAGGAGAGCAAGAAAGGAAGGAAGGTAAATAGTATAGGAAGGAAGAAAAGAAGAAAGGAAGGAGTATATGGGAGGAGAGGAAAGGAAGGAAAGAAGGAAGGAAGAAAGGAAGGAAGGAGTATATGGGAGGAGAGGAAAGGAAGGAAGGAAGGGATGAAGGAAGGGAGGAAGGAAGGGAGGAAGAAAGGAAGGAAGGAAGGAAAATAGTATAGAGAGGAGAGCAAGAAAGGAAGGAAGGTAAATAGTATAGGAAGGAAGAAAAGAAGAAAGGAAGGAGTATATGGGAGGAGAGGAAAGGAAGGAATGAAGGAAAGAAGGAAGGAAGGAAGGGAGGAGTATATGGGAGCAGAGGAAAGGAAGGAAAGAAGGAAGGAAGGAAGGAGTATATGGGAGGAGAGGAAAGGAAGGAAGGAAGGAAAGAAGGAAGGAAGGAAGGAAGGAAAATAGTATAGGGAGGGGGGAGGAAGGAAGGAAGAAGGAGAGGGGAAGAAAAGAGAGGAGGAGAGGGGAAGAAAAGCGAGGAAATAGTAAAGGGAGAGGAGAGGGAGGAAGGAAATAAAATAGTACACAGGGGGGGGGGGGGGAGGAAGGAGCAGAGAGGTAGAGAGGAGAGTAAATATTAAAGGGAGAGGAGAGTAGGGGAGTAAAATAGTATAGGGAGAGGGGGAGAAGGGGGGAGGAAGGAAGGAAAGAAGGAAAGAAGGAAGGAAGAAAGGAAGGAAGGAAGGAGGAGAGGGAGAGGAAAGCTATTTTTGGCCGTAAGATAAAATACATAGGCCCATAAGGAATACCAGGTACAACACAATAATGAATTTCAGTGGGTGGTTTAGGGACTTTTCTGCACAGTAAAGGAAAAATTAGTAATAAAAAAAAAAAAAAGAAAAAAAAGAAACATGAATTACACACTTAGTCCCACACCAGTAACTGCAGATCAGTCATCATGATAAGACACACTGAAAACACATAACAAATGTTATAAACCATCGGCTGCATGTACACATACTGTACGGATAATTGGATAATACTCCTTATGTGGGTAAGGTTGAATTCGGTAATCTTTCCAGGTAAAAAGAAAAAAAAGCACCCTGTTTGACTTTTAATAACAAAAAGTAATAAAAATGTAATTCTTCTTTTCAGCTGCTGAAATAAAATAAATATTATCTGACGGGATATATAAAGAGAATCGACTCCCTCGTGGAATTCCCATGTAAATTGTAAAATAAAACAATAATCCCAGAAAAGCGTCAATAAAAAGTTATTAGAACAATGTATCTGTTCTCCTGTCAATAGAGGATTATGACTGTCACATGCTGTGGGTATTGATCCTTCCAGATTCACAATACAAAGGACAAGTTACAGAGGAGAGGGGCCAAGCATCATCCCAGAGGGGGGTGGGTTGGATCGGACAGGAACGGTCTTTTTCTACTGCAGGGAAACCACAAGAACCAACCATTCCTCTACGCAGTATTCTGGGATTTCATAACCCACTTCTGGACCGGAAGATTTTCCCCCTTAATGACCGGGCCATTTGTTGCGATACGGCACTGCGTTACTTTAACTGACAATTGCGCGGTCGTGCGACGCTGTACCCAAATAAAATTGACGTCCTTTTTTCCCCACAAATAGAGCTTTCTTTTGGTGGTACACCTGTGTGGTTTTTTGATTATGCGCTATAAACCAAAAAAAGAGCGACAATTCTGAAAAATAAAATAAAAACAATATTTTTTTACTTTCCGCTATAAAACATTCCCAATATAAAAAATTAAAAAAATAAAATTTCTTCATCAATTTAGACCAATATGTATTCTGCTTTTTTTTTGGTAAAAAAAAATATTGCAATAAGAGTATTTTGATTGGTTTGCACAAAAGTTATTGTGTCTACAAACTAGGGGAAAGATTTATGTAATTTTTATTTATTTATTTTTTTACTAGTAATGGCGGCGATCTGCGATTTTTAGCGGGACTGCGACATTGCAGTGGACAGATCGGACCCTTAACTGACATTTTTGACACTTTTGGGGGGGGACCAGTGACATTACTACAGTAATCAGTGCTAAAAATATGCACTGTTACTGTAATAATGACACTGGCAGGGAAGGGGTTACCACCAGGGGCGATCGAACGTTAAATGTGTTCCTAGGGGGTGCTTTCTAACTGTGTGGGGGCTGGGCTCACTGGATGAACACATAGACCTGTGTTCCTAAATAGAAGGAACACAGGTTCTCTGTGTTCATCACTCACAGAACAGTGGTCTGCCGTGTTTACATTGGCAGACCGCCGTTCTGTCTCCAAGGGGAGCAATCGCGGGTGCCCGGCTTACATTGTGGCCGCCAGACCTGCTGATTGGCTCCCCCTTTAGCCAATCGATGCGTGCGCATGCCTCTGGCAGCCAACACTAACTGCTACATGAAACGACGTACATGTACATCGTTTCACGTAAAAGAGCCGACCTGCCGCTGTAAAACTACGGCGGCTGGTCGGCAAGTGGTTAAACAAGCCAGGAACTTGCCAACCCTCCAGAATCTTCCTTTACTGATATTACAAAGACCGGCAAATTTGTAAATGAAAGTGTAACTCCATTTTTCTCCAGTTATTTTTAGACTCAGGATGGATTCAGACCGTTGTTGGTTGGCCCTCTAGTCTCTCTCTTCTCCTCACTTCCTGTTATGGTGACCGGTCACAACAATAAAGGGGGGCTCTCCGCTAAGAGAAAAAACCCAGAAGTGGTTTCCTTACCTAATTTGACAGCATTGGGCATGATGTCATGTGTGTGTGTGCGGTGATTGCATTTTGGAGGGGATCCATATACACATTAAGGTATTGGTATACTTTGGAATGCAGTCACTATATCTGGTCTCCCCAGGAGCCTGCAGTCACTATATCTGGTCTCCCCAGGAGCCTGCAGTCACTATATCTGGCCTCCCCAGGAGCCTGCAGTCACTATATCTGGTCTCCCCCGTAGCCTGCATTCACTATATCTGGTCTCCCCAGGATCCTGCAGTCACTATATCTGGTCTCCCCAGGAGCCTGCAGTCACTATATCTGGTCTCCCCAGGAGCCTGCAGTCACTATATCTGGTCTCCCCAGGAGCCTGAAGTCATTATATCTGGTCTCCCCAGGAGCCTGCAGTCACTATATCTGGTCTCCCCAGGAGCCTGCAGTCATTATATCTGGTCTCCCCAGGAGCCTGCAGTCACTATATCTGGTCTCCCCAGGAGCCTGCAGTCATTATATCTGGTTTCCCCAGGAGCCTGCAGTCACTATATCTGGTCTCCCCCGTAGCCTGCAGTCACTATATCTGCTCTAGCCCAAGAGCCTGCAGTCACTATATCTGGTCTCCCTTGTAGCCTGCAGTCAATATATCTAGTCTCCCCAGGAGCCTGCAGTCACTATATCTAGTCTCCCCAGGAGCCTGCAGTCAATATATCTAGTCTCCCCAGGAGCCTGCAGTCACTATATCTGCTCTCCCCAAGAGCCTGCAGTCACTATATCTGGTCTCCCCAGGAGCCTGCAGTCACTATATCTGGTCTCCTCAGGAGTAGGGATGATCGAACTTTTGAAAAGTTTGGTTCGGCCAGAACATCCGAACTACCCGAAAGTTCGGCCCGGATTTCAGAACCCCACTGAAATCAATGGACCCGAACTTCTGTAATCAAAAAACACCATTTTAAAGCCATAAAACCCAATAAATGCCCCTAAAAAGTGCCTAGGGTTCTGGCTCATGCCCCAGGGACTATTAATCACACAGAAAAAAGTTCTTAAAAATTGTCATTTTTGATAGAGAGCCAATTATTGAAAAAAATAAAATGTCTATGGATTTAGTATCTGGGGGGTCTAAAAGTGTACCTGTGAAGTTTCAGCTCTGTAGCATGTCCAGAACCAGAAAAAAAAGATCATTTGTATTTTGTCACTTATAGAACAGGTTGTTGGCTTCTCTCTTTTCACACCTTGCCGGTTTAGTAGCAGGCGTTATTTTGGGCATTTTTTGGGGGCACCTAATACCGATGCTGAAATGAAACCAATGAAAGCAAGTGTACCAGGAATGAAACAATCTGATAGTAGTAACTTGTGCAAAATCGTGGTAAAAACCGGTGCCCAATTTGGGGAAAATTAAAATTTTTTGTAGAAGAGCAATGCAGACTACCGCGGTGTAGGAAACCTCATGGCAGTTTTGGCGTCCTGACGTCCGGAACCCGGAAGTGGAACCAGCAACGTGAAAGGTAACGTCGATGAGATCAGAGGGTTAAGTGCAGGTATTTATGGAGTGAGACTCCTCCGACAAACTCAGGCGGACCTGGAGTCGGCCTTCCTGTCGGGCAGACTGGCAACTTTCGGCCCAGGGAGCAATCACAAACAAAAGGCCCATGGTGCAGCGATTGCGCCCCCCTCCCACGTTATCTCAACCCCCACTCTCCCAATCATCCTCCTGACCCCCATTCCAAGCTGAAGCCCTGCTCCAGATTCTCTCTACTTACTGGCTGAATCCCGGTTCCCGAGCTGGCCAGCAGGGGGAGGTTGGGGGGAGCTGGGACAGCTCGGTTGGGGCTGGCCGGGGAAGAAGAGTCTCCAGTGGCATAGAACCGGCCTCTGCTCAGATACGGTTTACACCATCCATGCTGGGGGGGGGGGGGCTACGCTCTGTCCTTGTCTTCATCCAGCGCTCTGGCTGAATCCGGGTTCCCGACCTGGCCAGCAGGGGGAGGTTGGGGGGAGCTGGGATAGCTCGGTTGGGGCTGGCCGGGGAAGAAGAGTCTCCAGTGGGGCATGGAACCGGCCTCCGCTCAGACACAGTTTACACCATCCATGCTGGGGGGAGGGGGGGGGGCCTGCGCTCTGTCCTTGTTTTCATCCTGCACTCAGTAGGTCAGCTGTGGGGACATATTACTTCTCCTTACCAGGAATACTTTAGGGCAGGCATGTCTGTGACAGAAGCAGCGCAGCTGTTTTAGGGGGCATCAGAGAGGCCCAGGGGGCAATTGCTCCCCTGCCCCAGTCCTCCTCTGCTTCCTCTATATATTTAGCTAAGGACAAAGTAGCAAAGAATTGAAACTTTGGAGAATCACCGTCTCTACTTGCCGTTATTGTCACCGAGACAGAAAACAATGGAAGATCCCGAATTTGAGTGTTGTCATCAGAGCTATGGTTGGCTGAATCTGCCAAGAGTTCAGAAGATCTCCATCAGAACTTGGAGAAGTTTCAGACTCTGATTTCTGGTCCAAGCAATCCATAGCAGCTAGAATTATATATCACTTGGCAGCTCAAGGTTGGATGTCAATAAGGTACATCAACCGTCCTCCTCATATGAGTAATGAGACGGGAATGTTTAATATCTTCCTCTGTAATCTCTTCAGTGGCTCATTCCAGGGTTACATATGAAGTGTCATAATTAATCAAACATAAGTCATAAATGCTGATAAAACTTCCAAATTAAAGTGCACCTGTCACCCAAGGCAAATGCTTTGTAAATGAAAGGTGAACTCCGACCTTCACATCGGTCTTGCTCTTTGGGGGCTGTTTGGAGGCCATTACTGAATACATCACAGCTCCAGTCCAGTCCTGGTGGTCCAATTATATACAAAGATTCACTTTCTGTAATAGTAAAGAGGTAATAATCCCAAAACCAAAAATGTAACATGTTGCAGTTTACCAATTATTAGATGTGGTGGCTGTATTCGTTTTGTTCGCTTTAACCCGCCCCCCCCCCCTCGTTTTCCCCTGGTGATCTGGCCAGTAGCACACGGCTATATGAAAATGCAATTTCTTAATTCCTCTTGGCTCTCACTCCAATAATCAGTCCAGGGGTATCTGGTTGTTTTGTTTATTTTATAATGGGGATAGGAGAAGTGGATAGTGGGATACTCCAATTTAACTTGTAGCACTACTCCCTTGGGAGCTGCTGGTTACGGGTTCCCCTTGGGTTACCATTAGCCAGAGGTGTAACTAGAACCTTCAGGGCCCCGGTGCAAGAAACTATGAAGAGCCCCCCGGACCCCTGGCCGGGGCCCTTCCCTTCAAGCCTTGGGCTCTTCCCACTGATCCTGGGGCCCTTTACTCTCGTTGTGGGGCCCTTTATTACGGTTCCGCTTCCTGCCATCTTGGGGCCTCCGCACGGTGGTGGAATGCCAGGGCCCGGTTGCAAGTGTGACCTTTGCGATCCTGGAAGTTCCCCCACTGGTGTCAGTAGTTTTTATTTTTTGGTACTTTAATTGTATTTTTTTTTATCATTTTATTTTATTTTTTTACAATGTCACTGACTATGACTCTGTCCATTCAGAAAAGGAAGGAGCTGGTAAATTACATATTTACCGACCCCTTCCTGGTTCTCTATTGTGACACATCCCCTGCAGCAGCCGGCAGGAGAGAAAAGGGAGCACAGTGGGGAAGGGGGGGGGACCAGGGGAGCACACAGGGGCCCAGAGACAGCAGAACACAAGTGAACTGGATAGGAGGAGTGGCGGGGGCAGCATACAGAAGAACCAATCTCCTCCTTTTTCCCCCTGCAGCTACAGGAGGAAAAAGGAGGACAGTGATTTCTCTACATGCTGCCCCTGCCGCCCCTCCTATCCAGGTGTACAGGGGAGCTGCACAGGCCCCTGGAGAATGGGGCCCGGTTGCAATTGCAACCCCTGCAACCCCTGTAGTTACGCCCCTGCCATTAGCAACAACATGACAGTTCAGCATTTTTTAAAATGTGAATGCACAGTCAGGAAACAGTCTAGGAGCTTTGTTTTTTGTGTTTTTATTGAGAACTTGGATAGGAGAAGGGAATGAGTGGGATACTCCAACTAGAATGAACTATGCACAATTTGCTGGGACGACTTGATAATACTGAGTGCAGAAAGGCCGCTGCTTCACCTTGTCACTAGCAGTAAAGTAGTAGTTAATGAACCATTTTAGATATGCTGTACTGTACCGCAGAACAATCTTCAGGGTCCTTCCTGGCACCCCCTGTTGTTTCTATTCTTCAGGGTTCTCTACACAGCACCCCCTTTACTGTAACACTCCCTGTGTGAGCTAGCTCCTTGATCCCCTGACTTCTCTGGAGTGGTCCCCCTTCCTGGGCTGACCCTTAGGCAAATCTCCTGGTACTCACGGACACTGTTTTTCCCGAGAGACTCTGCCAGCAACTCCACTGTCAGCTCCACTGGATCTTCTGCAGCTCAGCTCCACGCCCGGTTCACTAGGCCGACTGCCCGCACCACCTTCCTCACACCTGAAGGAAGAGAGACAACCGTCCACCTCCTCCTGGGACTCTGCTTCCCACCAAAGATGCCCTGTCACATGACCCCTCAGTATTTTTGGTCAATCTGCGGTGGTGCCTTCCCACTGGGACTGCCATAAAACCTGATGTGTCACTGGCTGGGTTTCCTCCACTGCCCGACATGCTCCCTCATTGGATGCAGTGGGAACACTCCCTCAGACCCAGTTAATCTCACCTGGAAAAATGTGACAGGCAACCTAATAGATCAGGCTCCCCCGATAAGCAGAAGGAGCAATAGATGCTTTTACCTAGCACCTATCTAACTAGGAGGGTGCTACAAACTATTCACAGTATTTGAGGACTTCTATGTTCTCTACTTCGCTTTTAGGTATGGTACAGCCAGGCTGTTAATTTATTCTGTCACTTTGGATGAATAGGGATAAAGTCAATTGGTTCCCTCAAGGACAATCTCTTATCTTCAAGACACTCTCCCCAGTATCCTCTCTCTCTCTGCTGACACCCATCCACTGACTATCCTATGAGCAGGGGTGGCCCCCCTCAGGTCAGGCCCCATTGACACGTGTCCCTGTACTCACGATACTGCAGCCACAGGGTCTCCAGTGTCTCCCCTCTCAGTCAGCTTCCCTGGAGCTCTGGGTTCAGCTCCTCTCAACCGCTCCTCTGGCCCTCAGGACGACCTCCTGCGACTGCATGGTACCGCTACAGAGGAGGAGGGACCTGCCCCCTCCCTCCAGGACTCCGCTCTCCAACGAAAGACCCTGAGCACGAGTGCTCCTGGCTTCTTATACAGTATCCCAGCATGCACCGAGGCGACCTGCACTCTGCCAATCATTAGGATTGTATTAAAGCCTATCACCCATTTATCAGGTTTCCTCCCACTGTCCAACATACCTCCCTATTGGACCAGTGTGAAACACTCTCCAGCCTGAATGATTCGCATACTGAGCACACTGAGCAGACCTCACTAGCAGATCCTGCTCTCTCGTAGGCAGAGAACAATATAGATTTACCTGCAGCCCCTCTGGTAAGCAGACAGAGCTCAAAACTCTACTCTTCCCACTAGCACCTACCTAGGAGGGGGCTACATGTATTAGAGCTCCCCTATTCTGGATGAAGGAGCACAAGAGGCACCTTTGGACAGCAGCATTGTCAGTCTCTGGGAGGAGAGTGTTAGAAGTACTAGCAGTTTGAAATACGCTAACAAATTAAAGCCAACCTCCAGCCCACACTTTATATTCAGTTACAGGACCCATTATTTTTTCCTTTTGGGATGAAGGTTTTACATGAATAAATAAAATCAGATTATTGTAAGCACCCCCTGTCAGTCTTTAACCACTTTACCACTGGAGGATTTTGCTGTCTTACGTCCCGGCCACTTTTTGCGATTGGGCACTGTGCAACTTTAACTGACAATTGCGCGGTCATGCAACGCCGTACCCAAACAAAATTTATGTCCTTTTTTTCCCACAAACAGAGCTTCCTTTTGGGGGTATTTTATCACCTCTGCGCTTTTCATTTTTTGCGATATTAATTAAAAAAATGCGACAATTTTGAAAAAATAACAATATTTTTCTACTTTGACAGTTAAAAAATATCCAATATATTCAATTTTTGTCATATATTTAGGCCAAAATGTATTTAGCTACATGTCTTTGACAAAAAAATCCTCAATGAGCGTATTTTTAACCGCTTTAAGACCGGAAGATTTTACCCCATTCCTGACCACGCCATACCGCTGTACCCTGACCAGGCCAGACGCTGTACCCAAATGTCCTTTTTTTTCCCCACAAACAGAGCTTTCTTTTGGTGGTATTTGATCACCTGTGCGATTTTTACTTTTTGCGCTATAAACAAAAAAAGAGCGACAATTTTGAAAAAATAACAATATTTTTCACATTTTTTTATATGAAATCCCCCCCCCCCCCCAAAAAAAAAAATGTAAAAATCAAAATGATTTAACATTTTAAGCCAATTTGTTTTCTGCTACATATTTTTGGTAAAAAAATCGCAATAAGTGTATTTTGATTGGTTTGCGCAAAAGTTATCGCAGCTACTAACTATGGGAAATTTCTGTCATTTTTATTGTTTTTTTTTTTTTAACGAGTAATGGCGGCGATCTGCGATTTTTTTTTTTGCGGGACTGCGACATTGCGGCGGACAGATCGGACCCTTGACTGACATTTTTGACACTTTTGGGGTTACCAGTGACATTACTACAGTAATCAGTGCTATAAATATGCACTGTTACTGTAAAAATGACACTAGCAGGGAAGGGGTTAACTTTATTAGTGATCAAGGGGTTAAGTGTGTCCCTAGGGGCGTGATTCTAACTGTAAAGGGGCGTGGCTTTTGATTTAACCACAGAGACATACGATCCTACATAGCAGGATCATATGATCTCTGCAGTTACACCAGGGAGAATGACAGACGGCTTTGTTTACATCAGCCGTCTGCCTTTCTCCCTCTCCAGGGGGGAGATGGCGAGTGACCGGTGGACATCGGAAGTGGTTAATTTTATTGGAGAGGGAGGGGTTAATGTATGCCTGGTGCTTACTGACATGTGTGGGGGGAGGTGACTGAGTGACACAGGGACAGATCACAGGTTCAGCTATGCAATCTGTCACTGTCTGTCACTTAGGAGATACGCCCGCTTTGTTTACACAGGCGGGCGGATCTCCAGACTCGATTCCCCGACGATCGGGGAAGAGCGGCGGTGATCACCGCCGCTCCTCCCCTGGCCCGACTCCCGCTGTGACTGAACACAGCGGGAGCGAGCCTCCGGCGGCGCGCGTGCGCCGCCCACAAGGAGAGGAGTCCAGCGACGTAGGTCTACGTCGCTGGACGATAACGAGCCACATTGCTGCAGTAGCAGCAATGTGAGCAGACCTAAAATGGTTAATGGTTTGTCTCATCCATGTAAGGGGAGCTGTGCTTTTGGAAAACAATAGACTTGCTGGTTGGATCACCAGATGAAAATAGAAGAAAGAAAGCCACAAAAAAAGAGAACTAATGCAGCCATCACATCTAAGAATTGGTAAGCTGCGATATAATATATGAGTGCTTTTGCCTACGTGGGAGCCCTCCAGTCTCTGGGCTGAATTTATTTCTTATGTTTTAGAAAAAGTCTCATTGTTTGCTCTGCTGCACAGCCAGATACTTTGATCAATACGCTATTACTGTATTGTTTGTATTAAACTCTGAAGACAAGGCTGGGGGACTCCTCTAAATATGGAGATTTTACGGCGTGGGCTCACTTTGATGCTGGGGAGACTTTGATAGCAGGCGGCGACATTTCGGAGGATCTCTGGATGCCGCGCTCAGGATCCAATGTGATGGAGTGCGGGAAAATCTGATAGGATGACAAAATAGTTCTAATCTAAGGATGGATATTGCCAGGGGAGAGATTTATGAACCCAATAAGAGACAATGAGAGCCCAGTGATATACAATAAGAGATGCAATTACTACATTCGAAGAGCATAGTTTAGTTCACAGCCTTAGTATACAGTATATATACCAAGAGAGAGAGAGAAGGAGGCTGGAGCACTACTAATGACTGAGAATGCTAACTACTTGTATTCTATATACACTTGCCGACCGCTCACTCGAGCTCTACTGCGGCACAGTGGCTCGTTCCCGTCCAGCGACGTAGACCTACGTCGCTGGACTCCTCTCCTTGTGGGCGGCGCACACGCGCCGCCGGAGGCTCGCTCCCGCTGTATTCAGTCACAGCGGGAGTCGGGCCAGGTGAGGAGCGGCCGTGATCACCGCCGCTCTTCCCCGATCGTCGGGGAATCGAGTTTGGAGATCCGCCTGCTTGTGTAAACAAAGGCGGATCTCCTAAGTGACAGGCAGGGACAGATTGCAGGGTTCAGCATAGCTGAACATGCGATCTGTCCCTGTGTCACTCAGTCACCTCCCCCCACACACGTCAGTAAGCACCAGGCATACATTAACCCCTCCCTCTCCAATAAAATTAACCCTTTCCCTGCCAGTGTCATTTTTACAGTAACAGTGCATATTTATAGCACTGATTACTGTAGTAATGTCACTGGTAACCCCAAAAGTGTCAAAAATGTTAGTCAAGGGTCCGATCTGTCCGCCGCAATGTCGCAGTCCCGCAAAAAAAAATCGCAGATCGCCGCCATTACTCGTTAAAAAAAAACACCTAAAATGACAGAAATCTTTCCCTTAGTTAGTAAATGCAATAACCAATCAAAATACGCTTACAGCTATTTTTTTTTTTTTTTACCAGAGATAGGTAGCAGAAAACAAATTGGCCAAAAATGTTAAAAAATTTTGATTTTTACATTTTTGGGGGGGGGGGGGGAATTTCATATAAAAAAATTTGAAAAATGTTGTTATTTTTTCAAAATTGACGATATTTTTTTGTTTATAGCGCAAAAAGTAAAAATCGCACAGGTGATAAAATACCACCAAAAGAAAGCTCTGTTTGTGGGAAACGTAATTTTGTTTGGGTACGGCGTCACACGACAGCGCAATTGTCAGTTAAATTCACACAGTGCTGAATCGCAAAAAGTGGCCTGGACGTAAGACAGCAAAATCCTCCGGTGGTAAAGTGGATATACACTATATTGTCAGAAGTATTGGGACGCCTGCCTTTACACGCACATGAACTTTATTGGCATCCCAGTCTTAGTCCGTAGGGTTGGCCCACCCTTTGCAGCTATAACAGCTTCAACTCTTCTGGGAAGGCTGTCCACAAGGTTTAGGAGTGTCTAAGGGAATGTTTGACCATTCTTCCAGAAGCGCATTTGTGAGGTCAGGCACTGATATTGGACAAGAAGGCCCAGCTTGCAGTCTTCACTCTAATTCATCCCAAAGGTGTTCTATTGGGTTGAGGTTCAGGACTCTGTGCAGGCCAGTCAAGTTCCTTCACCACCACATCGCTCATCCATGTCTTTATGGGCCTTGCTTTGTGCACTGGTCCAAACGTATTTTGTTGGCGGGGAGTTTATGGTGTGGGGTTGTTTTTCAGGGGTTGGGCTTGGCCCTTTAGTTTCAGTAAAAGTAACTCTTAAGGCGTCAGCATACCAAGACATTTTGGACAATTTCATGCTCCCAACTTTGTGAGAACACTTTGGAGATGGCCCCTTCCTGTTCCAAGATGACTGCCCACCACTGCACAAAGCAAGGTCCATAAAGACATGGATGAGTGAGTTTGGGGTGAAGGAACTTGACTGGCCTGCACAGAGTCCTGACCTCAACCCGATAGAACATCTTCTCATTCAACATCAGTGCTTAAGGGGCTTAAGAGTATCTGACCGCCATGATTGGTTGTCACGACGAGAAAAGATATACCTGTGCTCAAATCCAATGTATTTGCACTATCAGATGCTAAAGGGGTGTGACCACATATTAACACTACAAATTCTGGATGGACCCTCAGCACATTGCTACACCCTTTCCACTAAACTATGCAATGTAAAACAGGAATTTTTAGTTCACATACATTGCAATACATGTTTAAGCTGACCAACTGCGTCAAAGTAATCCCTCTCCTGGCCAGTCCTACTCTGCTCTGCCACTGCAAATGCTACAGGGGACACCATGCCAACATGGGGCATAAAGTCCCAGGGTGGGGGAGAGCAACTAGTTGGCATGGTGTCTAGGGATCGACCAATATCGTTTTTTCATTGCCGATACCGCCACCAATATTTTGATCATCGCGTATTGGTATCGGCCGATGTGGACCGATATTTTCGCACATTTAAAAAATATATTTTTTTTTTACTTGACAGGTACTCTTGTGGAGGGATCTGGGGGTCTAAAAGACCCCAAACCCCTCCTCTGCCCTTAAAAGCATTCAAAATGCCAAGTTTGGAAGTTTTGAATGCTGTCATTTTTTTTTAACCTGGCGCCGAGTACCCGGAGTGATGTCATGACATCACTTCCGGGTTTTTGCATGGAGACCCGATCAGAGCCGAATGCGGCTTTGGTCGGGTCTTCGGCGGCCGTGCAGGATGGTTGCCCGGGTCTCCCGGTGGGACTGGAGACCCGGGCGAGCCACGGAAGGCAGCAGGATGGGGGGGGGGGGGGGGTGTCCCCTCCCGCTCCTTGTAATGACAGCCGCATCAATTGTCATTACAAGACAGCCGACCGTCGGCTATGGACGCCGGTAATGGGGTGATTCTTCTAGCTGCAGGCATCACCCTGGTACAAACACTTTCACGAAATATCGGCAATATCGGCCAGGAACTGTGTCGGGAGCGTGCCCGGTGCGCACTCTCGGCACGGCTGTATGGACAGCAATTCAAGCAAATATGAGGCCGCTCGGCGCAAAGGATCAGGCACCGAGAGGCCAACGCCAAGGGGTTTAATAAATGTACCCCGTTTTTTTTTATTAATACATACTAGCATGAGTATTTTTTATCTATTTTTTTTTTTTAACTTTGGTTTTTAAGGCATTAAGGCCTTGCTCAGAAGATCTCATTGTTTTCTGCATCATATCTTCAATATCGGCTACGATTTCTTGGACTTTGACACATGAACGGCCAGGGAGAAAACATAGTTTGTGTTTTCCCCGGAGTCCATCTATTCGCATTTGTCCTTCCGTAGACTCATTCCAGGCCGGGTAATGGATGTGACGGGTCTGTTTCCAGCGGAGCCGTATATCCAGAGAGCTGGATGCCTTCCAATATGCAGATTAGGGACAATAACAGAGAAAATCAGTATTAATGTCTTTAATGTAAACCGGCATTAATCACCGCCGGACGGGCAAAATGATTTGCTGCGATGCAAAAAATGAAAAATGTTATTGGACGCAGTGTCTTTTCAAGTGGCTGCCAATGCAAATATGAGCGGTGATTAATTGTATTCAGCAGAATAGACATATCTATATATTATGAACAGGAGCCCTGTAGGGACTTCAAGGTGCCACAAACTTTTATTGTGCTAAGTCTGAAACTGACTATCGGAGAGCTATCTGTTAACTAAGTCTTTTTCAACCAGGGTGCCCAGGCACCATGGGGTGCCTTGAGGTTTCCTCAGGCGTGCCTTGGCAAAATGCCTAAAAATTACCCAAAAATTGTATACAAGCCAGCGTGTGGATGAAGCCTGCCTTTTAGTTACACAAAGCCACAGGTTCTTATTACAACCTTCTAGCTGCCGGCGTCCTAATGACCAATGGCATGATCAGTTAATAAGGAGGATGTCAGGGGCGTGTCCTGGACGTGAGACAGAGCGGACGCTTCCTCACTGAGCTCCGCTATCCACTCGACATCGGCACCGATATCCCAGCCATCCTGCTGCCTATCGCCACGGGACCACCCTGAACAGACTGCCCGCACTCCCACGAACAATTTGAGGCCACTCTTGCCGGGATCTCCAACTGTTAGCCGCACGTCCATTCGCGGCCTACCTCCCGGACCGAAGCCGCGGCCTCGATTTCCGCCCGACGGCCGTACCCGGAAGAAGAGTCGGGTGAGTCCACTACGGCCATAGGCCGCATGTAATCAACTATACCCACCAGAACCAGGGTTCCACAAATTCAGGGGGTCTTTGCAAGGCGCCACCACCCCGAAAATCTACTATGTCTCGCCGCCGCCGCCGCGAGACCCCCCAACCCAGGAAGCTACAATTCTTCTTTCACTCAGCGACCCCAGGGGCTTCCAACACTGCTAAGGGCTCATCCTCCTCCTCCCTGCTACAACAGCACCTGGCCTCACATGATGGTCTCAATGCCCCTGCTGCAGACATGCCAGCTCCCGACCCTCTTACTCCTTTAAACAGCCCTGCTAAATCAAGGCCTAGGAAAGACAATGGTGAGGAAACCTCATATGCTTCAGGGTCAGGGGGGGATGCGGGGGACCCCTTTAACAACATGGACACAAGTGCCACGGACCCGATAGCTTCTTTCCCTACCACAGGGCAACCCATCTCGGATGTTACACTTAAAGAGATGCTCATGTCTCTGAAATCCTCATTACACGCAGACCTTTGGCAAGGTATTAAACACTGCAGGGCTGAAGTGCATGCTTTAAATAACAGGGTTTCACATGTGGAAGATCAACTCACAGCCTGTGCCCAATCATTCAACACTATGGTGGATGCTCATGCTGACCATGCTGACGAACTGCAATGGCTCAAATCGAAAATTGCTGACCTGGAAGACCGTTCCCGTCGCAATAATCTCAAAGTGCGGGGCGTACCAGAGAGTGTAAGTCAAGCCCAATTACCCCACTTTGTTAAGGACATTTTCCTGGCAGCAGTTCCAAATAAGGAGGATGTCAGTCGCCTCCATAGCATCCTTGTTTGATCCTTCCCTGCCCCTCTCCATCAGCAGTTTACTAGTCAGTTGTTGTTGTTCAGTCGTTTAGGCGTGTCTGACTCTTCGTTACCTCATGGACCATAGCGTGCCAGGCTTATCTGTCCTCCACTGCCTCCCAGAGCTTGCTTATCTTCATGTTCAATGTTTCAATAATGCTATCTATCCATCTTGTTTTCTGTTGTCCTCTTCTATTTCCTTCCATGTTTCCCAGCAGGGTCTTTTCCAATGAGTCCTCTCTTTACTTTAGGTGGCCAAAGTATTCACGTTTCAGCCTCAGGATTTGTCCTTCCAGTGAATATTCAGGGTTGATTTTCTTCAGGAGTGACTGGTTTTATCTTCTTGCCGTCCAAGGGACTTTCAAGAGTCTTCTCCAACACCATAGTTCAAAAGCATCAATTCTTCGGCTTCCAGCCTTCCTTATGGTCCAACTTTCACAGCCATAGAGTACTACTGGGAATACCATAGCTTTGACTATACAGCACTTTGTTGGTAGGATGATGTCTCTGCTTTTTATAATGTTGTCTAGGTTTGCCATTGCTTTCCCCCCAAAGAAGCAAGCGTCTCTTAATTTTATGGCTAGAGTCACCATCTGCTGTGATCTTGGAGCCTAGGAACATAAAATCTGTCACTGTTTCTATTTCTTCTCCTTTTATTTGCCAAGGAGTGATGGGACTGGTTGTCCCGGTTGTACTAGTCAGTAGGGATGATCGAACGGTTCGGGTCCACCATCGGTTCGGCCCGAACATTGGGTGTTCGAGGTTCGGCCGAATTTAGAACTTTTTGACCAAAAAGTTCGGAATTCGGCAACCAGAACCGACCAAAATGCTTCAGGAAATGGGCTTTAAGAGCCCGTGATTGGACCAGAACCATTAGCAAAAGCCAATTGAGGGGGCATGAGAATGCTAGGAATGTGATTGGAGTGACTAGGGGGTCCCTAGACCAATCATTAGTGAATACGCCCCCCAGTATATAAGATCGCCCCCGCCATATTCCTAGCATTGTTATACTGGACATGGAAGAGAGTGGAAGCAGTTCTGCTAATTTTACTTTAAAAGTGTCATTTAGCATTTATTAGTGTGAGGAAAGGGATATCTAGTGTAGTTAGAGTGCTCCTTTACACTTAAGTTAGCTTCAAAAATTTAGTTTCTGTAGGGAAAGTGTAAAGGGACCGTAGTGTAGTGTAGGGTGAACTGGCAGTGACTGCTATGGCAGGGTGACAAAACCATTCCATAGAAGGGTGACCGCTATAGAGAAATGATCATTTCTCTGAATTGCTTCGGCACACCCATATGGCTTCTCACCAGCCAAGCATTTTTCATGCTGCAGGGGCTGCCACTGCCAGTGCTTTTTTGAGGACATGTTTGATGTCAGACATGACATCTGAACATGTGTATAGGGGGTATATATACACATATATGTCTGTATATATACCCCTAGACATATATAGGTGTGATAGTAGCAGAAATAAATGCTTGCGCTAATGAAATCATTTACAGTAATATATTTCTGCTACTATCACACCTATATATGGCTAGGTGTCTATATACATATAATTATGTGTGTATATATACCACTATACACAAGTTCAGATGTTTTGCCTGCCTCAAAAGAACCCAAAAAAATGCCAAAAAAACGCTAGCGTCAAAAAAAAAAAAATGCCCAGGTGTGTTTTTGCTGCCATTTTTTGGGGGGTTTTGGAGGCAGGCAAAACATCTGAACTTGTGCACAGTACCACTATACACAAGTTCAGATGTTTTTCCTGACTGCAAAGAACCCAAAAAAATGCCTGCTTTGAAACCGGCAAGGTGTGAAAACCGAGGAGAGAAGCTAACCCCCTGAGCTGAAAGTTTTCTAATACATACAATCCTTTTTTTTTCTGGTTCTGGACATGCTACAGAGCTGAAACTTCACAGGTACACCTTTTAGACCCCCCAGACACAAAATCACACAAAAAAAAGTTCTTAAAAATTGTCATTTTTGATAAAAAAGCCAAAGAGATTTTTTGATTTTTACTTTGGATTTCAGATCTGGGGGGTCTAAAAAGTGTACATGTGAAGTTTCAGCTCTGTAGCATGTCCAGAACCATAAAAAAAAAGATTGTTTGTATTAGAAAACTTTCAGATCACCAATATGGCTTCTCGGTTTCCACACCTTGCCGGTTTAATAGAAGGCATTTTTTGGGGTTCTTTGCAGCCAGGAAAAACATCTGAACTTGTGTATAGTGGTATATATACACACATAATTATATGTATATAGACACCTAGCCATATATAGGTGTGATAGTAGCAGAAATATATTACTGTAAATGATTTCATTAGCGCAAGCATATATTTCTGCTACTATCACACCTATATATGTCTAGGTGTGTATATAAATATATGTATGGGTGTATATACACCACTATACACAAGTTCAGATGTTTTGCCTGCCTCAAAAGAACCCCAAAAAATGGCAAAAAAAAACGCTAGCGTCAAAAAAAAAAAATGCCCAGGTGTGTTTTTGCTGGCATTTTTTAGGGGTTTTTGGAGGCAGGCAAAACATCAGAACTTGTGCACAGTACCACTATACACAAGTTCAGATGTTTTTCCTGGCTGCAAAGAACCCAAAAAAAAGCCTTCTATTAAACCGGCAAGGTGTTACAGCAGCGAAGCCAACCTCCTGTGCTGAAAGTTTTCTAATACAAACGATCTTTTTTTTTTCTGGTTCTGGAGCTGAAACTTCACATGTACACTTTTTAGACCCCCCAGATACTAAATCCAAAGTAAAAATCAAAAAATCTCTTTTTTTCTTTTTTTTTTTAATTTTTCAATAATTGGCTTTTTTATCAAAAATTACAAATTTTAAGAACTTTTTTTTGTGTGATTTTGTGTCTGGGGGGTCTAAAAGGTGTACCTGTGAAGTTTCAGCTCTGTAGCATGTCCAGAACCAGAAAATAAGATCATATAGGTGTTAAAGGAGGGTCCCACATCCCTGTTCTACTGAAAAATTATCTTTTTTTTTTCTTCATGGTTCTGGACATGCTACAGAGCTGAAACTTCACATGCACACTTTTTAGACCCCCCCAGATGCTAAATCCAAAGGCAAAATCAAAAAATCTCTCTCTTTTTTTTTTTTTCAATAATTGGCTTTTTTTATCAAAAATGACAATTTTTAAGAACTTTTTTTGTGTGATTAATAGTTAATGGGGCATGACCCAGAACCCTAGGCACTTTTTAGGGGCATTTATTGGGTTTTAGGGCTTAAAAATTGTGTTTTTTGATTACCGAAGTTCGGGTCCCATTGATTTCAAAGGGGTTCTGAAATCCGGGCTGAACTTTCGGGAAGTTCGGATGTTCTGGCCGAACCGAACTTTTCAAAAGTTCGATCATCCCTACTAGTCAGTACTGGTTGTGAAGGGTTGTACTAGTCAGTACAAGTTTGCAAAAGTGTATTTGCTTTGGAAGTATAAATCACCTCTAATGCTGAGTGTCCTACTTGTATGGATGTTTCTGCATTATGTAAAATTATTAGAATAGCTTTTACATTTTAGAACGGGGTGCCTCAAGACTGTCCATAATTTTTAAAGGGTTCCTCGAGACTGTTCATAATTTTCAAAGGGTGCCTTGAGACTTTTATCATTTTTAAAGGGTGCCTCGAGACTGTCCATCGTTTTTAAAGGGTGTCTCGGGATTGTCCATAATTTTTAAAGGGTGTATCGGGATTGTCCATAAATTTTAAAGGGTGCCTCGAGACTGTCCATCATTTTTAAAGGATGCTTTGAGATTGTCCATAATTTTAAAGGGTATCTCGGGATTGTCCATAATTTTTAAAGGGTTTCTTGCGATTGTCCATAATTTTTAAAGGGTGCCTCGAGATTGTCCATGATTTTTAAAGAGTACCTCGAGACTGTCCATAATTTTGAAAGGGTGTCTCGAGATTGTCCATAATTTTTAAAGGGTGTACTAGTCAGTTCTGGTTGTGACCGGTTGTACTAGTCAGTACCAGTTTGCAAAAATTTGCTTTGGAAGAATACCTCTAATGTTGGGTGTCCTACTTCTTTGGATGTTGCTGCATTATGTAAAATTATTCAAATCGTTTTTACATTTTAGAACGGGGTACCTCAAGACTGTCCATCATTTTTAAAGGGTGCCCGAGACTGTCCGTAATTTTTAAAGGGTGCCTCGAGACTGTCCATAATATTTAAAGGGTGCCTTGAGACTGTCCATAATTTTTAAAGGGTACCTCAAGACTGTCCATAATTTTTCAAGGGTGCCTCGAGATTGTCCATAATTTTTAAAGGGTGCCTCGAGATTGTCCATAATTTTTAAAGGGTGCCTCGAGACTGTCTATAATTTTTAAAGGGTGCCCTGACTGAGAAAAGGTTGAGAAACACTGGGTTAACTCATTGCAGACTCCTAAAAGACTTGAATAAAAAAATGTAAAAATAAAAAATTACCTTTAACGATCTTTAATGACATTACTACAGTAATCAGAGCTAAAAATATGCACTGTTACTGTACTAATGACACTGGCAGGGAAAGGGTTAACACCAGGGGCGATCAAAGGGTTAAATGTGTCCCTAGGGGGTGCTTTCTAACTGCGGGGGGGATGGGCTTGTTGCATGAACACAGAGACCTGTGTTCTTAAAAAAGAGGAACACAGGATCCCTGTGTTCATCACTGACAGAACAGTGGTCTGCTGTCTTTACAATGGCAGACCACCATTCTTTCTCCACAGGGAGCAATTGCAGGTGCCCAGCAGCAATAGCGGCCGCCGGACCCACTGATCAGCTTCCCCTGTGGCGAATGGGCCGCTAACGGTCCCACGAAGCGACGTACAGGTACATCGTTTCGTGGGACAGAGCTGACCTGCCGCCGTAAAACTACGTCGGCTGGTCGGCAAGTTGTTAAAGCAGTTTTTAAACAATAAACATGTTATACTTACCTGATATGTGCAGGGGTTTTGCACAGAGCGGCCCTGCACCTCGTTTTCTGGGGTGCCTCGCTGGTGCTCCAGCCTCTTCTTTGTCTCTGTATTCCATTATAGGATGCCACTTACTATGGAGGTACACCTGTGGGCTCGCTTACTAGCCGGGCTGTGTGCCTCCATTGACACACACAGTGTGACTCAGCCCAGCCCAGCCCTCCCGCTCCCTCCTCCAAGCATTTGATTGACAGCAGTGGGTACCAATAGCTCTCACTGCTTCCTCCACGCCCTGTGAGAAGAAACACAAGATCTCTGTCTTCCTTACTAGCAGATCGCCGTTCTGCCTTTCTCTGAACGATTGCTGAGTTCCCAGTGGACATCGGGTTATCGGATCGGAATCCTATCAGACAGTGTCACAATTTCTTCCTCCTTTGCGGCTGGGAGGAAGCGACCAATTAAAATGATGCTGTAAAGAGCACTGGTATCCCAAATAACCGTTTTTTCAGACACTCCCAAACCAGCTAGGGACTTTGTGACTATAGCCCTTTTTGCCTGGAGGGCTGAGTCAATCGTTCCCGAAATCCTAGCGAGCATAGAAAAAGAATAAAGCAATCCAGCAATCGCATACCCAAACATCAGTCAAAACTAGATGAAGGTGACAACAGAAACTTTTATTGAACAAACTCACACATAATATATACCCCACCAGGTCAAGTGAGCCTGATTACATTATCAAATGCAGATGAAATTGCATACAGAAACATAATTAACCTGAGTTAATTAACTAGCCATCTGGACAGAAACAATAGATGAATGGGAATCCAGACCTAGTAGACAATGTTATAATTGACATGCTCAGCACCTAAACCATCCTGGGTGACCAGACTGGCCAGCAACAAGCCACGTTACCTGCCACCAGATGCGGATTGTCACTTGCCACGTTGCCTGCCACCAGATGCAGCTTGTCACTTGCTATGTCAACTTCCACCAGACACAGCTTGTCACTTGCCAGGTCACCTGCCTTCAGATGCAGCTCGTCACTTGCTACGTCACCTGCCACCAGATACAGCTTGTCACTTACCACGTTATTTGCCACCAGATGCAAATTGTCACTTGCCACGTTGCCTGCCACCAGATGCAGCTTGTCACTTGCCACGTCACCTGCAACCAGATGCAGCTTGTCACCTGCCACGTTACTTGCCAACAGATGCGGATTGTCACTTGCCACGTCGCCTGCCACCAGATGCAGCTTGTCACTTGCAAGGTCACCTGCCTTCAGATGCAGCTCGTCTCTTGCCACGTCACCTGCCACCAGATGCAGTTTGTCACTTGCCACGTCACCTGTCTTCAGATGCAGTTTGTCACTTGCCACGTCACCTGCCTTCAGATGCAGGTTGTCACTTGCCATGTCCCCTGCCTTCATATGTAGGTTGTCACTTGCCACGTCACCTGCCTTCAGATGCAGCTTGTCACTTGCCATGTCACCTGCCTTCAAATGCAGCTTGTCACTTGCCATGTCACCTGTCTTCAGATGCAGCTTGTCACTTGCCATGTTACCAGCCTTCAGATGAAGCTTGTCACCTGCCATGTCACCTGCCTTCAGATGCAGCTTGTCACCTGCCATGTCACCTGCCTTAAGATGCAGCTTGTCATCTGCCATGTCACCTGCCTTCAGATGTAGCTTGTCACCTGCCATGTCACCTGCCTTCAGATGCAGCTTGTCACTTGCCACGTCACCTGTCTTCAGATGCAGGTTGTCACTTGCAACGTCACCTGCCACCAGTGCAGGTTGTTACTTGCCATGTCACTTGCCACCTGCAGCGGATTGTCACTTGCCAAGTTGCCTGCCACAAGATGCGGATTGTCACTTGCCAGTGGCTGTGTCCCAGAGTGAGGGCGGGCAGTGAGAGATAATGTAATTTCTCTGTTGCCCACCCACGGCTGAACAGTGAGGGTGGTGTTCTGTCACAAGCTGAACCGCTCACTGGCCTGTCTGCCCACTCACCTGCCTGCCCGCTCACTGGCCTGAACTCACCCGCCGGCCCGCTCGCTGACCTGCCTGCCCGCCTGTTCACCCGCTGTCCCGCTCACCGGCTTGCCCACTGGCTCACTATTTTTTTCGGGGGGGGGGGGGGCAGCAAAAGCATGGTGACGCCTTTTACCTTGGAATTGGAACTGTGGAGACCTATTAGTCCTTGATTACCACATTTAAGTGCAGGAGGTTGTTGTATGTTGTTCATTGTTAGTTCAATATGCCCGGAACTCACAGTATGTCTTCAGGTTTGAAAAGAAGCTGGGCATCATCCCAGAATACTGAGGACACCTTGTGATGGAGAAGAGGTACTGCATAGGACAGCACTGGAAAGTAGCATCTATTGCAGCTCAACTGCTAAAACGGTGGTTGGGACTCTCTTTATAAAATTGACCAGAGTTGGGGGTTTATAAATTGAAATTTCAAATATAGAAGGCAAACAGAATATTTACAATTGCCTGGAGTCCTATATCCTCAACGTGTTAAAGGTAGTGTAGGATATCAGCAGTAATATTATCAGCCTACGGTAATTGTGAGGCAACCGCCTCTCCGGCTGATATACAATTTAAATTTGCAGCAGTGAAGCCTTTCAGAGTCACTGTACACTGAGCTTATATTATTTTTAACTTTTTCCTTGAATTTTTGCAGCAGGTAATAAGCTGCGTTCACATTTATGCCGCCATAAACCGCTAATGTCACCGGCAGTCAGCGTAAGGCAATTTGACTCAATCATTGGTTCGCAGCACAAATATGCTTCCAATTTCATGCGCAATAAACACTTTCACATTACTAATTCCGCGTTATCTTTTGTATTTTTAACCTAACAATCGCGCTCTTCTCTGACGGCACTCCTGTCGCCCTACACTGCTCTCTCGCATATACTTCAATTCTCTCCTACCTCGCCTTGTTGGAAAGGATGCCACTTTTCTTTTTGCATGCCCTTTATTTCCAACACTGGTCACACAAATGAACCAACGAGGCATGTAATCCAGGTAATGACCTAAAAATGGTGGGATGCGATCGCCAAGGTCAAAACCAAGGATGCCAAGATCAAGGTTCCATTTCATACTCATTGCAACACCAAATTAGCACAGGCATAGTTTGCGGGAAAGCCATCAAAGGGCTTATTCTTATTATAATATTTTAAGTTGCATTTTGTTAAATAAAAGATAAAGGGCTTTTGGGGATTTCCGAGAAGCTATTTAATAATTAAATGTGTTTACTAAAACTCTTAATAGTGGAGATTCTAAAGCATCTAAAAACACATAAAAAATATGTTAAAAAAAAAAAAAGAAGAACCAGTAGTCTTGGAGAAAATTTGCTGCAAGGCCAGGAAGTATGAAAAGAATCCATTACTGTAAGAGAACGTTTGCTGTGCAAAGACGTCTTCCTGTCAGAAACCTGACAATGGCCAATGCGCATGTGCGAATTTGCGCAACCGCGCGAGCACGCGAACGTACGTGAGACATTGGCGCCAAAGGGACTATTTAAACCCAGCCATTGCACTGCTCTAGTGCTGCTTTGTCTTCAGCCTTGGATTCCTGTTACCTGTTTACCTGCATCTTGTTCCTAAGTTCCAGACCGGCTTGTCCTGACGATTCTCTGATCTCCACCTGCACTGACCTTGGCTTGTCCCGTGACCTCTCTTCCTGTCTGCTCCTACTGGCTTCTACGTTACCGTTTGGCTCCTGACTCAGCTTGTCTTACCACGCTTCTGTCATTCCCAGATCCGTCCATCCTGCATAGGAAGCTCCTCCTGTTACCCAGGAACCCCTGCTTCCAGCACCTGCTGCCTGCTCAACACCCTGCTCATCGGACTTCTCTGGCAACCTTCACCAGTAGCCATCGTCCGCTCCAAGCAAGTCTCCAGTCGCTCGTGCTACTCTACACTCAGGTGTCCCCTGTCTGCACTATCAGGGGTCCCGAGTCGGAGATGCAAGGGAGGCCTTCCTCACAGTATCAGGCTCATCTCCAGGTACGTGATAATTACAAATCTAAGATGCATATTTATAAAGAAGAAAACTATTATTGAGACCAGAGTTTATCATCCAGGGTTCTGTGGAACCTTGAGATTCCTCCAGGGGTTGCTAGGGATTTAGAATTAGGAATTAGACCAGAGTTTCCTAACCAGCGTTTTACGGAACCCTAGGGTTCCTCCAGGGGTTGCGAGGGATTCCTTAAACAATGAAGAGTTTCTAACTCCCAGTAACCACTGATATCAATGAATTTTAGGTGTTTGTAAGAGGGGCGGTTTTCCCACAGATCAACAATGTAAGAGTGTCCTTCTCCCACTGGCCATTAATATGAGGGGTTCTTCTCCAATTGGCCAGCAATGTTTGGGACCACTACATTGCCTACCAATTTAAGAAGACACTTCTTAAATGAAATGTATGAAAGAAATACGTTACAGGTCTTAAGAAGCATATTTATAAAGGAGAAACTAATTATTTAGACCAGAGTTTCTTAACCAGCGTTTTACGGAACCCTAGGGTTCCTCCAGGGGTTTCCAGGGATTCCTTAAAGCGGAGTTCCGGGCACAGATGTCATTTTTTAATAAACATACCCCCGGGACAGTCAGGGCTAGCACATTCCACAATGGCTAGCCTCTGATCCGTCCCGGTTCGCACCTACCTTTTAGAAGAAATACTTACTTATAAAATTTCTTCCACAGCGTTTCCATCTCTCTTGTGGGCAGCTGAAGCCGGCACGGTCCTCTTCTGTGTCTTCTTCCGCGCCTTCTTGTCCCAGAATGCGCCTGCACCGGCCCCTCTCGTCACTTCCGTCGCCCGGAAGTGACGAGCGGGGCCGGTGCCGTCGCATTGATTCCTGGGAGCGATGACGTTCAGCTCCCAGGAATCCTAGCGAGACAGGAAGTGACGGGGTGAGCCGCGGCTCCGAGGGAGGAAGTACTCTGAGGTGAGTATTTACGATCTTCAATTAAAAGGTGAGTAAACAAAAAAAAAAAATAACTATCCAATTCCTTTTCAGGTGATCTCGAACTAGCAGAGGGGCACAAAAAAAAAAATATCGTTTTTGTGCCCGGAACTCCGCTTTAAACAATGAAAAGTTTCTAACTCCCAGTAACCACTAATATCAATGAATTTTAGGTGTTTGTAAGAGGGGCGGTTTTTCCACCAATCAACAATGTAAAAGTGTCCTTCTCCCACTGGCCATTAATATGAGGGGGTCCTTCTGCCATTGGCCAGCAATGTATAGGACCACTACATTGGCTACCAATTTTAGAAGGCACTTCTTAAATGAAATGTATGAAAGGAATACGTTACAGGTCTTAAGATGCATATTTATGAAGGAGAAACTTAATAATTAGACCAGAGTTTCTTAACCAGCGTTTTATGGAACCCTAGGGTTCCTCCAGGGGTTGCCAGGGGTTCCTTAAACAATGAAGAGTTTCTAACTCCCAGTAACCACTGATATCAATTAATTTTAGATGTCTTTTAGAGGGGCAGTTTTCCCACCGGTCAACAATGTAAGAATGTCCTTCTCCCACTGGCCATTAATATGAGGGGTTCTTCTCCCATTGACCAGCAATGTATGGGACCATTACATTGCCTACCAATTTAAGAAGACACGTCTTAAATGAAATGTATGAAAGGAATACACTACAGGTCTTTAGATGCATATTTATAAAGGAGAAACTTAATAATTAGACCAGAGTTTCTTAACCAGCGTTTTATGGAACCCTAGGGTTCCTCCAGGGGTTGCCAGGGGTTCCTTAAATAATGAAGGGTTTCTAACTCCCAGTACCCACTGATATCAATTAGTTTTAGGTGTTTGTAAGAGGAGCAGTTTTACCACCGATCAACAATGTAAGAATGTTCTTCTCCCACTTGCCATTAATATGAGGGGTCCTGCTCCCATTGGCCAGCAATGTATGGCACCACTACATTGGCTACCAATATAAGAAGGCACTTCCTAAGTCCCCGTTCACACTAAGGCGACCTGTGAGGCGACCTGGTCGCCTCACAGGTCGCCTTCCATAGGGAAGCTGCAGACCCTTTCTAATAGGAGCGACACAAGTCGCTCCGACTTAGAAAAAGGGTCCGGAGCTTCTTTGGGGCGACCCGGAGGCGACCGCCATAGACTTCAATGTTATGAAGTCTGTGGCGGCCGCTCCGAGGTCGCGGCGCGCTGCTCGCACCGCGACCTCGGAGGTCGCTCCCCCCAAGTCGGATCGCGGCAATGTGAACGGGGCCTAAATGGAATGTATGAAAGGAACACATTACTTAGAATGTATATTTATAAAGGAGAAATGTATCAATTAGATTAGAGTTTCTCAACCAGGGTTCTATGGAATCCTAGGGTTCCTCCAGGGGCTGCTAGGGGTTTCTTAAACAATGAAACATTTCTAACTTCCCGTAAACCACTGATATCAAATGCTCCAAGAAATGTAGCAGCAAACAGTTTTTTGGGAAAAAACAGAAATGGAATCCGGCCGCAGACTTCAGGAAAACAAACCTTTTTATTTGCTAGCGAAGAGGACATAGCCCGGGTCATGCTCAGTTGTCAAGTCCCCCAAATAGTGTACATAACATATATATCTACAGTTGTGTCACAGACAGGGCTGGCCCTACCATGGGTCCCACTGGGACTAGGAGAGGGGCAGCAAATTAACTTCCAATATTTTTTTTCAGCAGTCTTGTGTGCTATCAGTTTGCGGCTTGTTACGGGCGGCATTTCCCCATCTCATACTGCCACCCATAGTGCAAACTGATGAGCATAAGGAGGCAGTGCCGAATCGCAAAAAATTGGACTGGGGGTAAAACCTTTGTGGTTAAAGGGATGAGGTGGGAACCATAAAGGTAGGGTTCTGCTTAACATGATTGATACTCTGACTAGGTAAGTGAACAGAACCTCACCATAAACCAGCTAAGCAATGTATTAGAAGAGCAGCTGTGGACCCAACAGCTGTTGGCTAATGCCTCGTACACACGCAACGATTATCGGCCGACCGATCGGCCGTCTTTTGTCCAGAGTGGTGTTTTGTTGGTTGGAATGTGCCTAGACTGCACACGAATTTTCTCAGCCAGCAAAAATCAACTTCAGAAGTGATGTCATGTTCTGGTTTACTTTCCGTGTGTTTTTTCTTCTCTGAGCATGCCCAGTCTTGCTCAACAGATTTTTGTCTGCCGAAATCTGTACTGACTGACGGAAAATCGGCCGTTGTGTTGACGGCCAACAAAAATTTTGTAGCCTGCACACCAGATTTTTTTCGGCCGAAAAGTGGGAGTCGGTTGTCGAAAGCATCATACTAACAAGCCGACAATCGGCTGATCGGACGTTGGCTGAAAATTCCCGGCCAATAATCGATGCGTGTGTATGAGGCTGCAAGAAAAACTGTTCAACTATATTTCTAATCTGCACAGGGATCACAGGGACTAAAATAACATTCTTTACTGGAAAAGCTCACAAAAACACACCTGTATATTTTTACTTCAAACTTTCACTTACCAGATAAAAAAAGATTCCAGACTGTGCTAGTCTGACAGCGAGCAGCAGAGCAAAAGACAGCAACATAATCCTAAACCTGCAATGTGCTAGAGATGAATCCAATGCCAATACAACCTGTTATATAATTATAATTTATTATAGAGCACATGTCGCTACCTGCCAGCCAATCACAACAGAAGAAAACTGTGTTGTGTTCTCACTTAGTAAAACAAATGTTTACTTTGCAAAGTGATATGATGATAAATAAGTAAACCTTTGCTAACACTGAGGATCCATTCATGCACGTAGGGAATTAAAAACACAATTTTTTTGCTATCACATGATTGGTTGATTGAAGTGAATACAGCCACATCTAGTTTAGTAAGATAAGTGAACAATTATTTGTCAATGAATATACACTAGTGCAGTGCTCCACAACACAGGCAAAACATCAGAACTTGTGCACAGTACCACTATACACAAGTTCAGATGTTTTTCCTGACTGCAAAGAACCCAAAAAAATGCCTGCTTTGAAACCGGCAAGGTGTGAAAACCGAGGAGAGAAGCCAACCCCCTGAGCTGAAAGTTTTCTAATACAAACAATCCTTTTTTTTTCTGGTTCTGGACATGCTACAGAGCTGAAACTTCACAGGTACACCTTTTAGACCCCCCAGACACAAAATCACACAAAAAAAGTTCTTAAAAATTGTAATTTTTGATAAAAAAGCCAATTATTGAAAACATTTTTTAAAAAAGAGATTTTTTTATTTTTACTTTGGATTTCAGATCTGGGGGGTCTAAAAAGTGTACATGTGAAGTTTCAGCTCTGTAGCATGTCCAGACTCCAGAACCATAAAAAAAAAAGATTGTTTGTATTAGAAAACTTTCAGCACAGGAGGTTGGCTTCGCTGCTGTAACACCTTGCCGGTTTAATAGAAGGCATTTTTTTGGGTTCTTTGCAGTCAGGAAAAACATCTGAACTTGTGTATAGTGGTACTGTGCACAAGTTCTGATGTTTTGCCTGCCTCCAAAAACCCCCAAAAAATGCCAGCAAAAACACACCTGGGCATTTTTTTTTTTGACGCTAGCGTTTTTTTTGGCATTTTTTGGGGTTCTTTTGAGGCAGGCAAAACATCTGAACTTGTGTATAGTGATGTATATACACACATACATATATTTATATACACACCTAGACATATATAGGTGTGATAGTAGCAGAAATATATGCTTGCGCTAATGAAATCATTTACAGTAATATATTTCTGCTACTATCACACCTATATATGGCTAGGTGTCTATATACATATAATTATGTGTGTATATATACCACTATACACAAGTTCAGATGTTTTGCCTGCCTCAAAAGAACCCCAAAAAATGCCAAAAAAACGCTAGCGTCAAAAAAAAAAATGCCCAGGTGTGTTTTTGCTGGCATTTTTTGGGGGTTTTTGGAGGCAGGCAAAACATCAGAACTTGTGCACAGTACCACTATACCCAAGTTCAGATGTTTTTCCTGACTGCAAAGATCCCAAAAAAATGCCTGCTATTAAACCGGCAAGGTGTTACAGCAGCGAAGCCAACCTCCTGTGCTGAAAGTTTTCTAATACAAACAATCTTTTTTTTATGGTTCTGGACATGCTACAGAGCTGAAACTTCACATGCACACATTTTAGACCCACCAGATCTGAAATCCAAAGGAAAAATCAAAAAATCTCTCTTTTTTTTTTAATTTTTAAATAATTGGCTTTTTTATCAAAAATGACAATTTTTAAGAACTTTTTTTGTGTGATTTTGTGTCTGGGGGAGGGGTCTAAAAGGTGTACCTGTGAAGTTTCAGCTCTGTAGCATGTCCAGAACCAGAAAAAAAGATCATATAGGTGTTAAAGGAGGGTCCCACATCCCTGTTCTACTGAAAAATTATCTTTTTTTTTTTTTCATGGTTCTGGACATGCTACAGAGCTGAAACTTCACATGTACACTTTTTAGACCCCCCAGATACTAAATCCAAAGGCAAAATCAAAAAATCTCTCTTTTTTTAAAATTTTTTTTCAATAATTGGCTTTTTTATCAAAAATGACAATTTTTAAGAACTTTTTTTGTGTGATTAATAGTTAATGGAGCATGACCCAGAACCCTAGGCACTTTTTAGGGGAATTTATTGGGTTTTAGGGCTTAAAAATTGTGTTTTTTGATTACCGAAGTTCGGGTCCCATTGATTTCAATGGGGTTCTGAAATCCGGGCCGAACTTTCGGAAAGTTCGGATGTTCTGGCCGAACCGAACTTTTCAAAAGTTCGATCATCCTTAGTCAGAAGTGTCCCAGTCAGAAGTCAAGAGACAGAAGGTCTCACCCAGGGGTCAGAGGTGCCCCAGCCAGGGGTCAAGAGACAGAATGTCTCAACCAGGGGTCAGAGCTGTCCCAGCCAGGAGTCACAAGACAGAAGTTCTCACCCAGGTGTAAGAAGTACCCCAAGCAGGAGTCAAGAGACAGAAGGTCTCATCCAGGGGTCAGAAGTGTCCCAGTCAGGAGTCAAGAGACAGAAGGTCTCACCCAGGGGGCAGAGCTGCCCCATCCAGGAGCCAAGAGACAGAAGGTCTCACCCAGGGGTCAGAGGTGTCCGAACTAGGAGAAAAAAGACATAAGATCTCAATCAGGGATCAGAGGTGCCCCAGCCCAGCATCAAGAGACAGAAGGTCTCACCCAGGGGTCAGAGGTGCCCCAGCCAGGCATCAAGAGACATAAGGTCTCATCCAGGGGTCAGAGGAGCTCCAGCCAGGAGTCAAAATACAGAATGTCTTACCCAGGGATCAGGGGTGCCCCAGCCAGTAGCCAGGAGACCTGAGGTCTCATCCTAAGTGTCAGGTCGGCTCCTATTGGTTTGCTAGGAGGACCCCAATCCAGAGGCCAGGGATGGGCTGTGCAGCATGGCATGGTGACTAAAGGCTACGTGACCAGAGAGAGCCAATAGAGCTGGGCACACAGTCAATGGGACTGGTAAGAAGAGCAGATTTTCTGCCAACAAGGGGACCAGGTGGCTTGGCATTTTCAGTAAAATGTTAATGTCGAAGAACCCCTGTGTTGGCAACTGATGCCTATGTAAATTTTTTCCTTCTTTCTTCTCAATAAAAGTGGGCTGCCACACCCTAAAATACAGTTTGGACTGGCAAAACTCATTGGGAAAGCACCTACCACATGAGTATAATCACCCCAACAGCACAATTTGTATATGTGACCAAAACATCTAGCAAGACGCATAAACACACGGTGCAATCAATGTGCAAATAAATCAACTCAACACCAATACAGGGATTAGTGGATGACTATACAGGTATATACTATGCCCATAAAAATAGATATCTCAAAGTCCAAAAATCAATATGTATTCCTGGTGCTCTCAGTTTGTGGAATACAAAAAAATCACTATGATGAAAAAACTAGTCCTCTTCAAATTGTGAAAAAAAACTTCCAGTATATCCAGTGATTGATCCCACACTCCACCTGTGCAGCTGCCCTTTCACACTGCTCCGTAGAAAAAACGAGGTAAAAATGCATATGCTTTTTTATGTGTTTCCAGTGTTATCTCTGGTTGCCTGACTCCCAGCATGCACCTGTGAAACATGTACATGTGACCCAAAAGCGCAGCAAATGCATTTCCATTAATTTTAATAAGGGTGTAGTGCTACCCCAATTGAAGACACTAAATTTAACTGGTTCCTCCCCAAGCAGTGCATAGGCCCCCCAATCACACAGGCAACAGTTCGTTCACTCTGACTCCATTACCCTTTAGCTGGCAGGTCCATATGTCATACGGACTTGACAGCAGGGGGTTTTACACACACTCCTGGCGGCTGCAGCCACTGGAATTGTGTGTATATCTGACATGCCAACATCTGGCTGTTAGATGGAAGCAGTTTGGAGTGGGAATTTTAGAGCTAAGAAACTTTGTTATTAGGGCTAAGGCTGATCCAAATGGAGCCATGGTGGAGCCCAATACTCCCTCCCCGCTGCAAGGGACATACCCTGCCGACTGCCACCAAGTGTGGGTGGATGCAGCGTGGTGCTGCAGTAATAACACACACACAGTCCAGGTGCAATTAGCAGAACTTGTAATTTAGTAAAGGCAAAACAGTTCACAACAAACCCAGTGGGAGAGGACCCAACCAGGAGCACTCATGAATACCAACAGTGTGTAGCAGAGCAGGTATCAACCAAACTGTGGAATAAAAAGCAGGAGAGAGTGGCGCCGGCTTAGTGTAGCATACATGTATTCATACAACAATGAATGTAGCAACTTACTCTAAAGGTAAGGATAAACTGGTGCGATAGGTAGGGCGAGATCATCTATCTTCTTCTCCTAGGGAAGTGCAGTGGAGGAGGGTGGTTTGGTACCGGTGGATCCGTGGGGAAGCTGTTGTTCAGCAGCTTGTCCGTGGGTTTGAGCGGCGGTGCCTGACGAAGGAGCACGGATGCTCTGAACGCGTGCAACCCCTATCCTCTCCCTACCAGGAAGTGACGTTGGTCAGACCGGAAGCTGGTAGCCGGAGCCCTGCTGAGAACCCTCCGCCGCCATCGCCGCCGCTCAAACCCACGGACAAGCTGCTGAACAACAGCTTCCCCATGGATCCACCGGTACCAAACCACCCTCCTCCACTGCGCTTCCCTAGGAGAAGTAGATAGATGATCTCGCCATACCTATAGCACCAGTTTATCCTTACCTCAGAGTAAGTTGCTACATTCATTGTTGTATGAATAAATTTATGCTACACTAATGGCACTTTTCCACTGCAAGTACCAGCTGGTACCGGCTCGGCTCTACTCGGCCCTGCTTGGCCCGGTTTGCTTTTCCACTGCGGTACCGCATGGTATAGTGTCGGAACGGTTCGGTACGGTACGGTATAGGTTTGCTTTTCCACTAAAGTAGTACTAAAGTTAAGTGGGTGGGATAACAACGGGGTGGGTGTGATTCTCTGACCAATCAGTGGCTAGTAGTGACTGCATGCAAAGGATTGTGGGATATGGTACCAGTTTGGTACCTGTTGGAACCACAATCGAGTAGGTACTGTTTTTTCAGAGCCGTACCATACCGTACCGTTCGGTTCCATGCAGTGGAAAAGCAAACCTATACCGTACCGTACCGAACCGTTCCGACCCTATACCATGCGGTACCGCAGTGGAAAAGCACAAAAGCGTGCCGAGCCGGTACGGTTCTATGCAGTGGAAAAGCGCCATAAGCCAGCGCCGCTCTCTCCTGCTTTTTATGCCTCAGAGCCCCTCCTTGCTTCAGTTGGCAGCCACCGAACGTGCCCCCCCCCCCTACCACCTATTGGATCCCTTTCTCCGCTGCTCCACACCCCCTCCTCCTTTTTATCCCCCTTCCCCAATCTTGTTTCCCCCCCCCCCCTCCTTACTTTGTACTACCTACCAATACTAGAGAGCGCCATGACATCACCCACATCAACCAAACTGTGGCCTGGCCATTTCATACTCAAATGGGAAGATGTCCAAGAGATTGCAAGCCCTAAGCTTTTTTCTCCTCATCTGGAACCTCTCCCTGCCGCTAATACTATCCCTTACAGATGGGTAACCTGTTCCCACACTACCTACACGCAAATGCGCGCCAAATCCAGAGGCCAGGGTCTAAAATAGACTCTGCCACACCCGAAATGGCCGCCGGCCTCCGTTGGTCGGCCAGCATCCAATCAGATCACTGAATCAGTGACTTAGTAAACCCTGGATGAACCTGCAGTGGAGACAGTAGACTGTATCTGCCTACGCGTGGTTGCAGTGCAGCCTTATAGAACTACATTTGTTGAGTTTGGTGGGGACACTGCCTGCCGAAGGCAATATACTGGCTAAATTTTTCTGGCTTTACTCCCTCCTAGCTGCATGTGTGAACAGAGCCAAAGTATACTTATTTTTCAAAAAGTGAAAGTCCAATGAGATTTGAAAATTACAGTCAAATGGCTAATTTTAAAACCTTGTAGTAAACCCATCAATTTAACTGTTTCCCGAAAGGGTTACATTCAAGGAATGGCTGGAATAATAACTGTTACAATTGTTTGTGCTTTCAGCCAAGCTGTCAAGCCATCAAATGGATGGTTTAATAACTGATCACATGAGAACCACCATGTTCTGCCAACTGCAGTTCAAACAGAGGCTAAGATGGTAGATTGCTTGGTTGCAAAGGATAGGAGGTTTAAATATTTAAAGATTTGTGAACTGCGCATAAGATCTATGGTTTAGAGAGACTAACACTGTAGCAATTGAAAACCCTGTTGATGTTTATTGAAGGAATGCAAGGAGTCCTACAATGTGTCCATTCAATAAGTCTGCAAAATTTTCAAAATCAAACCCAGGGACACCCTACTGACCACACTGTTCCTGGGATGTCCCTGTCTTTTGCATGGCTTATTTTCCGAAAGATAAACAAAAATAGCTTACTTTACCATGGAAAAAAACAAAAAAGCCCATCCACCTCTGGTATACATTGAACTTCTGGCTCACCACCAGCAAAACCTTATCCCTTAACACGGTCTGAAGTCCCCACCTGCTCCAGGCTCCCAAGAAAGATCACCACAGTCCAGCAGGGTCTCAGTAGCCCAAACAGTGCACAGCGCCTCTTGAAAGCATGTCCTGCTCAACACTACACCTGCTGGACACCCGCCAACTGCCTTTTTCAGCCCTCCCCTGCAGGCGGATTAACCCTTTCAAGACCACATTACCCTTAGACAGGGTTGGAGGATCTTTCCCACCCAAAGTCTTTCTGCGCCCCTGAAATTCCAGGTTCCGTATGAGGACTTACCAATCCTGGGAAAAACGCAAGTCAGTTTTTTCCCCTTTTCTGGGTCACTCCAGGACCCCTCATTCTGCATGGGTATAATTCCTGAGTACTCCCAAAGTATCTCTTGTTGTCTCCCTTTAAGGGACCATAAGCTAAACACTAGTGATATACAGTGCCTTGCGAAAGTATTTTCGGCCCCCTTGAACTTTTCGACCTTTTGCCACATTGCAGGCTTCAAACATAAAGATATAAAACTGTAATTGTTTGTGAAGAATCAACAACAAGTGGGACACAATCATGAAGTGGAATGAAATTTATTGGATATTTTAAACTTTTTTAACAAATAAAAAACGGAAAAATTGGGCGTGCAAAATTATTCAGCCCCCTTAAGTTAATACTTTGTAGCGCCACCTTTTGCTGCGATTACAGCTGTAAGTCGCTTGGGGTATATCTCTATCAGTTTTGCACATCGAGAGACTGAAATTTTTGCCCATTCCTCCTTGCAAAACAGCTTGAGCTCAGTGAGGTTGGATGGAGAGCGTTTGTGAACAGCAGTTTTCAGTTCTTTCCACAGATTCTCGATTGGATTCAGGTCTGGACTTTGACTTGGCCATTCTAACACCTGGATATGTTTATTTGTGAACCATTCCATTGTAGATCTTGCTTTATGTTAACCATCTTCCCTGTCCCTGCTGAAGAAAAGCAGGCCCAAACCATGATGCTGCCACCACCATGTTTGACAGTGGGGACGGTGTGTTCAGGGTGATGAGCTGTGTTGCTTTTACGCCAAACATAACGTTTTGCATTGTTGCCAAAAAGTTCGATTTTGGTTTCATCTGACCAGAGCACCTTCTTCCACATGTTTGGTGTCTCCCAGGTGGCTTGTGGCAAACTTTAAACAACACTTTTTATGGATATCTTTAAGAAATGGCTTTCTTCTTGCCACTCTTCCATAAAGGCCAGATTTGTGCAGTATACGACTGATTGTTGTCCTATGGACAGAGTCTCCCACCTCAGCTGTAGATCTCTGCAGTTCATCCAGAGTGATCATGGGCCTCTTGGCTGCATCTCTGATCAGTCTTCTCCTTGTATGAGCTGAAAGTTTAGAGGGACGGCCAGGTCTTCGTAGATTTTCAGTGGTCTGATACTCCTTCCATTTCAATATTATCGCTTGCACAGTGCTCCTTGGGTGTGTCTTGTACTATTATACACTTACCAGCCACTTTATTAGGTAAACCTATTCAATTGCTTGGTACCACAAATTTCTAATCAGCCAATCACATGGCAGCAACTCAGTGAATTTAGGCATGTAGAAGTGGTGAAGAGGACTTGCTGAAGTTCAATCATCAGAATGGGGAAGAATGGGGGAAGAAATGGAATTTAAGTGAATTTGAATGTGGTGTGGTTGTTGGTGCCAGATGGGCTGGTCTGAGTATTTCAAAAGCTGCTGATCTACTGGGATTTTTACACACAACCATCTCCCGGGTTTACAGAGAATGGTCTGAAAACAAGAAAATATCCAGTGAGCGGCAGTTGTGTGGGCAAAAATGCCGTGTTGATGTCAGAGGTCAGAGGAGAATGGGCAGACGGAGGTTCAGAGATAATAGAAAGGCAACAGTAACTCAAATAACCACTCGTAACATCCAAGGTTTGCAGAATACAATCTCTGAATGCACAACACATCCAACCTTGAAGCAGATGGACTTCAGCAGCAGAAGACCACACCGGGTGCCACTCCTGTCAGCTCACAACAGAAAACTGAGGCTACAATTCGTACAGGCTCACCAAAATTGGACAATAGAAGATTGGAAAAACGTTGCCCGGTCTGAGGTCTGATGAGTCTCAATTTCAGCTGCGACATTCAGATGGTGGGGTCAGAATTTGGCGTAAACAACATGAAAGCATGGATCCATCCTGCCTTGTATCAACGGTTCAGGCTGGTGGTGGTGGTTTAATGGTGTGGGGGAGGAGGGCAGGGGTAATTAGTTCAGGCTTGTGGTGGTGATGTAATGGCGTGGGGGCTATTTTCTGGGCACACTTTGGGCCCCTTGGTACCAATTCTGATGGCTCCTTCCAGCAGGATAATGCACCATGTCACAAAGCTACAATCATCTCACCACTGGTTTCTTCACCATGAAAATGAGGTCACTGTCCTCCAATGGCCTCCACACTCCCCACATCTCAATCCGAAAGAGCACCTTTGGGGAGAGGCGGAACGGGAGATTCGCATCATGGATGTGCAGTTGACAAATCTGCAGCAACTGAGTGATGCTATCATGTCACTATGTATAGACCAAGGACCCCCTAAGTGGGTGGGACTTTAAATGCAAACAAACCTCAGATTAAATAAAGTCATATATTTATTCATTCATGTTAAAATCAAATACAATAAATGATGATGTAGTTGAACAGTACAAAAAACTAAAACTGAAGTATACAAACAAGTAAAATTGTATCACGGCTTAATCTGGGTGATCATCGGGATGCGTGGAACTTCTATATATCGATTTCTCCAAGTTATCCGACGCGTTTCAGGTGATACCTTTCCTCAGGGGTATTGTAAATGGAGATATGGATATTCATACATTCTATTAGTAGAAGAACATATCAGATCAATCATTTAACAAATGTAATACATATGACACCTTCATAGTAATATAATTGGTTGCATACCAATAAAGATAGTCCTGATGATCATAAGCCGTGTATATTAAAACCCAAAAAAAAACAAGAAAAAAGGATATGGATGTCTCTGCTGCACAAGACGTGTCAAATGGGGACGCTCCTGTCCCTGGACCCCATGCATTATCTCACAGAGGTCCCCACTATTGAAGTGAGCCGATGGTGTCCAATAAGGAACTCAATAAGGACAACCAATAAGGAACTTGTGACGGTACTCACCATCACTATGAGTGAAAGACAGATAAGTAATGGATTGGATTGCTTCAATATTTGTCAGTAAAATCTTCATATAGAAATATGAAGATTTAATACCACCTTACACAATGTATTCCATGCTTGTCATTCGCAGACTTCCCTATTATTGTGTATTGGAATGGAATGTGTATTGTGTTAAAGTTTACCTGTCTGTTCCAATGTAAATGTTAAAGTTTAGTTCCTGTATACACTTTCATCTGTATATGCTACTATAATCAGCCAGAGGGGAGTGATTGTGTACACTGTATGAGAGTGTAAAACTCTGTTCCTATTGGATTGTGAATGTTACGTCCAGTCTTCAATAAGGTCCACCTGGGCGGTAACCTTGTGGGTGAAAACTGTATATAAGTCTGTTTCTTGTTCAATAAAGTGGTTCTAGAGTTACTTCACCCTCAATCTAGAGTGCTGTCTCTTATTGAGGGAATATGCTACAAGGGATTGCTATGGTCTTCCATATTCCCTTAGATAATCACTAAGCTCTTGTAAGAACCTGGAGCCTTGTCATAGGTCCAGGATGGGTAGGAGATGGCGTGACCCTAACCAAGCTGCGGCGGTTCGTGGGGTCTGAAGTGGTTACGGTGTCTGGTGGAGTGCTTGGAGCCCTCTGGATGCACTAGGAGCATTTGTCAACGGAGGTACCTGGTCGGGGTGCTGGTTGATCTGTTACAGAACTCAATAAAGACGGAGGAGTGGAAGATCTCTAACATCCACCAGCTCTGTGATGTCGTCTTGGAGGAGTGGAAGAGGACTCCAGTGGCAACCTGTGAAGCTCTGGTGAACTCTATGCCCAAGAGGGTTAAGGCAATGCTGGAATATAATGATGGCCACACAAAATATTGACACTTTGGGCCCAATTTTGAGAACTCCACTTAGGGGTGTACTCACTTTTGTTCTAGCGGTTTAGACATTAATGGCTGTGTGTTGAGTTATTTTGAGGGGACAGCAAATTTACACTGTTATACAAGCTGTACACTCACTACTTTACATTGTAGCAAAGTGTCATTTCTTCAGTGTTGTCACATGAAAAGATAGAATAAAATATTTACAAAAATGTGAGGGGTGTACTCACTTTTGTGAGATACTGTGTATGTATGTATGTGTATATGTGTATATATATATATATATATATACAGCTGCAAGGAAAAGTATGTGAACCCTTTGGAATGATATGGATTTCTGCACAAATTGGTCATAAAATGTGATCTGATCATCATCTAAGTCACAACCAGTACATCAAGACATTTTGCAGGAGAACTTAAGGCCATCTGTCTACCAGCTGAAGCTCAACAGAAGATGGGTGTTGTAACAGGACAATGACCCAAAGCATAGAAGTAAATCAACAACAGAATGGCTTAAACAGAAGAAAATACACCTTCTGAAGTGGCCCAGTCAGAGTCCTGACCTCAACCCGATTGAGATGCTGTGGCATGACCTCAAAAAAGCGATTCACACCAGACATCCCAAGAATATTGCTGAAGTGAAACAGTTCTGTAAAGAGGAATGGTCAAGAATTACTCCTGACCGTTGTGCACGTCTGATCTGCAACTACAGGAAACGTTTGGTTGAAGTTATTGCTGCCAAAGGAGGTTCAACCAGTTATTAAATCCAAGGGTTCACATACTTTTTAATGTTTACATGGTGTGTTCAATAAAAACTTGGAAACATTTCATTCTTTGTGTGTTATTAGGTTAAGCAGACTGTGATTGTCTATTGTTGTGACTTAGATGATGATCAGATCCCATTTTATGACCAATTTGTGCAGAAATCCATATCATTCCAAAGGGTTCCCATACTTTTTCCTTGCAGCTGTATATAGAAGAGAATGTAGGTTTTTTTTATCTATAGATAAGTTTTATTTTGAGCTGATGTTCCTTAAACTGAAATTAAACAAGACCGCCTCTGTTTTTTTTTTTTTTTTGCACAGTATATCCATAAGTCAAATACCTTTACATGCCGCTTGTTTCAGGTCACCCGGGGGTAACCCGAGTTAAAAATCACAAACTAGAATAATCATAGAAGGACAGAATATCTGTCACCCAATTCATAATAACTGTCCACTCTTGCCGTGCAGCCAGACATGAGAGCACCTACACCTGTAAAGTCCTATAAAAGCCGTCATGTGGGAATAGAAAGAGATTTGTGTTGTAGCGGACGGGCGGAGAGTCCCACAAAGCCCCGTAATTGTCCGCTGTGATGATTTTATCTTTCTTGTTAAGTGGGTCATTTAAAGTCAGAAAAGGGCTGTGGTGTATAATGAAAGAGCGCGCTTGTAAACTCGCTTAATTACATACACAAGAACATGGAGAATAAAAAGACAGCTGCCGGGGAGAGGATCGCCTGCAAGAAAATGAAGCTTAGTGTGAATTAAAGCGATTGATTTTTTTTTCCAGTGGCATTGACATGAATGCATTGCTAATAATCCCGACTACTGAGATGAAAAAAACATTGCTCACATGTAATACAAAGTCGGTTTCAGGACCTGAGTCACCTACTGGTGGCGCTGTGCTTCTTAGAGTAGTTGTAGTTCCAGTGTCCACCAGCGGGTGTCACCTAGCAGCCAGCAGTTTTTGGTAATCAGTCTCCACTATGGCCGCATCTAGAGGGGTGTTGGAGTGAGCTGCGCCCCCCAGATTTTGAATGCGCCCCCCCCCCCCCAAGCAAAACCTACCCACATGAATATTGTGCCTGGGCAGGGTTGCTAATTCTCAATCAGAAGAAGCTGCCGGGTCGGGCTTGCTGCACCTGTGAGTGTTCTCCCTAGGCCCAGCCAGCACCCTCCCCCCTCCCTGCCAAGACAGGACAGCAGAGGAGAGAGATATTAATTTGCTTCACCTCCTCCCGCCCCCCCCCCCTCTGTGTCAGCTCCACCCACACTCCAATCCCCAGTCAGTGCTGTACCTGAGAAAGGGGTGTGGTGGGAAATGTAAAATATCTGGCTGTGTGATTGATGTGGCAGTCTGAGCCTGTAGAGCCCAGCCTGCACTAGGACCATCTCCCCCTCCCCATTTCCCCCCCCCCCATCCAGGACTACTGCACTCTGATGTAAGGGGGCACTCTTCCAGATTCTGATTTAAGGGAGAACTCTGCCAGATTCTGATGTAAGGGAGCACTCTGCCAGATTCTGATGTAAGAAGGCACTCTGCCAGATTCTGATGTAAGGGAGCACTCTGCCAGATTCTGATGTAAGGGAGCACTCTGCCAGATTCTGATGTAAAGGAGAACTCTACCAGATTCTGATGTAAGGGAGCACTCTGCCAGATTCTGATGTAAAGGAGCACTCTGCCAGATTCTGATGTAATGGAGCACTCTGCCATATTCTGATGTAAGGGGGCACTCTACCAGATTCTGATGTAAGGGAGCACTCTGCCAGATTCTGATGTAATGGAGCACTCTGCCAGATTCTGATGTAAGGGGGCACACTGCCAGATTCTGATGTTAGGGAGCACTCTGCCAGATTCTGATGTAAGGGAGCACTCTGTCAGATTCTGATGTAAGGGGGCACACTGCCATATTCTGATGTAAGGGGGCACACTGCCATATTCTGATGTAAGGGAACACTCCACCAGATTCTGATGTAAGGGAGCACTTTGCCAGATTCTAATGTAAGGGAGCACTCTGCCAGATTCTGATGTAAGGGAGAACTCTGCCTGGCTCAGATGTAAGGGAGCACTCTGCTGGATTCTGATGTAAGGGGGCACTCTGCCGGATTCTGATGTAAGGTAGCACTCCGCCAGATTCTGATGTAAGGGAGCATTCTGCCTGACTCTGATGTAAGGGAGCACTCCAGCTGGATTCTGATGTAAGGGGGCACTCCAGCTGGATTCTGATGTAAGAGGGCACTTCACCTGGATTCTGATGTAAGGGAGCACTCCAGCCAGATTCTGATTTAAGGGGACACTCCACCTGGATTCTGATGTAAGGGAGCACTGAAGCCAGATTCTGATGTAAGGGGGCACTCCGCAAGATTCTGATGTAAGGGGGCACTCCGCCAGATTTTGATGTAAAGGGGCACTCCACTTAACTCTGATATAAGAGGCAGTCTGCCAGATTCTCCTGTAAGGGGGCACTTCAGCCGCATTCTGATGTAAGGGAGCACTCTGCCAGATTCTGATGTAAGAAGGCACTCTGCCAGATTCTGATGTAAGAAGGCACTCTGCCAGATTCTGATGTAAGGGAGCACTCTGCCAGATTCTAATGTAAGTGAGCATTCTGCCTGGCTCTGATGTAAGGGAGCACTCTGCTGGATTCTGATGTAAGGGGGCACTCTGCCAGATTCTGATGTAAGGGAACACTCCACCAGATTCTGATGTAAGGGAGCACTCTGACAGATTCTGATGTAAGGGACTACTCCAGCAGATTCTGATGTATGGGAGCATTCTGCCAGATTCTGATGTAAGGGAGCACTCTGACAGATTCTGATGTAAGGGAGCATTCTGCCAGATTCTGATGTAAGAGGGCACTCTGCTAGATTCTGATGTAAGGGAGCACTCTGCCAGATTCTGGTGTAAGGGAACACTCCACCAGATTCTGATGTAAGGAAGCACTCTGACAGATTCTGATGTGAGGGGGCACTCTGCCTGGCTCTGATGTAAGGGAGCACTCCAGCTGGATTCTGATGTAAGGGGGCACTCCAGCTGGATTCTGATGTAAGGGAGCACTCCAGCCAGATTCTGATGTAAGGGGGCACTCTGCCAGATTCTGATTTAAGGAAACACTCTGCCAGATTCTGATGTAAGGGAACACTCCACCAGATTCTGATGTAAGGGAGCACTCTGCCAGATTCTGATGTAAGGGGGCACTCTGCCTGACTCTGATGTAAGGGAGCACTCCAGCTGGATTCTGATGTAAGGGGGCACTCCAGCTGGATTCTGATGTAAGAGGGCGCTTCACCTGGATTCTGATGTAAGGGAGCACTCCAGCCAGATTCTGATTTAAGGGGACACTCCACCTGGATTCTGATGTAAGGGAGCACTCCGCCAGATTCTGATATAAGGGGGCACTCCGCCAGATTCTGATGTAAGGGGGCACCCCACCAGATTTTGATGTAAAGGGGCACTCTGCTGAACTCTGATATAAGGGGCAGTCTGCCAGATTCTGCTGTAAGGGGGCACTTCAGCCACATTCTGATGTAAAGGGGCACTCCATTGAATTCTGATGTAGGGGGGCACTCTACCAGATTCTGATGTAAAGCGGCACTTTCACACTCCACCAGATTCTGACATAAAGGGGCACACTGGTTTCTGATGTAAGGGAGCACTTCACTGGATTCTGATGTAAGGGGGCACTCCATTGAATTCTGATGTAAGGGAGCACTGCACTGGTTTCTGATGTAAGAGGGCACTCTGCCAGATTCTGATGTAAGGGGACACTCTGCCAGGCTTTGATGTAAGTGAGCACTCAACTTTAAAAGAGGGACTCTGATGGAAAGGGGCATTCTGCAGACTCTAATGTAAGGGAGGACTCTGCAGGCTTTGATGTAAGGTGGTGGCACTCTGGAACACGAATGTAAGGGGGGACTCTGATGTAGAAGGGGAATGCTGGGGACTTTGATGCAAGGGAGGACTTTAAAGTGAACGTAACACTCATCCTGACTGCTGCACTCCATATGTTGTTTTGTATGTTACTTACTCCTGGCCCCTGCACTCTGTACATTATGCCATACATTGACCTGACCAAGGTGTTTATTGTCTCAATAGTTGCTGATTTTAATTAAATTCTTTTTTAGGATAGGCTCAGTAAGACATACCTTAGTCAAATGTTTTATTCAGCAAACTAAAGAAGTGCAAAATAATTTTGGTGCAATTTATTTTACCTTGAAATTGATGTTAATGTCTGAAAAAACTTTAAGCAGAAGCAGAAGCAGAAGCTTTGAATTTCACTGCTTATGCAAAATTTGCAATACAATTAGAGAAGACTATATTTAGGATAATATATTTTATTCCCTTTAGTGGTTTTCTTTTTTTTTCTTTTTATTATTTGCATTTGTGTTGTGTACTATTACTTCACATATATTTTTTTTTTTTTCTTTTGCTGTCTGATTTTATCATTCTTTGAAAAAAAAAAAAACATTTAAAGTGGATAATCGGACCTTAGGGGTATCACACAAAAATGTGTGTGTAATAAAAAAAAAACATATATTTTATTATTTTCAACATATATTACGCAACAAAAAAAAATCATAATAAAGGGTTCTTTGTACACAAATCATTTTTCATACTAAGACACTGTTCCTAATGCTTTTCCCTACACCATTGCCCTTGCAAATGTTTGTTCTCATCCTAATCTCTCTTTCTCTAATCTTGGAAAATGGTGGAGTTGCATCTCATTTTAGTGTGTTTCATAGACAGCATGGTTCACTTCCTCAGGAGAGAACAGTAATATCTTTTAAAGCTTTTTTTTTTAACTTTAAATGTTTTATTTATTTTCTACAGAAATCATCAACAGTAGGTTTAAGAACAGTGTGATCTTACATGGTGTTAGACAATTCCATATACAATACAAAAAACACATGTAAAGCTTTATTGCACTGCATATAGTGATAAGGAATAGTTCAATACAAATATTTGCCAGGGTTATGTTATGTATGTGATGTTCCACTGGATATGAGCCAAGAAAAAAATATTCAAAATTGCATTCACCTAAATGTCAGGACCTGGGTCTAAACCTGCAACCTCCGCTGTGTCTGGCAGTATCTCTTCTTGCTGAGCCACCTGAGATGCTGGACTGGTTCCTGCCTAATTCCTTAGACAATCTTGCCTAGTTTCTCTTGAACCTTGAACTTATTGCTCATCCCATGAACTTCCTATTTAGGGTTTGCCTTTGCACTTCCTGTTTGCTAGAATATTTTGCTCTCTCGAGCCAAAATCTTGCTCTCGTCACTTCTGCTGCCACCTGTATCTTGGCTATCACTCCGTACCGACCTTTGGCTTGTTCCTTGACTATGCTTCCACTTGATCCCTACCTGCAACCACACGTTACTGACCTTTGCCTTGTTTATTGACTACGCTCCTGCTTGATCCCTACCTCATCTATCTGCTACTGGACCCCAGCTTTGGCACCCCAAAGCACCCTCCCCATGTGGAGGTTAAGCGGCCTGTTATGGTTTCATGAAGGGGGGGCACTCGTTGCCCCCCCCTTTCCTGACCTGCCAGGCTGTATGCTCGGATAAGGGTCTGGTATGGATTTTGGGGGGACCCACGCCGTTTTTTTATAATTTTGGCTGGATTTTTTATTTTTTTTATCTGTGTTGCCGAGAGCCGACAATTCATCACAGCCATGAGCAAGTTTAAATTACATTTTCTCCTTTAGCAATGTCAGTATTGCTGCAGCAGGCTCCATATATCGTACAAATGCGCCACTTTACAGGCAGACTAAGGGGACCCCCCAGGCACCATATTTAAAGGATTTTTTCATTTTTATTGTTTCACTTTAAGCATCATTAAAATCACTGCTCCTGTAAAAACGATTGTTTTAAAACATTTTTTTTTTTGCATTAATACATGCCCGCCATGGCAGTACCCAGGTCCCCATACACTTTTTATGGCAATGACTTGCATACAGTGGGTACGGAAAGTATTCAGACCCCCTTAAATTTTTCACTCTTTGTTATATTGCAGCCATTTGCTAAAATCATTTAAGTTCATTCTTCTTCTTCATGAATGTACACATAGCACCCCATACTGACAGAAAAACACAGAATTGTTGACATTGTTGCAGATTTATTAAAAAAGAAAAACTGAAATATCACATGGTCCTAAGTATTCAGACCCTTTGCTCAGTATTTAATAGAAGCCCCCTTTTGATCTAATACAGCCAGGAGTCTTTTTGGGAAAGATGCAACAAGTCTTTCACACCTGGATTTGGGGATCCTCTGCCATTCCTCCTCGCAGATCCTCTCCAGTTCTGTCAGGTTGGATGGTAAACGTTGGTGGACAGCCATTTTTAGGTCTCTCCAGAGATGCTCAATTGGGTTTAAGTCAGGGCTCTGGCTGGGCCATTCAAGAACAGTCACGGAGTTGTTGTGAAGCCACTCCTTCGTTATTTTAGCTGTGTGCTTAGGGTCATTGTCTTGTTGGAAGGTAAACCTTCGGCCCAGTATGAGGTCCAGAGCACTCTGGAGAAGGTTTTTGTCCAGGATATCCCTGTACTTGGCCGCATTCATCTTTCCCTCGATTGCAACCAGTCGTCCTGTCCCTGCAGCTGAAAAACACCCCCACAGCATGATGCTGCCACCACCATGCTTCACTGTTGGGACTGTATTGGACAGGTGATGAGCAGTGCCTGGTTTTCTCCACACATACCGCTTAGAATTAAGGCCAAAAAGTTCTATTTTGGTCTCATCAGACCAGAGAATCTTATTTCTCACCATCTTGGAGTCCTTCAGGTGTTTTTTAGCAAACTCCATGCGGGCTTTCATGTGTCTTACACTGAGGAGAGGCTTCCGTCGGGCCACTCTGCCATAAAGCCCCGACTGGTGGAGGGCTGCGGTGATGGTTGACTTTCTACAACTTTCTCCCATCTCCTGACTGCATCTCTGGAGCTCAGCCACAGTGATCTTTGGGTTCTTCTTTACCTCTCTCACCAAGGCTCTTCTCCCCCGATAGCTCAGTTTGGCCAGACGGCCAGCTCTAGGAAGGGTTCTGGTCGTCCCAAACGTCTTCCATTTGAGGATTATGGAGGCCACTGTGCTCTTAGGAACCTTAAGTGCAGCAGCAATCTTTTTGTAACCTTGGCCAGATCTGTGCCTTGCCACAATTCTGTCTCTGAGCTCTTCAGGCAGTTCCTTTTGACCTCATGATTCTCATTTGGTCTGACATGCATTGTGATCTGGAAGGTCTTATATAGACAGGTGTGTGGCTTTCCTAATCAAGTCCAATCAGTATAATCAAACACAGCTGGACTCAAATGAAGGTGTAGAACTATCTCAAGGATCATCAGAAGAAATGGAAAGCACCTGAGTTAAATATATGAGTGTCACAGCAAAGGGTCTGAATACTTAGGACCATGTGATATTTCAGTTTTTATTTTTTAATAAATCTGCAACAATGTCAACAATTCTGTGTTTTTCTGTCAGTATGGGGTGCTATGTGTACATTCATGAGGAAGAAGAATGAACTTAAACGATTTTAGCAAATGGCTGCAATATAACAAAGATTGAAAAATTTAAGGGGGTCTGAATACTTTCCGTACCCACTGTATGAGCCTTTAAAATGAGGACTTTTGATTTTTCATGTTTGTTTCCCATAGACTTTAATAGAGTTTGCATGTTCGCTAGAACTTTTTCCCTATTTGAGATGTTCTGGTGCGAATCGAACAGTGGGGTGTTCAGCCCATCACTATTCTCCACCATCAAGAGCTCTAGCTAACACCAGTTAGTGCTTAGACTCTGACCTCATTTTCCCATAATTGTATGATGATTTTCTTGAGCAGGAATCATCAGCAAAGAACAATTTAAAATATTAATGGATATTTTGCCTTGATCTTTGAATGGATAAGGTACATTATTGTTTTTCAAATTTTCTTTAAATTTTAGGTGAACCTTTAGAACCTTTGTTCAGTTTCTTTGCCATCTGTGTCCCCATTGGGGAGATTCACCCCTTCTATTTGTACTGGACTCCTGGTGACTGTATTTCTATGGCTATTTTAGTGATCTTTTTAGCATATATTTAAGTAGAAGCTGGGCTTCCCCTAATCATATGCTAATAAACTTGTTGGACTGGTTTATGAAGTTCAGAGCAGGAAATGATGTAGGCAGGAAGTAGGGGAGGGATAAGGACTTAAAATCAGCCATGTGCTAGAGACAACACAAACATTTTGCAGGACTTCAAGAAGCCAGAAGCAGTCAGGAAGCAAAAAGCAGTCTGGCTAATAAACTTGTTGGGCTGGTTTATGAAGCTCAGGACAGAAAATGATGTAGGCAGGAAGAAGAGGGAGGGAAAAGGACTTAAAATCAGCTATGTTCTAAAGACAACACAGACATTTTGCAGGAATTCAAGAAGCCAGAAGCAGTCTAGAAGCAAAAAGCAGTCTGGCTAATAAACTTGTTGGGCTGGTTTATGAAGCTCAGGACAGGAAATGATGTCGGCAGGAAGTAGGGGGAGGGAAAAGGACATTAAATCAGCCATGTGCTAGAGACAACACAGACATTTTGCAGGACTTCAAGAAGCCAGAAGCAGTCTGGAAGCAAAAAGCAGTCTGGCTAATAAACTTGTTGGGCTGGTTTATGAAGCTCAGGACAGGAAATGGTGTAGGCAGGAAGTAGAGGGAGGGAGAAGGACTTAAAATCAGTCATGTGCTAGAGACAACACAGACATTTTGCAGGAATTCAAGAAGCAAGAAGCAGTCTGGAAGATCCTGGATCCTCGAAAATGACTCCACCAAAAAGAAAGACTGAAACTAGAAACTAGAAATGTTACCTGGGGATGACAACCTAGAAACCTAGAAAACCTAGAACCCAAGTTAAATAACTTTTAGTGTATCCATCTTGCATACAATATCCATGCTAATGTATGTCCCTGGATTGGAAAGGTGACATCTCAGTCATTGCTGCAGCGTAAGCGATGATGGGGATATCACTTTTAAGAGCTGGCAATTCCCTTCACTGTAAACGTAACTCTAGTGGCTAAGAAGCCGTTGGATCATTTTTACAGACTGCGGAAGGGAATCCCCCCTCCGCCAATGCCTTTACCAGGCTTTTACAAGCGCGGTAAGGATGCGACCAGCAGCATCCGGTTCCTGGAACACACAGAGAGGACCTGAAGTTGTTCCTCCCACTGTGTGGCGTCAGAAACTGGAAGCGACAAGAATTTCATCACTTCCAGTTTGTAACGCTCCTGCGTTTTTATTGTAAGCTGGATTTGCAGCTGCAGAATCTCCACTCAGTAGTCATGTAGAGATGTGTTGAATAACCAGATCCAACTCTCCAGACTCATCACTGTGGGCCTGTCTGCTTCAGCATACAGATATACACACACTCAATAAGATGTTCCTGGAGTGATAGGATGTATATGATAGTATGGAGGTGATGTGCTGAAGGGACAGGTGTGAGCAGTGACAGTAATGGTAAGCACTTGATAGTAATGTTCAGGAGAGTAGTAGATGGTAATAGGTAGAATGCAGATAGGTTAGTAATCATGTATGGTAACAGGTGGTAAGGACAGCAGATGACATATACAGGATAGACTAACCCAGTGCAAGGATAGATGGTAGTAGACTCAAGAGCTAGCAATCTATGTAACAGTGCAGATGGTAGAATTAGTATGCATAGATAGTAACAGTCCTTAATGTGCAGAAGATGATAGTGTAAGTTAGTTATGGAGGATTCCCCTGTGGGGTACTTATCACTAGTAAGGTTTAGTAAGTAGAGGGGTCCAGTAGTGAGGGAGTGATCCGGTAGCGAGATACGGGATCAGTAGCGAGGTTCCGGTCTGTTCCAGGTAAAGGCAAATAGCTGGAGGTTCCGACAGCAAGACAAGGCTTGTAAGCATGTAGGCACACATTGAACGAACAACGTGAGAGAGAACGCCGGCGATTGAAATAGCCGCTCAGCGGCGCTCAGCGATGACGTCATCCGTCTTAAAGGTGTATGCGTTCCACCTAACTAGAAAGGTGGGACGCAATGTTGAAAGGAAAATGGTAAATAAGGGTAACAAAGGTACCAGAATCTTACAGTACCCCCCCCCTTAAGGCCGGCTCCGGAAGGCCTATAGCACTGGTTTCTCCGGGTATTTCGAGTGAAACCTTCGTATAAGCCTAGGTGCGTGAACATCAGAGGTATCCAACCAGGTGTCGTCTTGGGGTCCATAGTTCTTCCATCTTATGAGATATTTGAGTCTTCCTCTGTGGATACGAGAATCCAAAATCTCCTTAATCTCATATTCTTCTCCGCCTTCAACTTATACTGGAGGTGGAGGCAAGATGGTAGGCCTTATTCCTTGGTTAGGAACATGTGGCTTCAGTAGCGACACATGAAAGATGGGATGTATTTTGAGATCTGCCGGTAAGGTGAGTTGCACTGCAGCTTTTCCAATGAGTTTCTTAATTGGGAAGGGTCCCAGAAATAAAGGTCCAAGCTTTTTGCTAGGGATCTTTAATCTTAAATTTTTTGTCGATAGCCAAACGAGGTCCCCAATTGCATATTGCGGAGAAGGTCTTCTACGAAGGTCGTAGTACCTTTTTTGTTGACTATGAGCGTGTGTGATGGTGGTATTAAGTAAACCCAGAGAGTCTTTTATTTGAATAAGATAATCCGAGGCTACTGGGTTACTTGATGGTAGGATGCGTGGTGGAAGAAGTGTGGGATGAAACCCATAGTTCAAGTAGAACTGACTTTGCTTAATAGTACTGTGGGTTGCGTTGTTATAAGCAAATTCCGCCAGAGGGAGGAGGTCCACCCAATCATCCTGTAGGTATGATGTGTAGCAACGCAGATATTGTTCTATACACTGGTTGACTCTTTCAGTCTGTCCGTTGGTCTGAGGGTGGTAGGGAGAAGTGAGCTTTCGCTCAATCCGTAGTATTTGACATAGAGCTTGCCAAAATTTGGAGATGAACTGTGAACCACGGTCGGATAAAAGAGTCTTTGGAATTCCATGTAACTTGAACACATGTTTCATTAGTAGTTCCGCTGTTTGTTTAGATGAAGGTAGTCTGCGAATAGCAATGAAATGTGCCATCTTTGTCAGATGGTCCACTGACACTAGAATGGTATTAAATCCTTTGGAAGGTGGTAGATCTACTATAAAGTCTAAGGACACAACTTCCCATGGGTCCAAAAAACAATAAGGTGTGACCACCCTCCTCCTGCGCTTGGTATCCAGGCCCCTCGACCACACTCCTCCCGGGACTCACAACTGGCTTCTTAGATGGCTTAGGTCTTGCTGCCCATAACGGACTGGGGTAGTCCACCGGTACTGAAAGCAAAGAAACAAAAAAGGGCGCACCGACCTAGCGCATTATCCTCAATAGAAGGCTTTATTGAAGTAACATTAAAAAATGGCTACTCACAGACGTAGATGAAATAAGTCATATCAAGCTCAATTGCTCAAACGTCCGGGTGTAGTCCATACAATCGTTCATAACTGATGAGTTGACGGCTGATGCGTTTCGAGGCCCAGCCTCTTCCTCAGAGCCCTGAGGAAGAGGCTGGGCCTCGAAACGCGTCAGCCGTCAACTCATCAGTTATGAACGATTGTATGGACTACACCCGGACGTTTGAGCAATTGAGCTTGATATGACTTATTTCATCTACGTCTGTGAGTAGCCATTTTTTAATGTTACTTCAATAAAGCCTTCTATTGAGGATAATGCGCTAGGTCGGTGCGCCCTTTTTTGTTTCTTTGCTTTCACAACTTCCCATGGGACCTGGGGTATTGGTAGACTGCAGAGTAGACCAGATGGTTTTGTAGTGTCAATTTTGGACCTTGCACAGATGTCACATGAAGAAACAAATTTTTGTACAGACGTCTTCATTAGGGTTGAGCGGACACCTAGATGTCCGTGTTCGACGGGTTAGGCCGAACTTTAAAAAAAAAGTCCGGGTCCGTGTCCCGGACTTTTACCGAACTTTTCCCGGACACCGAACCCCATTGAAGTCAATGGGGACCCGAACTTTAAGGCACTAAAATGGCTCTAAAACACCAAAGGAAAGGGCTAGAGTGCTGCAAATGGCAGCAAAACGTAATTAAGAGCATGGCAAGTGCTCTGCAAACAAATGTGGATAGGGAAATAACTTAAAACAACAAAAAAAAACAGAAAAATAAAACAATGTTCTTCTTCATCTCTGAAGGACGAGGCCCATATGGAGTAGGAGGGAGGTTGAGGTGGTGGTGGATGTGGCGGTGACATAGGCATGCGCACAGGGTGTGCCGGGTGTGCCTGGGCACACCCTAATCACCTAGGGCACATAGCATTGCCAGTGAGGAGATGGGAAAGATCTCCCTCGGACCTGCTCTGCTCTATTTCTCTTTGCCTACAGGTACATGGCCCCGATACATTACTCTCCCTGCTGGCAAACACATGCATGTGTATTTCAACTTTGGGGTGCACACCTTAATGCAATAGGCTGCGCACACCTATGGGTGGTGTAGGTGGAAGCGGCGGTGGAGGAGGACCAGGGCCGGATTAAGAGCATCATGGGCTTGGTGCTGAGGATTTTGAAGGGCCTTAAGGGCCGTGCCTTGCCATGCACCCAGAGGAGGATGGGTGCAGCCATGCATGCCTAATTCAACATGGGATGCCGTCTCTGAAGCCCATAAACACATCCATGCATCGGCAACTGTCCCTCCTTGTCCGGCCTTCGCGCTGTGTGGGGAGGTTCTGAGGGTGCTGCCTGGGGAAGCGAGCATAGAAGCCAGACTTCTGTGTTTACAAGTGACAGAAGAGCGGTAACAGTGAATATGGCCAACCCGGGGGCCTATATAAAAGGTAGGGGCCTGGAGCTGCAGCTCCAATAGCCCCTACGTTAATCTGGCCCTGAGGAGGAGGACGAGGTAGCCAACACTGCTTCTTTTCACAAATTTTAAATGAGGGTACACCCCAAAAGAGTGAGAAAGAGCAAAAATGGAACAATGGGTGGGTAAGGTCGGTATCCATTGCTATTCTGCACAAGGTACAGAAAAGTCCCGTGGGATCCATGCCTGGTTCATTTTAATGAACGTGAGCTTGTCCACATTGTCTCTGGACAGGCGGCTGCGCTTGTCTGTTATAACGCCCCCAGCCGTGCTAAATACCCGTTCAGATAATACACTGGCTGCAGGGCACGCCAGCATCTCCAAGGCGTAAAGGGCAAGCTCAGGCCATGTGCCCAATTTGGAGACCCAGAAGTTGAAGGGGGCAGACCCCTCATTCACTACATGTAGGCGTGTGCACACATACTGCTCCACCATGTTGGTAAAATGCTGCCTCCTGCTAAGACGTTCCATCTGAGCTGCTGGTGCTGCTGTTTGTTGTGGCGTGCTGACAAAGCTTTTCCACATTTCGGCCATGCTAACCCTGCCTTCTGAGGTGCTGGCGGTGCCCTGGTTGCATTGGCGACCTCCTCCTCCTCCTCTGCCTTGTGCTTCCACTGCGGCCCCGCTGTCAGATGGGAATGCCAGCAGCATGGCGTCTACCAGCGTGCGCTTGTACTCGCGCATCTTGCGATCGCGCTCCAGTGAGTGAATTAAGGACGGTACGTTGTCCTTGTAACGGGGATCCAGCAGCGTGGCCACCCAGTAATCAGCACAAGTTAGAATGTGGGCAACTCGGCGGTCCTTGTGGAGACACTGCAGCATGTAATCGCTCATGTGTGCCAGGCTGCCCAGAGGCAACGAAAGGCTGTCCTCTGTGGGAGGTGTATCGTCCGTGTCCTCTGTATCCCCCCAGCCACGCACCAGTGATGGCCATGAGCTGGCCTGGGTGCCACCCTGCTGTGAACATGGTTCCATCTCCTCCTCCAGCTCCTCCTCCTCCTCATCCTCCTCATCCTCCAGAACTGTGCCCCTGCTGGACAATTGTGTCCCTGGCGTTTGTGTGTGCAGGAACCCACCCTCGGAGCCCCTTGCGAATGACTGCCCTGAAAGCCTTGGAAATGTTACCTCTTCATCCTCCTCCTCCTCCTCATCCTGTGCCACATCCTCTTCCATCATCGCCCGAATTGTTTTTTCAAGGAGGCATAGAAGTGGGATAGTTAAGCTGAGAACGGCGTCATTGCCACTGGCCATGTTGGTGTAGTACTCAAAACAGCGCAACAAGGCACACAGGTCTCGCATGGAGGCCCAGTTATTGGTGGTGAAGTGGTGCTGTTCCGCAGAGCGACTCACGCGTGCGTGCTGCAGCTGAAACTCCACTATGGCCTGCTGCTGCTCGCACAGTCTTTCCAGCATGTGCAAGGTGGAGTTCCACCTTGTGGGCACGTCACATATGAGGCGGTGAGCGGAAAGGCCGAAGTTACGCTGCAGCGCTGCCAGGCGAGCAGCAGCAGGGTGAGAACATAGAAGTGGGATAGTTAAGCTGAGAACGGCGTCATTGCCACTGGCCATGTTGGTGTAGTACTCAAAACAGCGCAACAAGGCACACAGGTCTCGCATGGAGGCCCAGTTATTGGTGGTGAAGTGGTGCTGTTCCGCAGAGCGACTCACGCGTGCGTGCTGCAGCTGAAACTCCACTATGGCCTGCTGCTGCTCGCACAGTCTTTCCAGCATGTGCAAGGTGGAGTTCCACCTTGTGGGCACGTCACATATGAGGCGGTGAGCGGAAAGGCCGAAGTTACGCTGCAGCGCTGCCAGGCGAGCAGCAGCAGGGTGAGAACATAGAAGTGGGATAGTTAAGCTGAGAACGGCGTCATTGCCACTGGCCATGTTGGTGTAGTACTCAAAACAGCGCAACAAGGCACACAGGTCTCGCATGGAGGCCCAGTTATTGGTGGTGAAGTGGTGCTGTTCCGCAGAGCGACTCACGCGTGCGTGCTGCAGCTGAAACTCCACTATGGCCTGCTGCTGCTCGCACAGTCTTTCCAGCATGTGCAAGGTGGAGTTCCACCTTGTGGGCACGTCACATATGAGGCGGTGAGCGGAAAGGCCGAAGTTACGCTGCAGCGCTGCCAGGCGAGCAGCAGCAGGGTGAGAACGCCGAAAGTGTGCACAAACGGCCCGCACTTTCTGCAGCAGCTCTGACATATCGGGGTAGTTTTTAAGGAACCTCTGCACCACCAAATTCAGCACATGCGCCAGGCAAGGGATGTGCGTCAAACCGGCTAGGCCCAGAGCTGCTATGAGATTTCTCCCGTTATCGCACACCACCAGGCCGGGCTTGAGGCTCGCTGGCAGCAACCACTCATTTGTCTGCTGTTCCATGCTCCTCCACAACTCCTGCGCGGTGTGTGGTTTGTCCCCCAAACAGGCAAGTTGTAAAACTGCCTGCTGACGTTTACCCCTGGCCGTGCTGAAGTTGGTGGTGAAGGTGTTACGCTGTCCGGATGAGGAGGCGGTAGAGGATGAGGAAGCGGAGTAGGAGGAGTTAGGAACAGGAGGCAACCTGAAGCGCCCTGCAATCCTCGGTGGTGGAAGGACATGCGCCAAATTGCTATCCGCCTCAGGCCCATCCGCCACTGCATTTACCCAGTGTGCCGTTAGGGAGATATAATGCCCCTGACCGTGCTTACTGGTCCACGTATCGGTAGTTAGGTGGACCTTGGCACAGATGGCGTTGCGCAGTGCACACCTGATTTTTTCCCCCACTTGGTTGTGCAGGGAAGGGATGGCTTGCCTGGAAAAGTAGTGGCGGCTGGGCACGACGTACTGTGGGACAGCCACCGACATAAGGTTTTTAAAACTGTGCGTCTCCACCAGACGGAATGACAGCATTTCAAAGGCCAATAATTTTGAAATGCTGGCATTCAGGGCCAGGGATCGCTGGTGGGTAGGGGGGTACTTCCTCTTCCTCTCAAGTGTTTGGGAGATGGAAAGCTGAACGCTTCCACGGGACATTGTGGAGATGGTTGTTGGTGACCCAGGTGGTGGTGTTGCTGACAGATCGTCTGTTTGCGGGGTGGCAGGTGCCGGTATCACTACAGATGTGGCTGGAGCGGCCGAGACTGCAGCAGAAGAGGAAGCAGGATGAGCCAGAGACGTTTCTTGGTTTTGAAGGTGTGTACTCCACTGCAGCTCGTGCTTTGCACTTAGATGCCTGATCATGCAGGTTGTGCTCAGGTTGAGAAGGTTTATGCCTCGCTTCAAGCTCTGATTGCACAGGGTGCAAACCACTCGTGTCCTGTCATCAGCACATTTTCTAAAGAACTTCCACGCTAGAGAACTCCTTTGAGCTGACTTTGGTGCGCTCGTTCCCTTGCTGCGTTGGGCAGTAGCGGGCGTAGTGTCTAGGGCACGGCCGCTCCGCTTCTGCACCCTGCTCCCTCTTCTGCTGTGCTGGTGGCTCTGTGCGACCACCGCCTCTTCCTCCAAACTACTCAGGTCACCTGCATGACGTTCATTCCATGTGGGGTCGAGGACCTCATCGTCCTCCACATCATCTTCCACCCAGTCTTCACCCCTGCCCTCCTTGTCGGTCTCCACATAGCTGAACGCCGCAGCAGTTGGCACCTGCGTTTTGTCATCATCGGAGACGTGCTGCGATGATCCTTGCATGTACTCATCTTGAGAAATAAGTGGTTGGGCATCGCTGCACTCAATCTCTTCCACTTCTGGGGCAGGGCTAGGTGGATGGCCCTGGGAAACCCTGCTGACAGAGTCATCAAAAAGAAGAAGAGACTGCTGTATGGCTTGGGGCTCAGACTGCTTGCCTGATTTGCAAGGGGGTGAGGTGAAAGACGGTTGGACATCGGCTGCAGGTGCCAACTGTGACCTTTCTGCAGTAGACTGGGTGGGAGACAATGTGAAGGAACTGGAGGCACTGTCAGCAGCAAACCAATCTACTATCGCCTCCACTTGTTCTGGCCTCATCACTTCTAGGGGCGTATGATGCCCTACCAAATACTGATGCAGGTTCTGTCGCCTACTCACACTTGAGGAAGGTGTTTCACTTGTGCGTGTAGCTGGCACAGATCGACCACGTCCTCTCCTTGCAACAGGAGCTCTACCAGCAGCACCACGACCCAGGCCATGGCCCTTATTTGACGGTCTCCTCATATTTCTGTAATTTAAGATCTTGCCCTAGAAAGGTTTTTATTGAATAGCGGAATAGGAAATATGATCCAAAAAAGTGTATGTATCTCGCACGTACAAAACCACACTAGGCCCCAATTACTATTGTTTCTACCCCTAAAAGGATGGATGAGGAGTAGGAGGAGTATGGAACAGACAGCACCCTCAAATCTTCATAAGTATGAGATGAACCTCAAAAACTTGGAAAGGTGGATCTCACACGTACCGACACAGACTATCCCGCAATTCAATTGATCCCCAAAGGTTTTAATTGAATAGCGGAATAGAAAATATGATCAAAAAGAAAGTGTATGTATCTCACACGTGCACCACCACACTAGGCCCCAATTACTATTGTTTGTACCCCTAAAAGGATGGTTGAGCAGTAGGAGGAGGAGTATGGAACAGGCAGCACCCTCAAATCTTCAGAAGTATGAGATGAACCCCAAAAACTTGGAAAGGTGGATCTCACACGTACCAACACAGACTATCACGCAATTTAATTGATCCCCAAAGGTTTTAATTGAATAGCGGAATAGAAAATATGATCAAAAAGAAAGTGTATGTATCTCACACGTACACCACCACACTAGGCCCCAATTACTATTGTTTGTACCCCTAAAAGGATGGTTGAGGAGTAGGAGGAGGAGTATGGAACAGGCAGCACCCTCAAATCTTCAGAAGTATGAGATGAACCCCAAAAACTTGGAAAGGTGGATCTCACACGTACCGACACAGACTATCACGCAATTTAATTGATCCTCAAAGGTTTTAATTGAATAGCGGAATAGAAAATATGATCAAAAAGAAAGTGTATGTATCTCACACGTACACCACCACACTAGGCCCCAATTACTATTGTTTGTACCCCTAAAAGGATGGTTGAGGAGTAGGAGGAGGAGTATGGAACAGGCAGCACCCTCAAATCTTCAGAAGTATGAGATGAACCCCAAAAACTTGGAAAGGTGGATCTCACACGTACCGACACAGACTATCACGCAATTTAATTGATCCCCAAAGGTTTTAATTGAATAGCGGAATAGAAAATATGATCAAAAAGAAAGTGTATGTATCTCACACGTACACCACCACACTAGGCCCCAATTACTATTGTTTGTACCCCTAAAAGGATGGTTGAGCAGTAGGAGGAGGAGTATGGAACAGGCAGCACCCTCAAATCTTCAGAAGTATGAGATTGTGTTCACTGTACCCCACAAAGATTGTGTTCACTGCACCCCACAAAGATTGTGTTCACTGCACCTCAAAAAGGATTTTGTTCACTGCACCCCACAAAGATTGTGTTCACTGCACCCTAAAAGGATTTTGTTCACTGCACCCCAAAAAGATTGTGTTCACTGTACCCCCCAAAGATTGTGTTCACTGCACCCCACAAAGATTCTGTTCCCTGTACCCCACAAAGATTGTGTTCACTGCACCCCACAAAGGATTTTGTTCACTGCACCCCAAAAAGATTGTGTTCACTGCACTCCAAAAAGGATGTTGTTCACTGCACCCCAAAAATGATTTTGTTCACTGCACCCCAAAAAGGATTTTGTTCACTGCACCCCAAAAAGATTGTGTTCACTGCACCCCACAAAGATTGTGTTCACTGCACCCCACAAAGGATTTTGTTCACTGCACCCCAAAAAGATTGTGTTCACTGTACCCCCCAAAGATTGTGTTCACTGCACCCCACAAAGGATTTTGTTCACTGCACCCCAAAAAGATTGTGTTCACTGTACCCCCCAAAGATTGTGTTCACTGCACCCCACAAAGATTCTGTTCACTGTACCCCACAAAGATTGTGTTCACTGCACCCCACAAAGGATTTTGTTCACTGCACCCCAAAAAGATTGTGTTCACTGCACCCCAAAAAGGATGTTGTTCACTGCACCCCAAAAAGGATTTTGTTCACTGCACCCCAAAAAGATTGTGTTCACTGCACCCCACAAAGATTGTGTTCACTGCACCCCACAAAGGATTTTGTTCACTGCACCCCAAAAAGATTGTGTTCACTGTACCCCCCAAAGATTGTGTTCACTGCACCCCACAAAGGATTTTGTTCACTGCACCCCAAAAAGATTGTGTTCACTGTACCCCCCAAAGATTGTGTTCACTGCACCCCACAAAGATTCTGTTCACTGTACCCCACAAAGATTGTGTTCACTGCACCCCACAAAGGATTTTGTTCACTGCACCCCAAAAAGATTGTGTTCACTGCACCCCAAAAAGGATTTTGTTCACTGCACCCCAAAAAGGATGTTGTTCACTGCACCCCAAAAAGGATTTTGTTCACTGCACCCCAAAAAGAGTGTGTTCACTGCACCCCACAAAGATTGTGTTCACTGCACCCCACAAAGGATTTTGTTCACTGCACCCCAAAAAGATTGTGTTCACTGCACCCCAAAAAGGATTTTGTTCACTGCACCCCAAAAAGGATGTTGTTCACTGCACCCCAAAAAGGATTTTGTTCACTCCACCCCAAAAAGATTGTGTTCACTGCACCCCACAAAGATTGTGTTCACTGCACCCCAAAAAGGATTTTGTTCACTGCACCCCAAAAAGATTGTGTTCACTGTACCCCCCAAAGATTGTGTTCACTGCACCCCACAAAGATTCTGTTCACTGTACCCCACAAAGATTGTGTTCACTGCACCCCACAAAGGATTTTGTTCACTGCACCCCAAAAAGATTGTGTTCACTGCACCCCAAAAAGGATTTTGTTCACTGCACCCCAAAAAGGATTTTGTTCACTGCACCCCAAAAAGATTGTGTTCACTGCACCCCACAAAGATTGTGTTCACTGCACCCCAAAAAGGATTTTGTTCACTGCACCCCAAAAAGGATTTTGTTTACTGCACCCCAAAAAGGATGTTGTTCACTGCACCCCAAAAAGGATTTTGTTCACTCCACCCCAAAAAGATTGTGTTCACTGCACCCTAAAAGGATTTTGTTCACTGCACCCCAAAAAGGATTGTGTTCACTGCACCCCAAAAAGATTGTGTTCACTGCACCCCACAAAGATTGTGTTCACTGCACCCCAAAAAGGATGTTGTTCACTGCACCCCAAAAAGATTGTGTTCACTGCACCCCACAAAGATTGTGTTCACTGCACCCCACAAAGGATTTTGTTCACTGCACCCCAAAAAGATTGTGTTCACTGCACCCCAAAAAGGATGTTGTTCACTGCACCCCAAAAATGATTTTGTTCACTGCACCCCAAAAAGATTTTGTTCACTGCACCCCAAAAAGGACGTTGTTCACTGCACCCCAAAAAGATTGTGTTCACTGCAGCCCAAAAAGATTGTGTTCACTGCAGCTCACACACAGAAAAATGGATGTGGATCACTGACACCTGCCTATCTCCTATCCCACACCACACAGCAATATCGATTGTAGTTTGTAGAACACAGTTTCCCTAAAATTCAGCAGCAGCCTCTCCCTAACAGGATTGAGAAGAGACCGTAGATCAGGATTGAGTGCAGAGTCACCCCACCCCGCACACAGCAATATCGATTGTACTTTGTAGAAGACACTGACCCTATAATTCAGCAGACTCTATCCCTAAAATGCCTACAACTCGCCCTGCCTAAACACTCCGACCTGTCCCTCAATTCTATCCGGACACAAATGGTTTTTTCCTGCCTGTCTTTCCCTAATCAGCAGCCAGCACGTTGATGTGTGCTCTGTCCCTGATCTAAGCAGCAGAATGAAGACGCTGCGGCTGCCTGGAACTTATAAAGACTTGGTCACATGCTTCAGACGGCCAATCACAGCTACTGAGACATTTGCAGGCATGGCTGGGATGGCTTAAGGCACACCAGTTAAACGATTGTTGATTGGCTGTTGAAAGCCCGCCATGAAAAGAGCGCCAAAGCATGCAAAACCCGGAAATAAAACGACCGAACACGGATTTTTACCCGAACATACAGTAAAGTGTCCGTGTCCGTGTTCGGGTACAAAAAATCCAATTATTCGGTACGAACACGAATAATACAGTCCGTGTTCGCTCAACACTAGTCTTCATATCAGGCCACCAAAACTGCCTGGTAAGCAAATTAAGGGTTTTCGTCATACCCATATGTCCTGCCATGGGCACATCATGTGATAATTCCAAGATCTTGGTGCGCATAGTAGGGGGTATGTAGAGTTTATTGTGGTAATAGAGGAAGCCTTCTGCATCAGTACTTAGTTGTGGTGGAGGTGAATCCAATCCTATACTGTGCAAAATCTCTTCCTTCAGGGAAGGAACAACACCAATAATACGTTCATAGGGTATTATAGGAATAGAAGGGATTTCGGCGCAGTTATCTTCGGTTAATCGTGATAGCGCATCCGCTTTTTTATTTTTGTCTGCAGGCGTGTAGGTCACTAGGAAGTTGAATCTTAGGAAGAATAATGACCATCGTACCTGCCGGTGGGAAAGAGTTTTGTTAGACTGGAGGTATTGAAGGTTTTTATGATCTGTATATATGAGTATTGGTAATTGGGTACCTTCAAGTAGATGTCGCCAATTCTCCAGTGCCAGTTTTATGGCAAGCAACTCCTTTTCACCCACTGGGTAATTCACCTCTGGGCTGCTTAGTGATTTTGAGAAGAAAGCAACTGGGTGGAGTGGTGAAGTATTTGTTGGTCGTTGGGAGAGAACTGCTCCTATTGCCATATTTGACGCATCTACCTCCAGAATATATTGGAGGGATGGGTCTGGATGGCGTACTATGGGAGCAGAAGTAAAGCTTGATTTTAACAAGCGGAAAGCTCCATTTGCTTCTTCTGACCATTTGAATGGTTTCTTTATACTTGTAAGTTGTGTGAGAGGTCTCACAATAGCAGAGAAGTTCTTGATGAACTTCCTATAGAAGTTTGAAAATCCAAGGAATCGCTGTAATGCCTTACGAGTTGTTGGTATAGGCCAATCCAGAATACAGGATATCTTGCTCATATCCATCTTGATTCTGGTTTTGGATATGATGTATCCTAGGAATAATATTTCTTCTTTATGAAATAGGCATTGTTTTAATTTCACGTATAGATTGTGTGCGAGTAATCTGGATAACACAAGTCTTACATGTTTTATATGTTCAGACAGAGATCGAGAATAGATAAGTATATCGTCCAGATATACCACAACACAGACATCAAGTAAGTCTCTAAAGATGTCGTTTATGAACCTTTGAAAAGCTGCGGGAGCATTACACAACCCGAATGGCATCACAAGATATTCGAATAATCCGTATCTGGTTCTAAATGCTGTTTTCCACTCATCTCCGTCACGGATTCGGATTAGGTTGTATGCCCCTTTCAGGTCTAATTTAGAGAAGTAAGTAGCCCCACGCACTTGTTCAATGAGTTCAGGTATGAGCGGTAAAGGATAGCGATCCTTTATTGTAATGGTATTTAATTGCCTATAATCGATAATAGGCCTAAGACTTAAATCCTTATTGCGGACAAAGAAAAGTCCTGCAGCTGTGGAAGAAGTAGAGGGTCTGATGAACCCTTTTGTCAAATTCTCATCCAAGTATTCCTTGAGATGAGAAAGTTCATCCTGTGAAAGAGGATAAACATGACCGAAAGGTAATTTGCTGTTAGGGAGTAGATCGATAGTGCAATCATAATCCCTATGGGGAGGCAACACTTGAGCATTTTTCTCAAGGAATACTTCGGACAGATCCTGATAGCATAGTGGTGCAATCTCATCTGACACCACAGACAGGATCTTTCCATAAGATGGGAGGTTACACGTAATCTCACAATAGTGAGAAAGGAAAGTTAAAGTCCGTCTTTTCCAATCTATGATTGGTTGATGTGTGTGTAACCAGGGGAGTCCCAAAATAATGGGAAAATGGGGTGAAGATAGTATATCAAAAGTGGTGGTCTCCATATGAGACTCGTTAGCAGTGACAAGGAGTGCTTGTGTCTGATTGGTGATTGGACCAGAAGATAGCGGGATACCATTAATGAAACTAACAGAAACAGGTTTAGGTTTTGAAATAATAGGTATTTTATTTAAGGTAACAAAACGTGTATCGATATAGTTCCCACAAGATCCTGTGTCGATCATAGCCTTGGTGGTAATCCTAGTCTGGTCCCACTGTAATGTTAAATGAACAAAGAGATAGGGTTTAGAAAAGGAAGTCGTTAATCCCCCTAGCAAGACATGTGAACACTCACCCTCTTTTTTGCGGACAAGGGGACAGACGCTTATCGAATGATCCGGGGATGCGCAGTACATGCAGAGATTACTGGATCTTCTCCTGGCTCGTTCAGTAGTTGATAAAGGTGGGCGTATGGTTCCTACCTCCATAGGAGTAGGGTCAACGGCCGAAATCCGAGAAGGACTAGACAATGGCATTCCCATTTTCTCAGCCTTTCTTTCTCGCAGTCGCCTGTCAATGTTGATACTGAGTTGTATTAAGGCATCCAAAGTGCCAGGTAAATCCGCTCGGGCGAGCTCGTCTTTAACGGCTTCTGACAACCCGAGTCTGAACTGAGTTCGCAGAGATGTATCATTCCACCCTGAATCAAGGGTCCATCTTTTGAACTCTGCTACAAAGTCTTCTACAGGTCTCCTTCCTTGTTTTAAAGCCCTCAATTGGATATCAGCAGTACTCTGCCTATTGGGGTCATCATATAAACTAGCGAGTTCCGCTAGGAATAAAGGATAGAAGTTGAGAAGCTGATCATTTTTCTCAAAGAGAGAGTCTGCCCAGGCCCGTGGATCACCCGTTAAGTATGAAATGACGGTACAGACTTTAATTTGATCAGTAGGGTAAGTACGAGGTTTTAGCAAAAAAAGCAATTGACATGCGTTTTTGAATTCACAAAATTTTTTTCCGATCACCTGTAAACACTAGAGGAGGGTTTATTTTGGGTTCAGGGGGCTGAGCAGCAGTAAGCTGGGAAAGACGGGTTACCTGCTGTCTCAGAGTCTGATTGTCTTCTTTTACTTCAGTAAGAGCAAGTATTAATGCATTTACTTGTTGTGTTAATTGTGTCACTTGAGTGGGTAATTCTGCTGAATCCATTTTTTTAAGGTTCGTTCAATCTGTAACGCTCCTGCGTTTTTATTGTAAGCTGGATTTGCAGCTGCAGAATCTCCACTCAGTAGTCATGTAGAAATGTGTTGGAATACCAGATCCAACTCTCCAGACTCATCACTGTGGGCCTGTCTGCTTCAGCATACAGATATACACACACTCAATAAGATGTTCCTGGAGTGATAGGATGTATATGATAGTATGGAGGTGATGTGCTGAAGGGACAGGTGTGAGCAGTGACAGTAATGGTAAGCACTTGATAGTAATGTTCAGGAGAGTAGTAGATGGTAATAGGTAGAATGCAGATAGGTTAGTAATCATGTATGGTAACAGGTGGTAAGGACAGCAGATGACATATACAGGATAGACTAACCCAGTGCAAGGATAGATGGTAGTAGACTCAAGAACTAGCAATCTATGTAACAGTGCAGATGGTAGAATTAGTATGCATAGATAGTAACAGTCCTTAATGTGCAGAAGATGATAGTGTAAGTTAGTTATGGAGGATTCCCCTGTGGGGTACTTATCACTAGTAAGGTTTAGTAAGTAGAGGGGTCCAGAAGTGAGGGAGTGATCCGGTAGCGAGATACGGGATCAGTAGCGAGGTTCCGGTCTGTTCCAGGTAAAGGCAAATAGCTGGAGGTTCCGACAGCAAGACAAGGCTTGTAAGCATGTAGGCACACATTGAACGAACAACTTGAGAGAGAACGCTGGCGATTGAAATAGCCGCTCAGCGGCGCTCAGCGATGACGTCATCCGTCTTAAAGGTGTATGCGTTCCACCTAACTAGAAAGGTGGGACGCAATGTTGAAATGAAAATGGTAAATAAGGTACCAAAGGTACCAGAATCTTACACAGTTTTGGTTAGTTATTTACCGTTATCGGCTTGTGCAAGCATCTGATCAAACCGACCTCAGCTTGATCAGATGCTTTGGAGAGCAGAGGAGAGATCTGGGGTCTAAAATAACCCAGATCTCTCCATAAAAAGAACCTGTCACCGTCCATACTATCACAAGGGATGTTGTTCATCTCTTGTGAAAGCAATAAAAGTGATTAAAAACAAAATTACAGAGACCATGTAACAGTAAAAGGAATTTAAATAAAATAAATATTGTGACGAAGTTGGAAGACGAAACGCATCGAGACGTGGTTACTCGATAACTGGATGTGACGTCAGGACGTCAGGAGGACAAGTGACATGAACCTAGCAGCCATCGCAACCAATGTGGTGGTGGTGGAATCAGTTCAGGATTGTTACCTTGCGCCATTTTATGTTCACATGTGTTATATTTGGTTTTAAATGTGAGTATATCTCTTTTTTTAAAAAAAAAAGCTTATGGTTGGAAGTAATACACTATTGGAGGCTATTTTTGTTCTCTTTCTTATGCATATCCTTGGAAAGGAGAACTACAAATGATTTGGACTTTCTCTGTACCTCAGATACAAGTGTCATAAACAACAGGCCGAGGCAAGTATTATAAAAGTACAACATTTATTTCATACACAACATGGTTAAAAATCATGAAGAAAAACAAATATAATTTCAAAAACATTCATTCTCAAAAAAATATAACTCATATCATTCAAGGCTGAGTTTGACCAATATCCGGTCAGTACTTATTGAGCTTGAAACAGAATGTGATGAATCCGTTCTGGATGTATATTCCTCAACATGTTTCGCGGTTGCAGTCTGCTTCATCAGGAGGATTTTAATATATACTCATTCTAGGAATATAATAGTAAAATATGAGCTGTATGCAATACAAAATATATACAATTTAAACAAAGAAAAGAAGCAAAAGAAGTAAAAATGAAAAAATATACATAGGAGAAAAAAGGGAGGGGATATTTCTGCTCACCAAAAAACAAGACGTGTCATTTGCCTTGACCAGGTAGCGACTCAGCTACAAAACTCTCTCCCCCCCCCCCCCCCCTGGTGAACACGGAGGACTGTAAATAATAAAGATAAAAAAATATAATAACAAATAATAAAGTACAAAAAATAAGAAAATATAAAACAATATGGAATCAGAAAAAAAAGAAAATTTACCGCATATACTCAAGTATAAGCCGACCCGAATATAAGCCGAGGCACGTAATTTTACCACAAAAAACTGGGAAAACGTATTGACTCGAGTATAAGAATAGGGTGGGAAATGCATCAGCTACTGGACCCAACTGGACCACCACGAGGCCCAAAACAGGGGCTGCGGGCATGGTGCACGGGCTGCGGTCATGGTACAGGAGATGCAGGGCTGTGGGCATGGTACAGGAGATGGTACAGGAATGGCACAGGAGATGGTACAGGCATGGCACAGATGGTACAGGCATGGCACAGATATGGTACAGGCATGGCACAGGAGATGGTACAGGCATGGCACAGATGGCACAGGCATGGCATAGATATGGTACAGGCATGGCACAGATGGTACAGGCATGGCACAGATATGGTACAGGCATGGCACAGATGTTACAGGCATGGCACAGATATGTCAGAATTGGCTTGAAGTTGAGGTGGTTGATCTACACTATAGAGATTTTATGCTTCCTTGCCTTTCCTGCAAAGTATCCCTAAAAAGACAAAACAAAACAAGCATTTTCAAAGAGATTAAAAATGAGGGAATATATAACCTAGGGGGCTAACACAGGATCAGGAATAGAGGGAGAAATGACCAATGGGAACACGTTTTGGTGACAACTACATAAGAATTACTTTGGAGAGATCTTCTCTTAGAGAGACAAGAAGTGAAGAAAAATCTCTCTGAGACACAGGCAACATAAAAAAAAAAAAAATTCAGTGGTTCAAGGTTAAATTTATTTTTTGCTACATCTATATATATATATATATATATACCTTATCTGGGAACCTAATAAATACAGCTTTTTGAGTCTAATTGAAACAACAAATTGGAATAATCCAGATTCCTTTGGTCTCCTTTGGACACAATTGACATTCTTTTTCTATTCTCCATCCCGACATCTCATCCATCTGCTTTTACCGCTTGGTAAAAACTTTTGACTTCTTCCTCTCTTATTACAGACGATGGAAAGGTCCGCTCATTGCAGACAGAACTCTTTTATGCACCCTGGAAGTATCAGAGTGTTTAAGTATTCGGCTATAATATATGGGAGTGTCACAGAGCTGAATTTTACAGCAAGTGAAAGCGCCGGCATTAGTCGTTTTATTGATCCTTCAAGGTCAAGCTGAAGCTAAATTTTGTTCTCGTAAATAGATTGTTCATTGCAGATTCAGGACTGACAGATGAGGAAAGTAGAAAATAATTCCAAGGTATCAGAATAAGTTTAAGTTTCTTTTGAGAAACCTATAATTATTTTTTTTTATTACACAATACCTGGTCCCTGAGCTAGGATAAAAGTAGTAGTGGTGGGACTACCAGGGTCGCAGCAGTCACGCTTGCGACTGGGCCCTGGCATTCCACCACTGTTGGGGGGCCCGCCTGTCCACTTGCCTGCCTGCTACCGCCCCCTTCTAGGCACTGATCAGGACATTATGACTCAGACATAAGGGTACACTGTGGGGGGCGCCACAGCTAATTACAGGCATCATGTCAGTCAGGACAGTCAGGACAGTATACACTGTGCCTCAATGAGCACTCAATTTTATTGGCACAGTGCTCTGCCAATTTCAACAAGCAGATCCATGTAGGGAGGAGGAAACTGGAGTGGAGGGGAAAGTCAGATGATCAGAGGACGGCTAGTAGAGTGAAGGGGGGAGAAGCTCTTCTCTGCGTGAGGATATGTGAGCAAGGAGGGGGATCGACTGACACTGAGAACAGGTGAGTGCCAGTGTCACCATCCCCTCCTCTCACCATCTCTCTGCCACTAATCCCATTCCTCTGCCACTAATTCCATTCCTCTTCCACTAATCTTATTCCTCTGCAACTGATCCCATTCTTCTGCCACTAATCACAAGCCTCTGCCACTAATCCCATGCCTCTGCCACCAATCCCATCCCTCTGCCACTAATCCCATTCCTCTGCCACTGATACCATTCCTCTGCCACAAATCCCATTCTTCTGCCACTGATCCTTTTCTCAGCCACTGATCCCACCCCTCTGCCACTGATCCTATTCCTCTGCAACTGATCCCATCCCTATTCCACTGATCCCATTCCTCTGCCACTAATCCAATTCCTCTGCCACTTATCCGATTTCTCTGGCAATATTTCCATCCCTCTGGCACTAACCCATTCCTCTGCCACTGATACCATTCCTCTGCCACTGATACCATTCCTCTGTCACTAATCCCATTCCTCTGACACTAATCCAATTTCTCTGGCAATATTTCCATTCCTCTGCCACTAACCCATTCCTCTGCCCCTGATCCCATCCCTCTACCACTGATCCTATTCCTCTGCCACTAATCTCATCCCTTTGCTACTAATACCATCCCTCTGCCACTGATTACATCCCTCTGCCACTAATTTCATTGCTCTGCCACTAATCCCATTCCTCTGCTACTAATTCCATCCTTCTGCCACTGATCCCATTCCTCTGCCACCTATCCCATCCCTCTGCCACTGATCATATTCCTCATATTCCTCTGCAACTGATCCCATTCCTATTCCACTGATCCAATTCCTCTGACACTGATCCTATCCCTCTGCCACTGATCCCATTTCTCTGCCACTAATCCCATCCTTCTTCCAATACCCTGCCAGTACCCTTTGCCACTTATCCCATTCCTCTGTCCACAGATCCCATCCCTTCGCCACTGACCCCATCCCTCTCACCATCCCTTTGCCACTGATCTCATTTCTCTGCCACTGATCCCATCCCTCTGCCACTTATTCCATCCTTCTGCCACTAATCCCATATTACTGCCACTGAGCCCATCCCTCTGCCACTGATCCCATTCCTGTGCCACTGACCCCTTACCTCCCACCATCCCTCTGCCACTGATCCCATTCCTCTGCCACAGATCCCATCCCTCTGCCTCTAATCCCATCCCTCTGCCAATAATCCCATCCTTCTGCCACTAATCCCATTTCTCTGCCACTGATCCTATTCCTCTGTCACTAGTCCCATCCCTCCCAATATCCCTCTCCCACTGATCCTATCCTTCTGCCACTGATATTATCCATCTGCCACTGATCCAATTCCTCTGCCACTGATCCCATTCCTCTGCCACTGATCCCATCCCCCTGCCACTAGTTCCATTCATCTGCCACTGATTCCATTCCTCTGCCACAAATCTGATCCCTCCCACCATCCCTCTGCCACCGATCCCATCCCGTTGCCACGAGTCCCATCCCTCTGCCACTGATCCCTTCCCTCTTCCACCAATCCCATTCCTCTGCAATTATTCCCATCCCTCTGCCACTGACACCATCCCTCTCACCATACATCTGCCACAGATCCAATCCCTCTGCCACTAATCCCATTCCTCTGCCACTGATCCCATCCCTCTGACACTGATCCCATTCCTCTGACACTGACCCCATGCCTCCATCCATCCCTCTGCCACTGATCCCATCCCTCCGCCACTGATCCCATCCCTCCGCCACTGATCCCATCCCCACCACGATCCCTCTGCAACTGATCCCATACCCCACCACCACCCCTTTGGCCACTGATCCCATCCCCAACCACCACCCCCTGCCACTGATCTTATTACCACCATCCCTCTGCCACTGATCCCATCCCCCACCACCACCCCTCTGCCACTGATCCCTTCCCCAACCACCATCCTTCTGCCACTGATATTATCCCCCTACCACCATTCTTCTGCCACTGACCCAATCATCCACCACCAACCCACTGCCACTAATCCCCCCATCACTGCTGATCCTATCCCCACCCACCACCAATCCCACCCCCCACCCCGATCCCTCTCCCACTCATCCCACCACCATCCCTCTGCCACTGATCCAATCCCCCCCACATCCGTCCCTCTGCCACTGAACCCATTCTCCCCACCTCCATCCCTCTGCCACTGATCCCATCTCCCCCACTACCACCAGTAATCCCACCACTGCCACTGATCCCCGCCCCCCACCACCACCATTAATCCCTCCACCACTACTGATTCCACACCCCCCCCCCACTACCGCCACTGATCCCATTCCTCCCTCCCTCCACCACCACTGCCACTGATCTAATCCCCCCACAGCCACCACTGCCACAGATCCAAAGGAGGCACTCAGGAGGATGTAAGGGGGCACTCTGGAGGTACTGTTTAACCTGCTCTTATCTGTGAAAAGCACAGGGCGCCAGTGGTGGACCTGCCAATTCTGGTGTTCAATGGAAAATGCCAATCAAGCTCCACAGTGCCGGACAGTGAGCACAGGGCCCACAAAAGGACGTCAGGCCCTCAGGCCACCCTCAAGAAGTCTGATTCATATTGTTTGGTCTTTCACACCAGTGGCCTGCTGCCATTTTTCAGGGCTCTGGCAGTGCTCACCCTGTTCCTCTTTGCACAAAGGAGCAGATACCGGTCCTGCTGATGGGTTAGAGGCCTTCTATGGCCCTGTCCAGCTCTCCTAGAGTAATGGCCTGTCTCCTGGAATCTCCTCCATGCTCTTGAGACTGTGCTGGGAGACACAGCAAACCTTCTGGCAATGGCAAGTATTGATGTGCCATCCTGGAGGAGTTGAACTGCCTGTGCAACCTCTATAGGGTTCAGGTATGGCCTCATGCTACCAGTAGTGACACTGACCCTAGCCAAATGCTAAACTAGTGAAAAACAGTCAGAAAAAATGAGTAGGGAAAAAAATGTCAGAGGCCTCCGCCTATAAAACCATTCCTGTTTTGGAGGTTGTCTCATTGTTGCCCATCTAGTGCACCTGTTGTTAATTTAATTAACACCAAAGCAGTTGAAACTGATTAACAAACCCCTCTGCTACTTAACTGGCCAGATTTATATCCCAGGAGTTTACTGGACTTGATTCTAAACTCTGATTAAAAAGTTGTGCTTTATATACAGTAATTTTTATTTTTCATTTTTTTCTATTACATTTATTTTTATTGATTTTTACATAAAGAAAATACAGCAACAAAACACAGAGAAAAAGTACATTCACACTAGTTGTCCCTTTAGCGAGTCCTAGGATGGTTAGAAAATCATCATTTTAAAAAGCATACTTCATACTCTCTATAGACTCAGATATTAACCACTTCAGCCCCGGAAGGTTTTACCCCCTTCTTGACCAGAGCATTTTTTGCAATTTGGCTTTGTGATACTTTACCTGGTAATCGTGCATTCATGTGACGCTGTACCCAAACAAAATTGATGTTCTTTTTTCCCCACAAATAGAGCTTTCTTTTGGTGGTATTTGATAACCTCTGCGATTTTTATTTTTTGTGCTATAAACAAAAAAAACCCCACAATTTTGAAAAAAAAAAAAAAAAAAACAATATTTTTCACTTTCTTCTAAATAACACACACAAAAAAAAGTAAAAAATCAAATTTCTTCATCAATTTTGGCCAAATTTGTATTCTGCTACATATTTTTGGTAAAGAAAACCCCAATAAGCGTATATTGAATGGTTTGCGCAAAAGTTATAGCATCTACAAACTATGGAATGTTTTCATGGCATTTTTACTTTTACTAGTAATGGCGGCAATCAGCGATTTTTAGTGGGACTGGGAGATTGTGGCGGACAAATCGGACACTAAGTGACACTTTTTGGGGACCAGTGACACTAATACAGTGACCAGTGCTAAAAAAAAAAATGCACTTTCACTGTACTAATGACACTGGCAGGGAAGGAGTTAACATCAAAGGGTTAAGCAGGCTCCTAGGGAGTGCTTTCTAACTGTGTGGGGATGGTTTAACTGGAGGAAGACAGAGATCTGTGTTCCTGCTTAGCAGAAACACAAGATCTCTGTCTTCCTTACTAGCAGAACAGTGATATGCCTTGTTTACATAGCCAGACCGCCGTTCTGCCTCTTTCGAAATGATCGCCAAGTTTCCGGCAGGCATCGGGTCCACTGGACCCACTGATTGGCTCCCGCTGTAGGGAAGGGGGTTAACATCAGGGGCGATCAAATGATTAGGTGTGCTCCTACATCTCTCTTGTATTCCCTTGGATTCCGTTGTGTTGTTCCTATGTGCTGCCGTTTTATCTATGTTGCTAGGGGTCAATTGTTGCTGGAAGGGATCTGCTGTTGAGGGAGGGGTCTATTAATGCTGGCTGTTGGGAGATCTGTTGTTACTGCTCAAGGTCTTTTTTGCTGGGGTAGCATGTTTTGCAGGATTCCATTGTTGCTGGAGAGCCTCTACAGTATTGTTGCTGGAGAGGGTCTATTGTTGCTGGAGAGGGTCTATTGTTGCTGGCTGCAGGGGGTCTATTTTACGTTTTTTTAGTTATTAAAAAAATGTCATACAAATTACTTAACAACGCAAAATCATGCTTGGCTCTGTATTCTCTAAAAGTGGCAGTACTGAGAGGTGGGTGGGGGCTCAAATCAAGAAAGGGTGTTGCTGGGGGAGATCTATTGTTGCTGGTTTCCTGGGGGTGGACTTATGTTGTTAGTGATCAATTGTTGCTAGAAGGAATTTGCTGTTGAGGGAGGGGTCTATTGATGCTGGCTGTTGGAAGATCTGCTGTTGCTGCTCAAGGTCTTTTGATGCTGGGGTGGCATTTTTTCAAGGTTCCATTGTTGCTGGAGAGGCTCTATTGTTGCTGGTTGCAGGGGGTCTATTTTACTGCTTTTCTTGTTATTGTTAAAAGAAAATCCATACAAATTACTTAGCAACACAAAAATGATGCTTGGCTCTGTATTCTCTAAAAGTGACGGTACTGGGAGGTGGGTGGGGGCTCGAATCAAGAACGGGTGTTGCTGGGGAGGTCTATTGTTGCTGGTTTGCGGGGGGGGGGGGGGCAGGCTTATTTTGTTAGGGGTCAATTGTTGCTGGAAGGGATCTGCTGTTGAGGGAGGGGTCTATTGATGCTGGCTGTTGGGAGATCTGCTGTTGCTGCTCAAGGTCTTTTGTTGCTGGGGTGGCATTTTTTGCAGGGGTCCATTGTTTCTGGAGAGGGTCTATTGTTTCTGGTTGCAGGGGGTCTATCTTACTGCTTTTCTTGTTATTATTAAAAAAAATTCCATACAAATTACCCATATGGAAGAAAAATATATTTCCAATATATTTAGGGAAAATGTTTTAGAAATATATTGAATATGGCCAAAATTGTAGCATTTCCAATATTTGGGAAAAATAAATTAAAATGTTTTTAAAATATATTTTAAATACCCATATCTTCCATATGGGTACTTAGCAACACAAAATCTTGCTTGGCTCTGTATTCTCTAAAAGTGGCTGTACTGGGAGGTGGGTGGGGGCTGGAATCAAAAATGGGTGCTCAGAGGTGGGTAGGGGGCAGAGGCAAGCATTGACTCACAAAGGGGGAGTTCCTGCACCTATTCACTAAGAAAAAAAAAGCCCTGCATATAGTGAAATATTGTCCAACATAAATGTGCAATCACCATATAACAAGGAGAGAGTCCATGCAAATGATTGCTTGCAAAGAAAATATAAGCAAAAAAAAAATCAATCAAAAAAACACACACTGCTTGATCTGCCGTGCAATTCCTTCTCAGTGCAAAAAAAAACAATAGTGTGCCACCTCAATGTGCTCCCCACACCCCCCGCATCAGGAATATTCTCACCTGGGGTAATGGGATCACCACAATTAAGTGCGATCCAAACCAGCTTTTTAGCCCACTATTGGCTATATCCAACTTCTCCAACCTCCTTCTAGGCTCCTCTCATTACGGATTGTAGTATTCCTACATAATGAATGAACGATAAAAAAAAAAAGCCAATAGTGCTTATACCTTTTTAAAATTTGCATTTATTAACCACTTCCCCACTGGTCACTGTGCTGCTACTGCGGCACAGTGGCTCGTTATCGTCTGGCGAAGTAGACCTACGTCACCAGACATTCCCCTCTCTCGGCGGCGCGTGCGCGCCGGCGGAGGCTCGCTCCCGCTGTATTCAGTCACAGCGGGAGTCACGCCAGGGGAGGAGCGGCGGCGATCGCCGCTGCTCTTCCCCGATCGTCGGGGAATCCAGTTTGGAGATCCGCCCGCTTGTGTAAACAGAGCGGTTGGATCTCCTAAGTGACAAGGAGTGACAGATTGCAGTGTTCAGCATAGCTGAACATCCGATCTGTCCCTGTGTCACTCAGTCACCTCCCCCCACACACGTTAGTAAGCACCAGGCATACATTAACCCCTCCCTCTCCAATAAAATTAACCCCTTCTCTGCCAGTGTCATTTTTACAGTAACAGTGCATATATATAGCACTGATTACTGCAGTAATGTCACTGGTATCCCCAAAAGTGTCAAAAATGTCAGTCAAGGGTCCAATCTGTCCGCCGCAATGTCGCAGTCCCGTAAAAAAAAAAAATCGCAGATCGCTGCCATTACGCGTTAAAAAAAAAACACCAAAAATGACAGAAATCTTTCCCTTTGTTAGTAAACGCAAAAACTTTTGCGCAAACCAATCAAAATACGCTTATTGTGATTTTTTTTTTTTACCAAACATATGTAGCAGAAAACAAATTGGCCAAAAATTAAAAAAAAATTGATTTTTACATTTTTTTGGGGGGGAATTTCATATAAAAAAATGTGAAAAATATTGTTATTTTTTCAAAATAAACGCTCTTTTTTTGTTTATAGCACAAGAAGTAAAAATTGCACAGGTGATCAAATACCACCAAAAGAAAGCTCTGTTTGTGGGAAAAAAAGGACGTAAATTTTGTTTGGGTATGGCGTCGCACGACCGCGCAATTGTCAGTTAAAGTCGCACAGCGCCGAATCGCAAAAAGTGGCCCAGACGTAAGACAGCAAAATCCTCCGGTGGTAAAGTGGTTAAAAAATCACAGGTTACTCTTTACAGGAGCTTGCAGCGCACCAAAGCCACACAAGCGTTTACAATTCGTATGGTCGTTTGTGACTTCTATAAACTCCAGGAGAAAGAGAAGCTTTGGAGTTTGTCATTTTTGGAGTGCATAAAGGTGCTCCAGGGAACAGCTTTGGATTGGGTCATACACAGGGGTTGACTGGCAACTTTCTGCCCAGGGGGCAAGTGAAAACCAGAGGCCCATGGTGCAGTGACTCGGCCCCCCTCCCCCTCTTCCCATCCTCCTCCTGACCCCCATTCTAAGCCCCTGCTCCAGATACTCTCTACATACCGGTAGAGATGTATAGAACTGTTCGCCGGCGAACTTAGCATGTTCGCGTTCGCCGCTGCCGGCGAACATATGCGATGTTCGGTCCGCCCCCCATAAGACATCATTGAGGCAAACTTTGACCCTGAACTTTACAGTCAGCAGACACATTTCCAGCCAATCAGCGTACCTCCCTCCCACACCCTCCCACCTCCTATAAATAAGCAAGGGCAGCATCCATCTTAGATCATTCTGAAGCAGTGTGTGTAGTGAGAGTAGGGAGAGAGCTGCTGCTGCTGCTGCTGTTAAGCTAGGGACAGTTAGTCAGTGTTCCTGGTCTTGCAGTGTTCTTGGTCCACTACTGCTGTAATATCAGCACCCCAAAAAGCCCTTCTAAGGGCTGGTATTTGTGTTTTTTTTTTTTTTTTTTATATATATATATATATATATATACCTAGCGTCCCCAAAAGCCCTTTTAAGGGCTGGTAATTGAGTTGTTTCTTCATATATATATATATCTATATCTATCTAGTGTCCCCAAAAGCCCTTTTAAGGGCTGGTAATTGAGGATTTTTTTATTTATATATATATACATATATATATATATATAGTGTCCCCAAAAGCCCTTTCAAGGGCTGGTAAGGTAATAGATTTTTTTCTTTATATATATATATATATATATATATATATATATATATATATATATATATATCTATTGTACACTGCAGTTGCCTGCCCGCTGTGTGTGAGAGGCCACAGACCTACCACAGACTGTACTGTGTGCACACCACACTCATTTCGGGTGGCACAGGCACAGTACCTGGCATTTTAAAAAATATTTTTTTTTTCTCTGTCATAATTGCAGTGAGTGCTGTGTCAGGTCCACAGAGTGCACTGTACCCACTGCAGTGCACTGCCCACCACTGATATATATACGTTGGCACAGCATCTTGTTGCAATAAATTGAAAAAAAAAATATTTTTTATTATTGCAGTTGCCTGGGCTGCCAGTGTCTGTCAGGTCCACAGAGTGTACTGTGCCCACTGCAGTGCCACTGTGTGCCCACCCACCACTGATATATAAGGTGGCACAGCAGCTTGCAAAGTAAAAAAAAAATATATATTTTTTTAAATTGCAGTTGCCTGGGTGCCAGTGACTGCTGTCAGGTCCACAGAGAGTGTACTGTGCCACTGCCCACCCACCACTGATATATAAGGTGGCACAGCAGCTTGCAAAGTAAAAAAAATATATATATTTTTTTAAATTGCAGTTGCCTGGGTGCCAGTGACTGCTGTCAGGTCCACAGAGAGTGTACTGTGCCACTGCCCACCCACCACTGATATATAAGGTGGCACAGCAGCTTGCAAAGTAAAAAATATATATATATTTTTTTAAATTGCAGTTGCCTGGGTGCCAGTGACTGCTGTCAGGTCCACAGAGAGTGTACTGTGCCACTGCCCACCCACCACTGATATATAAGGTGGCACAGCAGCTTGCAAAGTAAAAAAATATATATATATTTTTTAAATTGCAGTTGTCTGGGTGCCAGTGACTGCTGTCAGGTCCACAGAGAGTGTACTGTGCCACTGCCCACCCACCACTGATATATAAGGTGGCACAGCAGCTTGCAAAGTAAAAAAAAATATATATATTTTTTAAATTGCAGTTGCCTGGGTGCCAGTGACTGCTGTCAGGTCCACAGAGAGTGTACTGTGCCACTGCCCACCCACCACTGATATATAAGGTGGCACAGCAGCTTGCACTCATAGTACAACAGTAACAACACATTAAAAAAAAAATGACAGGCAGAGGCAGGCCACCCCGCAAGGGCCGTCGTGGTCGTGGTGCTGTGATTTCCTTAGGCCCTAGAATAATGCCCAGTGTTCAGAGGCCACCACAGCCCCTGAACTCAAAAAATTCTGAGGCCATAGTTGACTGGCTTACACAGGACACCCAATCGTCTACAGCTTCCGCTCGGAACCTTAATGCACCATCCTCCTCCAGCTCAGCTTCGGGCACCTCTCAATTTACCACTCGCCAGCCCGCCGGCACCACCACCAACACTAGCACCACAGCCGCTTCACTTGATCCGTCAGAGGAGTTATTTTCACATCAGTTTGAAGAAATAAGTGATGCGCAACTATTAGTGCCAGAGGATGTAGATAACGGGGATATGTCTCAGTCAGGCAGCATTATACACATGGACGTACATTGTGATGATGATGATGTTGTACCTGCTGCTGCTGCCTTTGCTGAGTTGTCAAGTGAAGCGGCTGATGATGACAATGTGTCTGTGGATGTCACCTGGGTGCCTGCTCGAAGAGCAGAAGAAGAGGGGGAAAGTTCAGATGGGGAGACAGAGAGGAGGAGGAGACGAGTTGGAAGCAGGGGGAGGAGGTCATCGCAAGGAGCTAGTGGCGCAGTCAGACAGCATGTAGATTCGGCACCCGGGGTCAGCCAGACAGCACGCCAATCAACGCAAGCTGTTGCCACCACCAGAATGCCGTCCTTGCAAAGCTCAGCAGTGTGGCATTTTTTTTGTGTGTCTGCCTCTGATATCAGCGATGCCATTTGTAACCTGTGCCAAAAGAAACTGAGTCGTGGGAAGTCCAACAACCACCTAGGTACAACTGCTTTGCGAAGGCACATGATCTCACATCACAAACGCCTATGGGATCAACACATGAGTAAAAGCAGCACACAAACTGAAAGCCACCATCCTCCTCCTGGTCCAGCATCTTCAGCCACGTCAACCACTGCTGTCCTCCATGCCCCCTATCAACAACCCGCCCCTCCGCCTCTCACCTTCAGCAGTTCCTGCTCGTCACCTGCCCACAGTCAGGTGTCTGTGAAGGAAATGTTTGAGCGCAAAAAGCCAATCTCGCAGAGTCACCCCCTTGCCCGGCGTCTGACAGCTGGCTTGTCGGAACTCTTAGCCCGCCAGCTTTTACCATACAAGCTGGTGGAGTCTGAGGCCTTCAAAAAATTTGTCGCTATTGGGACACCGCAGTGGAAGGTACCCGGCCGAAATTATTTTTCACAAAAGGCAATCCCCAACCTGTACTCTATTGTGGAAAAGGAAATCATGTCACGTCTGGCACACAGTGTTGGGGCAAGGGTCCATCTGACCACTGATAGCTGGTCTGCAAAGCACGGTCAGGGCAGGTATATAATGTACACTGCGCATTGGGTAAACCTGCTGGCGGCTGCCAAGCATGGAATGCGTGGCTCTGCTGCAGAGGAGTTGGTGACACCGCCACGACTTGCAGGCAGGCCTGCTGCCACCTCCTCTACTCCTCCTACTCCATCCTCTTTGCTAACCTCCTCGGCTGAGTCCTCTTCTGCTGTTGCGTCTTGCTCCACACCAACTGCACCCCCCCAGCTCCCCAGGGGCTATTCCACATGCCGGATACGACAGTGTCACGCTGTCTTGGGGTTGACTTGCCTGAAAGCAGAGAGTCACACCGGACCAGCACTACTGTCCGCCCTGAATGCACAGGTGGATCAGTGGCTGACCCCGCACCAACTGGAGATCGGCAAAGTGGTGTGTGACAACGGGAGCAATTTGTTGGCGGCATTGAATTTGGGCAAGTTGACACATGTGCCGTGCATGGCACATGTGTTGAATCTGATTGTGCAACGTTTTGTGCAGAAGTACCCAGGCTTACAGGACGTCCTCAAGCAGGCCAGGAAGGTGTGTGGCCATTTCAGGCGTTCCTACACGGCCATGGCGCACTTTGCAGATATTCAGCGGCGAAACAACATGCCAGTGAGGCGCTTGATTTGCGACAGCCCGACACGTTGGAATTCAACACTGCTAATGTTCGACCGCCTGCTCCAACAAGAAAAAGCGGTCAACGAGTATTTGTATGACCGGGGTGCTAGGACAGCCTCTGCGGAGCTGGGTATTTTTTTGCCACGCTACTGGACGCTCATGCGCAATGCCTGTAGGCTCATGCGTCCTTTTGAGGAGGTGACAAACCTAGTGAGTCGCACTGAAGGCACCATCAGCGACATCATCCCATATGTTTTTTTCCTGGAGCGTGCCCTGCGAAGAGTGCTGGATCAGGCCGTAGATGAGCGTGAAGAGGAAGAGGAAGAGTTGTGGTCACCATCACCACCACCAGAAACAGCCTTACCATCGATTGCTGGACCTGCGGCAACACTGGAAGAGGAGTGTGAGGAAGAGGAGTCAGAGGAGGAATGTGGCTTTGAGGAGGAGGAACACCAACCACAGCAGGCATCCCAGGGTGCTCGTTGTCACCTATCTGGTACCCGTGGTGTTGTACGTGGCTGGGGGGAAGAACACACCTTCAATGACATCAGTGAGGACGAGGAATTGGACATGAGTAGCTCGGCATCCAACCTTGTGCAAATGGGGTCTTTCATGCTGTCATGCCTGTTGAGAGACCCTCGTATAAAAAGGCTGAAGGAGAACGACCTGTACTGGGTGGCCACGCTACTAGACCCCCGGTATAAGCAGAAAGTCTGTGACATGTTACCCAATTACCGGCAGTCGCAAAGGATGCAGCAGCTACAAAATAAGTTAAAAACTATGCTCTACACAGCGTATAAGGGTGATGTCACAGCACAACGGGAATCCAACAGGGGAAGAGGTGAAAGTAATCCTCCTCCTACCACCACAACCACGCCGGCAAGGACAGGACGCTTTACAGACGTCTTGTTGATGGAGGACATGCGGAGCTTTTTTAGTCCTATGCATCGCCACAGCCCTTCGGGGTCCACCCTCAGAGAACGACTCGACCGACAGGTAGCAGACTACCTTGCCTTAACTGCAGATATCGACACTCTGAGGAGCGATGAACCCCTTGACTACTGGGTGTGCAGGCTTGACCTGTGGCCTGAGCTATCCCAGTTTGCCATTGAACTTCTGGCCTGCCCCGCTTCAAGTGTGCTGTCAGAAAGGACCTTCAGCGCAGCAGGAGGTATTGTCACTGAGAAGAGAAGTCGCCTAGGTCAAAAAAGTCTTGATTACCTCACGTTTATTAAGATGAATGAGGCATGGATCCCGAAGGGACTGACAGTGGGGGATGCATTTGACTAAAAAAGGCCTGGTGATGACTGAGATGCCTTGGCCTAAAAATGGTCCACACGCTGCTGTATATAATCATTCTCTGCATGCCGGATGACTTACGTGACGTCTCCGCCACCAACTACAGTTCAAGCAGCAATGTTTTAGTGTACTTTCTGCCTTAAAACCTCAATTTTTCAGGCCGCTGCTACAGCAGCGGCTGCAACAATACCTACTTTTTCATGCATGTGTACATGCCTAATTTTTCTGGCCTCTGGTGCTACACTGTGGCTGCAAAAAAACAAAAAACAAAAAAAAAGGCACATACATGTGTCAATTCCCCTTCGTGATCGTTACCTTGTCGTGGTGAAGGGGCTTGCGTATCACAATGAAGCGATCACCTCTAGGATTGTGTTGGCACACCCCAGATGATAAGGTCGTTGCTTCATTGTGTACAGACCAAAAGCGATCCGCAGGATAATTTTTCATAAAAAAAAACATTCATTTTCTTTCATTCTTTCTGCGGAGCTGGGTATTTTTTGGCCGCGTTACTGAATGCTCATGAATAGTGTTGAGCGAACACGGACTGTATTATTCGTGTTCGTACCGAATAATTGGATTTTTTGTACCCGAACACGGACACGGACACTTTACTGTATGTTCGGGTAAAAATCCGTGTTCGGTCGTTTTATTTCCGGGTTTTGCATGCTTTGGCGCTCTTTTCATGGCGGGCTTTCAACAGCCAATCAACAATCGTTTAACTGGTGTGCCTTAAGCCATCCCAGCCATGCCTGCAAATGTCTCAGTAGCTGTGATTGGCCGTCTGAAGCATGTGACCAAGTCTTTATAAGTTCGAGGCAGCCGCAGCGGCGTCATTATGCTGCTTAGATTCAGGGACAGAGCACACATCAACGTGCTGGCTGCTGATTAGGGAAAGATAGGCAGGAAAAAACCATTTGTGTCCGGATAGAATTGAGGGACAGGTCGGAGTGTTTAGGCAGGGCGAGTTGTAGGCATTTTAGGGATAGAGTCTGCTGAATTATATAGGGTCAGTGTCTTCTACAAACTACAATCGATATTGCTGTGTGGGGGGTGGGGTGAATCTGCACTCAATCCTGATCTACGATCTCTTCTCAATCCTGTTAGGGACAGAGTCTGCTGAATTTTAGGGAAACTGTGTTCTACAAACTACAATCGATATTGCTGTGTGGGGGGTGGGGTGAATCTGCACTCAATCCTGATCTACGATCTCTTCTCAATCCTGTTAGGGACAGAGTCTGCTGAATTTTAGGGAAACTGTGTTCTACAAACTACAATCGATATTGCTGTGTGGTGTGGGATTGGAGATAGGCAGGTGTCAGTGATCCACATCCATTTTTCTGTGTGTGAGCTGCAGTGAACACAATCTTTTTGGGCTGCAGTGAACACAATCTTTTTGGGCTGCAGTGAACACAATCTTTTTGGGCTGCAGTGAACACAATCTTTTTGGGCTGCAGTGAACACAATCTTTTTGGGCTGCAGTGAACACAATCTTTTTGGGGTGCAGTGAACAAAATCTTTTTGGGGTGCAGTGAACACAATCTTTGTGGGGTGCAGTGAACAAAATCCTTTGTGGGGTGCAGTGAACACAATCTTTTTGGGGTGCAGTGAACAAAATCCTTTTTGGGGTGCAGTGAACAACATCCTTTTTGGGGTGCAGTGAACACAATCTTTTTGGGGTGCAGTGAACAAAATCCTTTGTGGGGTGCAGTGAACACAATCTTTTTGGGGTGCAGTGAACACAATCTTTTTGGGGTGGAGTGAACAACATCCTTTTTGGGGTGCAGTGAACAAAATCCTTTTTGGGGTGCAGTGAACAAAATCATTTTTGGGGTGCAGTGAACACAATCTTTTTGGGGTGCAGTGAACACAATCTTTGTGGGGTGCAGTGAACACAATCTTTTTGGGGTGGAGTGAACAACATCCTTTTTGGGGTGCAGTGAACAACATCCTTTTTGGGGTGCAGTGAACACAATCTTTTTGGGGTGCAGTGAACACAATCTTTGTGGGGTACAGTGAACAGAATCTTTGTGGGGTGCAGTGAACACAATCTTTGGGGGGTACAGTGAACACAATCTTTGTGAGGTGCAGTGAACACAATCTTTGTGGGGTGCAGTGAACACAATCATTGTGGGGTGCAGTGAACTCAATCTTTGTGGGGTACAGTGAACACAATCTCATACTGAAGGTTTGAGGGTGCTGCCTGTTCCATACTCCCCCTACTCCTCATCTAGCCTTTTAGGGGTACAAACAATAGTAATTGGGGCCTAGTGTGGTTGTGTACGTGTGATATACATACACTTTTTTGGGATCATATTTTCTATTCCGCTATTTAATCAAAAACCTTTGGGGATCAGTTAAATTGGGGGATAGTCTGTGTTGGTACGTGTGAGAGAGATCCACCTTTCCAAGTTGTTGGGGTTCATCTCATACTTCTGAAGGTTTGAGGGTGCTGCCTGTTCCATACTCCCCCTACTCCTAGCCTTTTAGGGGTACAAACAATAGTAATTGGGGCCTAGTGTGGTTGTGTACGTGTGATATACATACACTTTTTTGGGATCATATTTTCTATTCCGCTATTTAATCAAAAACCTTTGGGGATCAGTTAAATTGGGGGATAGTCTGTGTTGGTACGTGTGAGAGAGATCCACCTTTCCAAGTTGTTGGGGTTCATCTCATACTTCTGAAGGTTTGAGGGTGCTGCCTGTTCCATACTCCCCCTACTCCTAGCCTTTTAGGGGTACAAACAATAGTAATTGGGGCCTAGTGTGGTTGTGTACGTGTGATATACATACACTTTTTTGGGATCATATTTTCTATTCCGCTATTTAATCAAAAACCTTTGGGGATCAGTTAAATTGGGGGATAGTCTGTGTTGGTACGTGTGAGAGAGATCCACCTTTCCAAGTTGTTGGGGTTCATCTCATACTTCTGAAGGTTTGAGGGTGCTGCCTGTTCCATACTCCCCCTACTCCTAGCCTTTTAGGGGTACAAACAATAGTAATTGGGGCCTAGTGTGGTTGTGTACGTGTGATATACATACACTTTTTTGGGATCATATTTTCTATTCCGCTATTTAATCAAAAACCTTTGGGGATCAGTTAAATTGGGGGATAGTCTGTGTTGGTACGTGTGAGAGAGATCCACCTTTCCAAGTTGTTGAGGTTCATCTCATACTTCTGAAGGTTTGAGGGTGCTGCCTGTTCCATACCCCCCCTACTCCTCATCTAGCCTTTTAGGGGTACAAACAATAGTAATTGGGGCCTAGTGTGGTTGTGTACGTGTGATATACATACACTTTTTTGGGATCATATTTTCTATTCCGCTATTTAATCAAAAACCTTTGGGGATCAGTTAAATTGGGGGATAGTCTGTGTTGGTACGTGTGAGAGAGATCCACCTTTCCAAGTTGTTGGGGTTCATCTCATACTTCTGAAGGTTTGAGGGTGCTGCCTGTTCCATACTCCCCCTACTCCTAGCCTTTTAGGGGTACAAACAATAGTAATTGGGGCCTAGTGTGGTTGTGTACGTGTGATATACATACACTTTTTTGGGATCATATTTTCTATTCCGCTAGTTAATCAAAAACCTTTGGGGATCAGTTAAATTGGGGGATAGTCTGTGTTGGTACGTGTGAGAGAGATCCACCTTTCCAAGTTGTTGGGGTTCATCTCATACTTCTGAAGGTTTGAGGGTGCTGCCTGTTCCATACTCCCCCTACTCCTCATCTAGCCTTTTAGGGGTACAAACAATAGTAATTGGGGCCTAGTGTGGTTGTGTACGTGCGAGATACATACACTTTTTTTGATCATATTTCCTATTCCGCTATTCAATAAAAACCTTTGAGGATCAATTGAATTGCGGGATAGTCTGTGTCGGTACGTGTGAGAGAGATCCACCTTTCCAAGTTGTTGGGGTTCATCTCATACTTCTGAAGGTTTGAGGGTGCTGCCTGTTCCATACCCCCCCTACTCCTCATCTAGCCTTTTAGGGGTACAAACAATAGTAATTGGGGCCTAGTGTGGTTGTGTACGTGCGAGATACATACACTTTTTTTGATCATATTTCCTATTCCGCTATTCAATAAAAACCTTTGGGGATCAATTAAATTGCGGGATAGTCTGTGTCGGTACGTGTGAGATCCACCTTTCCAAGTTTTTGGGGTTCATCTCATACTTCTGAAGCTTTGAGGGTGCTGCCTGTTCCATACTCCTCCTCCTCCTCATCCATCCTTTTAGGTGTACAAACAATAGTAATTGGGGCCTAGTGTGTTTCTGTACGTGCGAGATACATACACTTTTTTTGATCATATTTCCTATTCCGCTATTCAATAAAAACCTTTGGGGATCAATTAAATTGCGGGATAGTCTGTGTCGGTACGTGTGAGATCCACCTTTCCAAGTTTTTGGGGTTCATCTCATACTTCTGAAGCTTTGAGGGTGCTGCCTGTTCCATACTCCTCCTCCTCCTCATCCATCCTTTTAGGTGTACAAACAATAGTAATTGGGGCCTAGTGTGCTTCTGTACGTGTGAGATACATACACATTTTTTGATCATATTTCCTATTCCGCTATTCAATAAAAACCTTTGGGGATCAATTAAATTGCGGGATAGTCTGTGTCGGTACGTGTGAGATCCACCTTTCCAAGTTTTTGGGGTTCATCTCATACTTCTGAAGCTTTGAGGGTGCTGCCTGTTCCATACTCCTCCTCCTCCTCATCCATCCTTTTAGGTGTACAAACAATAGTAATTGGGGCCTAGTGTGCTTCTGTACGTGTGAGATACATACACATTTTTTGATCATATTTCCTATTCCGCTATTCAATAAAAACCTTTGGGGATCAATTAAATTGCGGGATAGTCTGTGTCGGTACGTGTGAGATCCACCTTTCCAAGTTTTTGGGGTTCATCTCATACTTCTGAAGCTTTGAGGGTGCTGCCTGTTCCATACTCCTCCTCCTCCTCATCCATCCTTTTAGGTGTACAAACAATAGTAATTGGGGCCTAGTGTGCTTCTGTACGTGTGAGATACATACACATTTTTTGATCATATTTCCTATTCCGCTATTCAATAAAAACCTTTGGGGATCAATTAAATTGCGGAATAGTCTGTGTCGGTACGTGTGAGATCCACCTTTCCAAGTTTTTGGGGTTCATCTCATACTTCTGAAGCTTTGAGGGTGCTGCCTGTTCCATACTCCTCCTCCTCCTCATCCATCCTTTTAGGTGTACAAACAATAGTAATTGGGGCCTAGTGTGTTTCTGTACGTGTGAGATACATACACTTTTTTTGATCATATTTCCTATTCCGCTATTCAATAAAAACCTTTGGGGATCAATTGAATTGCGGGATAGTCTGTGTCGGTACGTGTGAGAGAGATCCACCTTTCCAAGTTGTTGGGGTTCATCTCATACTTCTGAAGGTTTGAGGGTGCTGCCTGTTCCATACCCCCCCTACTCCTCATCTAGCCTTTTAGGGGTACAAACAATAGTAATTGGGGCCTAGTGTGGTTGTGTACGTGCGAGATACATACACTTTTTTTGATCATATTTCCTATTCCGCTATTGAATAAAAACCTTTGAGGATCAATTGAATTGCGGGATAGTCTGTGTCGGTACGTGTGAGAGAGATCCACCTTTCCAAGTTGTTGGGGTTCATCTCATACTTCTGAAGGTTTGAGGGTGCTGCCTGTTCCATACTCCCCCTACTCCTCATCTAGCCTTTTAGGGGTACAAACAATAGTAATTGGGGCCTAGTGTGGTTGTGTACGTGTGATATACATACACTTTTTTTGGATCATATTTTCTATTCCGCTATTCAATAAAAACCTTTCTAGGGCAAGATCTTAAATTACAGAAATATGAGGAGACCGTCAAATAAGGGCCGTGGCCTGGGTCGTGGTGCTGCTGGTAGAGCTCCTGTTGCAAGGAGAGGACATGGTCGATCTGTGCCAGCTACACGCACAAGTGAAACACCTTCCTCAAGTGTGAGTAGGCGACAGAACCTGCATCAGTATTTGGTAGGGCATCAAACGCCCCTAGAAGTGATGAGGCCAGAACAAGTTGAGGCGATAGTAGATTGGTTTGCTGCTGACAGTGCCTCCAGTTCCTTCACATTGTCTCCCACCCAGTCTACTGCAGAAAGGTCAGAGTTGGCACCTGCAGCCAATGTCCAACCGTCTTTCACCTCACCCCCTTGCAAATCAGGCCAGCAGTCTGAGCCCCAAGCCATACAGCAGTCTCTTATTCTTTTTGAGGACTCTGTCAGCAGGGTTTCCCAGGGCCATCCACCTAGCCCTGCCCCAGAAGTGGAAGAGATTGAGTGCAGCGATGCCCAACCACTTATTTCTCAAGATGAGTACATGCAAGGATCATCGCAGCACGTCTCCGATGATGACGAAACGCAGGTGCCAACTGCTGCGGCGTTCAGCATTGTGGAGACCGACAAGGAGGGCAGGGGTGAAGACTGGGTGGAAGATGATGTGGAGGACGATGAGGTCCTCGACCCCACATGGAATGAACGTCATGCAGGTGAACTGAGTAGTTTGGAGGAAGAGGCGGTGGTCGCACAGAGCCACCAGCACAGCAGAAGAGGGAGCAGGGTGCAGAAGCGGAGCGGCCGTGCCCTAGACACTACGCCCGCTACTGCCCAACGCAGCAAGGGAACGAGCGCACCAAAGTCAGCTCAAAGGAGTTCTCTAGCGTGGAAGTTCTTTAGAAAATGTGCTGATGACAGGACACGAGTGGTTTGCACCCTGTGCAATCAGAGCTTGAAGCGAGGCATGAACCTTCTCAACCTGAGCACAACCTGCATGATCAGGCATCTAAGTGCAAAGCACGAGCTGCAGTGGAGTACACACCTTCAAAACCAAGAAACGTCTCTGGCTCATCCTGCTTCCTCTTCTGCTGCAGTCTCGGCCGCTCCAGCCACATCTGTAGTGATACCGGCACCTGCCACCCCGCAAACAGACGATCTGTCAGCAACACCACCACCTGGGTCACCAACAACCATCTCCACAATGTCCCGTGGAAGCGTTCAGCTTTCCATCTCCCAAACACTTGAGAGGAAGAGGAAGTACCCCCCTACCCACCCGCGATCCCTGGCCCTGAATGCCAGCATTTCAAAATTATTGGCCTTTGAAATGCTGTCATTCCGTCTGGTGGAGACGCACAGTTTTAAAAACCTTATGTCGGTGGCTGTCCCACAGTACGTCGTGCCCAGCCGCCACTACTTTTCCAGGCAAGCCATCCCTTCCCTGCACAACCAAGTGGGGGAAAAAATCAGGTGTGCACTGCGCAACGCCATCTGTGCCAAGGTCCACCTAACTACGGATACGTGGACCAGTAAGCACGGTCAGGGGCGTTATATCTCCCTAACGGCACACTGGGTAAATGCAGTGGCGGATGGGCCTGAGGCGGATAGCAATTTGGCGCATGTCCTTCCACCACCGAGGATTGCAGGGCGCTTCAGTTTGCCTCCTGTTCCTAACTCCTCCTACTCCGCTTCCTCATCCTCTACCGCCTCCTCATCCGGACAGCGTAACACCTTCACCACCAACTTCAGCACGGCCAGGGGTAAACGACAGCAGGCAGTTTTACAACTTGCCTGTTTGGGGGACAAACCACACACCGCGCAGGAGTTGTGGAGGAGCATGGAACAGCAGACAAATGAGTGGTTGCTGCCAGCGAGCCTCAAGCCCGGCCTGGTGGTGTGTGATAACGGGCGAAATCTCATAGCAGCTCTGGGCCTAGCCGGTTTGACGCACATCCCTTGCCTGGCGCATGTGCTGAATTTGGTGGTGCAGAGGTTCCTTAAAAACTACCCCGATATGTCAGAGCTGCTGCAGAAAGTGCGGGCCGTTTGTGCGCACTTTCGGCGTTCTCACCCTGCTGCTGCTCGCCTGGCAGCGCTGCAGCGTAACTTCGGCCTTCCCGCTCACCGCCTCATATGTGACGTGCCCACAAGGTGGAACTCCACCTTGCACATGCTGGAAAGACTGTGCGAGCAGCAGCAGGCCATAGTGGAGTTTCAGCTGCAGCACGCACGCGTGAGTCGCTCTGCGGAACAGCACCACTTCACCACCAATAACTGGGCCTCCATGCGAGACCTGTGTGCCTTGTTGCGCTGTTTTGAGTACTCCACCAACATGGCCAGTGGCAATGACGCCGTTCTCAGCTTAACTATCCCACTTCTATGCCTCCTTGAAAAAACAATTCGGGCGATGATGGAAGAGGATGTGGCACAGGATGAGGAGGAGGAGGAGGATGAAGAGGTAACATTTCCAAGGCTTTCAGGGCAGTCATTCGCAAGGGGCTCCGAGGGTGGGTTCCTGCACACGCAAACGCCAGGGACGCAATTGTCCAGCAGGGGCACAGTTCTGGAGGATGAGGAGGATGAGGAGGAGGAGGAGCTGGAGGAGGAGATGGAACCATGTTCACAGCAGGGTGGCACCCAGGCCAGCTCATGGCCATCACTGGTGCGTGGCTGGGGGGATACAGAGGACACGGACGATACACCTCCCACAGAGGACAGCCTTTCGTCGCCTCTGGGCAGCCTGGCACACATGAGCGATTACATGCTGCAGTGTCTCCACAACGACCGCCGAGTTGCCCACATTCTAACTTGTGCTGATTACTGGGTGGCCACGCTGCTGGATCCCCGTTACAAGGACAACGTACCGTCCTTAATTCACTCACTGGAGCGCGATCGCAAGATGCGCGAGTACAAGCGCACGCTGGTAGACGCCATGCTGCTGGCATTCCCATCTGACAGCGGGGCCACAGTGGAAGCACAAGGCAGAGGAGGAGGAGGAGGAGGTCGCCAACGCAACCAGGGCACCGCCAGCACCTCAGAAGGCAGGGTTAGCATGGCCGAAATGTGGAAAAGCTTTGTCAGCACGCCACAACAAACAGCAGCACCAGCAGCTCAGATGGAACGTCTTAGCAGGAGGCAGCATTTTACCAACATGGTGGAGCAGTATGTGTGCACACGCCTACATGTAGTGAATGACGGGTCTGCCCCCTTCAACTTCTGGGTCTCCAAATTGGGCACATGGCCTGAGCTTGCCCTTTACGCCTTGGAGGTGCTGGCGTGCCCTGCAGCCAGTGTATTATCTGAACGGGTATTTAGCACGGCTGGGGGCGTTATAACAGACAAGCGCAGCCGCCTGTCCAGAGACAATGTGGACAAGCTCACGTTCATTAAAATGAACCAGGCATGGATCCCACGGGACTTTTCCGTACCTTATGCAGAATAGCAATGGATACCGACCTTACCCACCCATTGTTCCATTTTTGCTCTTTCTCACTCTTTTGGGGTGTACCCTCATTTAAAATTTGTGAAAAGAAGCAGTGTTGGCTACCTCGTCCTCCTCCTCAGGGCCAGATTAATGTAGGGTCTATTGGAGCTGCAGCTCCAGGCCCCTACCTTTTATATAGGCCCCGGGTTGGCCATATTCACTGTTACCGCTCTTCTGTCACTTGTAAACACAGAAGTCTGGCTTCTATGCTCGCTTCCCCAGGCAGCACCCTCAGAACCTCCCCACACAGCGTGAAGGCCGGACAAGGAGGGACAGTTGGCGATGCATGGATGTGTTTATGGGCTTCAGAGACAGCATCCCATGTTGAATTAGGCATGCATGGCTGCACCCTTCCTCCTCTGGGTGCATGGCAAGGCACGGCCCTAAGGCCCTTCAAAATCCTCAGCACCAAGCCCATGATGCTGTTAATCCGGCCCTGGTCCTCCTCCACCGCCGCTTCCACCTACACCGCCCATAGGTGTGCGCAGCCTATTGCATTAAGGTGTGCACCCCAAAGTTGAAATACACATGCATGTGTTTGCCAGCAGGGAGAGTAATGTATCGGGGCCATGTACCTGTAGGCAAGGAGAAATAGAGCAGAGCAGGTCCCAGGGAGATCTTTCCCATCTCCTCACTGGCAATGCTATGTGCCCTAGGTGATTAGGGTGTGCCCAGGCACACCCAGCACACCCTGTGCGCACGCCTATGTCACCGCCACATCCACCACCACCTCAACCTCCCTCCTACTCCATATGGGCCTCGTCCTTCAGAGATGAAGAAGAACATTGTTTTATTTTTCTGTTTTTTTTTGTTGTTTTAAGTTATTTCCCTATCCACATTTGTTTGCAGAGCACTTGCCATGCTCTTAATTACGTTTTGCTGCCATTTGCAGCACTCTAGCCCTTTCCTTTGGTGTTTTAGAGCCATTTTAGTGCCTTAAAGTTCGGGTCCCCATTGACTTCAATGGGGTTCGGTGTCCGGGAAAAGTTCGGTAAAAGTCCGGGACACGGACCCGGACTTTTTTTTAAAGTTCGGCCGAACCCGTCGAACACGGACATCTAGGTGTCCGCTCAACCCTACTCATGAACAATGGCTGTAGGCTCATGCGTCCTTTTGCGGAGATGACAACCCTGGTGGTCAGTCGAACCCAAGGCAACATCATCGACCTCATCCCATATGCGTTTTTTCTGGAGCGTGCCCTGCGAAGAGTACTGGATCAGGCTGTAGATGAGCATGAAGAGGAAGAGTTGTGGTCCTCATCACCACCAGAAGCAGCCTTGTCGTTGTCAATTGCTGGACCTGTGGCAACGCAGAGAGAGGAGTCTGAAGAAGAGAAGTCAGAGGAGGAAGGTGGCTTTGAGGAGGTGGAATACCAGCCACAGCAGGCGTCCCAGGGGGCTTGTTCTCACCTTTCGGGGACCCTTGGTGTTGTATGTGGCTGGGTGGAGGAAGAGACCTTCAATGATGTCAGTGAGGACAAGGAACGGGACATGGCTAGCTTGGTATCCAACCTTGTGCAAATTGGGAGTTTGCGGTTGTGCAAATGGACTGACTGACTGTTAAACGGGGAGTTTGGTCTGTCAGAGTTTGGTCTGTCACTGTGAAGCGGGCGACGGGCGTAACCCTTACACTACTTGACCGATAAAACATCATACCTGATCGTATTCACACACTGGATGTTTTAGTGCTGGTTTACACTGCCGCTACCACTAAAGTAGCGTCGCTTCCAGTGCGACTTTGGCGCGACTTAGCGCGACTTTGGCGCGACCTCATCGCGAGGTGACTTTTTATTTGGCCAATCACAATATCATGTTTTGTGACCGTCACCTAATTTCCTTTTCCTGTTTTTTGTTTTACATATTTCCCCATGTGTGCAGTGTTGTCTGTGTCATAGCTCAACTGATAGGCATGTTTGCCTTGGCATATCATATTTCAGCTTGCCAGAAAGAAAAAAAGACAGCTGGAAAGACACTGCATTAGTTTTCTACTAAAAATCATAAGAAAAATGCTGTTTTTTTTGGGTTGTGGACATACTACAGAGCTGAAACTTGACAGGTACACTTTTTAGACCCCCCAGACACTAAATACAAAAAATGACATGCCTGCCTAAAAAAATGCCCGATAAATGCCTGCAAGAGAAAAAGACAGCCGCAGAGAAGCCGTATTCCTGAAAATATAAGAAAAATGCTGTTTTTTAGGGGTTCTGGACATGCTACAGAGCTGAAACTTGACAGGTACACTTTTGTGACCCCCCAGACACTAAATACAAAAAATGACATGCCTGCCTAAAAAAATGCCCGATAAATGCCTGCAAGAGAAAAAGACAGCCGCAGAGAAGCCGTATTCCTGAAAATATAAGAAAAATGCTGTTTTTTAGGGGTTCTGGACATGCTACAGAGCTGAAACTTGACAGGTACACTTTTTAGACCCCCCAGACACTAAATACAAAAAATGACATGCCTGCCTAAAAAAATGCCCGATAAATGCCTGCAAGAGAAAAAGACAGCCGCAGAGAAGCCGTATTCCTGAAAATATAAGAAAAATGCTGTTTTTTAGGGGTTCTGGACATGCTACAGATCTGAAACTTGACAGGTACACTTTTGTGACCCCCCAGACACTAAATACAAAAAATGACATGCCTGCCTAAAAAAATGCCCGATAAATGCCTGCAAGAGAAAAAGACAGCCGCAGAGAAGCCGTATTCCTGAAAATATAAGAAAAATGCTGTTTTTTAGGGGTTCTGGACATGCTACAGAGCTGAAACTTGACAGGTACACTTTTGTGACCCCCCAGACACTAAATACAAAAAATGACATGCCTGCCTAAAAAAATGCCCGATAAATGCCTGCAAGAGAAAAAGACAGCCGCAGAGAAGCCGTATTCCTGAAAATATAAGAAAAATGCTGTTTTTTAGGGGTTCTGGACATGCTACAGAGCTGAAACTTGACAGGTACACTTTTGTGACCCCCCAGACACTAAATACAAAAAATGACATGCCTGCCTAAAAAAATGCCCGATAAATGCCTGCAAGAGAAAAAGCCAGCCGCAGAGAAGCCGTATTCCTGAAAATATAAGAAAAATGCTGTTTTTTAGGGGTTCTGGACATGCTACAGATCTGAAACTTGACAGGTACACTTTTGTGACCCCCCAGACACTAAATACAAAAAATGACATGCCTGCCTAAAAAAATGCCCGATAAATGCCTGCAAGAGAAAAAGACAGCCGCAGAGAAGCCGTATTCCTGAAAATATAAGAAAAATGCTGTTTTTTAGGGGTTCTGGACATGCTACAGATCTGAAACTTGACAGGTACACTTTTGTGACCCCCCAGACACTAAATACAAAAAATGACATGCCTGCCTAAAAAAATGCCCGATAAATGCCTGCAAGAGAAAAAGCCAGCCGCAGAGAAGCCGTATTCCTGAAAATATAAGAAAAATGCTGTTTTTTAGGGGTTCTGGACATGCTACAGAGCTGAAACTTGACAGGTACACTTTTTAGACCCCCCAGACACTAAATACAAAAAATGACATGCCTGCCTAAAAAAATGCCCGATAAATGCCTGCAAGAGAAAAAGCCAGCCGCAGAGAAGCCGTATTCCTGAAAATATAAGAAAAATGCTGTTTTTTAGGGGTTCTGGACATGCTACAGAGCTGAAACTTGACAGGTACACTTTTTAGACCCCCCAGACACTAAATACAAAAAATGACATGCCTGCCTAAAAAAATGCCCGCTAAATGCCTGCAAGAGAAAAAGCCAGCCGCAGAGAAGCCATATTCCTGAAAATATAAGAAAAATGCTGTTTTTTAGGGGTTCTGGACATGCTACAGAGCTGAAACTTGACAGGTACACTTTTGTGACCCCCCAGACACTAAATACAAAAAATGACATGCCTGCCTAAAAAAATGCCCGCTAAATGCCTGCAAGAGAAAAAGCCAGCCGCAGAGAAGCCATATTCCTGAAAATATAAGAAAAATGCTGTTTTTTAGGGGTTCTGGACATGCTACAGAGCTGAAAATTGACAGGTACACTTTTTAGACCCCCCAGACACTAAATACAAAAAATGACATGTCTGCCTAAAAAAATGCCCGCTAAATGCCTGCAAGAGAAAAAGCCAGCCGCAGAGAAGCCATATTCCTGAAAATATAAGAAAAATGCTGTTTTTTAGGGGTTCTGGACATGCTACAGAGCTGAAACTTCACAGGTACACTTTTTAGACCCCACAGATGCTAAATCCAAAGAAATTTTTTATTTTTATTTTTTTTTAATTTTTCCAATAATTGGCTCTGTATCAAAAAATTATAATTTTTAAGAACTTTTTTTTGCGTGATCCCTCTCCGGCATGCCACAGTCCAGGTGTTAGTCCCCTTGAAACAACTTTTCCATCACTATTGTGGCCAGAAAGAGTCCCTGTGTGTTTTAAAATTCGCCTGCCTATTGAAGTCTATGGCGGTTCGCCCGGTTCGCCGGTTCGCGAACATTTGCCGATGTTCGCGTTCGCCGTTCGCGAACCGCAAATTTTAGGTTCGCGACATCACTACTTACCGGCTGAATCCGGGTTCCCGACCTGGCAAGCAGGGGGCGGTTGGGGGGAGCTGGAACAGCTCGGTTGGGGCTGGCCGGGGGAGAAGAGTCCCCAGTGGGGAATGGAACCGGCCTCTGCTCAGACACAGTTTACACCATCCATGCTTGGCCTGCGCTTTGTCCTTGTCTTTAACCCATACTCAGTAGGTCAGTGGTGGGGTTTTTTAACTTCTCTTCAGCAGGAATCCTTAAGGCCAGGGGGCGTAACTACAGGGGTTGCAATTTCAACTGGGCCCCATGCTCCAGGGAGCCTGTGCAGCTCCCCTGTACCACTGGAGTGGGCGCAGCATGTAGAGAAATCACTGTCCTCCTTTTTCCTCCTGTAGCTGTAGGAGGAAAATGAAGCAGATTGGTTCCTCTGTATGCTGTCCCTGCCACTCCTCCTATCCAGTTTACTTGTGTTCTGCTGTCTCTGGGCCCCTGTGTGCTCCCCTGGTCCCTTCTCAGGAAGGGGCCGGTAAATATGTAATTTACAAGCTCCTTCATTTTCTGAATGGACAGAGCCATAGTCAGTGAATAAAAACAACGGACACAAGTGGGTGAACTTCCAGGATCGCAAAGGTCACACTTGCGACTGGGCCCTGGCATTCCAACACCGTGGGGAGGCCTCAAGATGGCAGGAAGGGGGCCTACTGCAAAACTTGTAAAAGGGTCCTGCTGCAGGACTGTAATAAAGGCCCCACAATGAGAGCAAAGTACCCCAGGATCAGTGGGAAGAGACTCAGGCTTGAAGGGAAGGGCCCCGGCCAGGGGTCCCGGGGGGCCCTTCTTGGTTTCTTGCACCGGGGCCCTGAAGGTTCTAGTTACGCCTCTGCTTAAGGCATGTCTGTGGCAAAAGCAGTGCAGCCTTTTTACGGGCCATCAGAGTGGCCCAGGGGGCAATTGCCTCCATACCCCCTGGCCCAGCCCTCCCCTGGTCATACAGTGCATCTGAAAGGTTAGGAGATCTGAGAGATATCCAATTTCTTGTTCTGTTGAGTTTAGCGAGGAGGATATGGATAACGAGTGTTCTGGCTTCTTCTGGGTATAGTTTCTATAGTTTCTATATTCAAATGCAGTAGCGCCAGATTTATATTGGGAGAGATGGGTGTTGGAGTGAACCAAGAAATGAATTTAACCACTTGCCGACTGACGCACGACTATTTACGTCGGCAGTCAGCCCCTCACAGGCAGAGCGATGTAGATCTACGTCGCTAGCCTGTGAGGGTCTAGGGAGCGAGCGCGTGCCCCCGGAGGCACGCTCCCCCTCCCGCGCGGTCACGGACCCCCCTGCACGTGTGACCGGCGGACCCGATGTCCGCCGGTCACTCGGCGATCGTCGGTGCAGAGGGAGAAAGGCAGGCGGCTGATGTAAACAAGCCACCTGTCATTCTCCCCTGTGTAGAAACAGTGATCATACGGTTCTACTATGTAGGACCGTTGATCACTGTTCCTACACCTCAACCCACAGCCAATCGCAGTTAGAATCACGCCCCTAGGGACACACATAACCCCTCCCTCTCAAACAAAGTTAACCCCTTCACTGCCAGTGTCATTTTACAGTAACAGTGCACATGTATAGCACTGATTACTGCAGTAATGTCACTGGTAACCCCAAAAGTGTCAAAGATGTCAGTCAAGGGTCCGATCTGTCCGCCGCAATGTCGCAGTACCGCAAAAAAAATTGCAGATCGCCGCCATTACGCGTTAAAAAAAAAAAACAACAAAAATGACAAAAATCTTTCCCTTTGTTAGTAAACGCGATAACTTTTGCGCAAACCAATCAAAATACGCTTTTTGCAATTTTTTTACCAAACATATGTAGCATGAAACAAATGTTAAAAAATTTTGATTTTTACTTTTTTTTTTGGGGAATTTCATATAAAAAAATGTGAAAAATATTGTTATTTTTGCAAAATTTACGCTATTTTTTTGTTTATAGCGCATGATTAAAAAATTGCACAGGTGATCAAATACCACCAAAAGAAAGCTCTGTTTGTGGGAAAAAAAGGACGTCAAATTCGTTTAGGTACAGCATTGCACGACCGCGCAATTGTCCGTTAAAGTCACGCAGTGTCGAATCCCAAAATAGGCCCTGGTCAGGAAGGGGGTAAAATCTTCCGGGGCTTAAGTGGTTAAAGATTTGATTCCAGTAACAGGTGACAGATAAACAGAACCACATTATATGAATTAGGGAACCAATTGAGCCACATTGGCACCAGCAATTCGCTGGTGTGTTAGGGTAAATTTTCCATAGTCTTTTTTTTTTTTCTTTTTTAATGTGTAACACCCTCCTAGGTAGGTGCTAGAGAGTGAGAATAGTTTTTGGCTCTGTCTGCCTATCAGAAGAGCAGCAGCAGCAGGGTAGGTCTATGGGTAGAGGGATATAGGGGGAAATAGATAGATAAAGGAATATGCAGAATATCTTGTATTGTCTTTTATATACTGAATTGAAAATTAATAAAATATATAAACATATGTATCAGGGTAGGCAAGTGGTTAATAGTATATTGGTACAATGGCGGAGTTGGATTTAACCACTTAAGCCGCGGAGGATTTGGCTGCTCAAAGACCAGGGCCTATTTTGCGATTCGGCACTGCGTGACTTTAATGGACAATGGCACGGTCGTGTGACGCTGTACCCAAATTAAATTAACGTCCTTTTTTTCCCACAAACAGAGCTTTTTTTTGGTGGTATTTGATCATCTGTGCGATTGTTATTTTTTGCGCTATAAACAAAATAAGAGCGAATATTTTGAAAAAATAACAATATTTTTCACATTTTTTTATATCAAATCCCCCCCCCCCCCAAAAAAATTTTTTTAAAAATCTAAATTTTTTAAAATTTTAGGCCAATTTGTTTTCTGCTACATATTTTTGTTAAAAAAAAATCACAATAAGCGTATTTTGATTGGTTTGCGCAAAAGTTATTGCGTTTACTAACAAAGGGAAAGATTTTTGTCATTTTTGGTGGGTTTTTTTTAGCGAGTAATGGCGGCGATCTGCGATTTTTTTTTTTTTGCGGGACTGCGATATTGCGGCGGACAGATCGGACCCTTGACTGACATTTTTGACACTTTTGGGGGTACCAGTGACATTACTACAGTAATCAGTGCTATAAATATGCACTGTTACTGTAAAAATGAAACTGGCAGGGAAGGGGTTAACTTTATTAGTGATCAAGGGGTTAAGTGCGTCCCTAGGGGCGTGCTTCTAACTGTAAAGGGGCGTGGCTTGTGATGTAACCACAGAGACATACGATCCTACATAGCAGGATTGTATGATCTCTGTTCTTACACCAGGGAGAATGACAGGCGGCTTTGTTTAATCAGCCGCCTGCCTTTCTCCCTCTCCAGCGGGAGATTGCGAGTGGCCGGCGGACATCGGAGCTGCCGGTCACTCGCTCGGGGATGCCCGTGAACGAGCGGGGCTGGAGCGTGCCTCCGGTGGCGCGCGCTCGCCCCCTGCAGGCTCCTGGGCGAGCGACGTAGTACTACGCCGCTTTGCCCAGGAGGGGCTGACTGCTGCAGTAAATATACTGTGGGCGGTCGGCAAGCGGTTAAAAAAAAAAAAGGTGAGCCCTCTAAATTGGTACATTTTGTCAGATTAAACATTTGATATCGGTTTTATTTTTGATTGTGAATAAAATATGGGTTTATGAGATTTGCAAATCATACCATTCTGTTTTTATGTACAGTATATTTTACACAGCGCCCCAACTTTTTTTTGGAATTGGGGGGTGTAAATATATACTGCCCATCTCATAAAATTAGAGTATCATCAAAAAGTTAATTAATTTCAGTAATTCAATTTATATTTTATATAGATACGTTACAGAGTGATATATTTCAAGCATTTCTTTCTTTTAATTTTGATGATTATGTCTTACAGCTAGTGACACCCCAAAATTCAGTATCTCAGAAAATTTGAAAATTACATAAGACTAATACAAAAAAAAAGGATTTTTAATACAGAAATGTTGGCGCAGTGAAAAGTCTGTCCATGTACAGTATAGGATGCACTCAGTACTTGGTCGGGGCTCCTTTTGCATTAATTACTGCATCAATCCGGTGTGGCATGGAGGTGATCAGCCAGTGGCACTGCTGAGGTGTTATGGAAGCCCATTACCGTGCAAAGACAAAAAAGAGATCGGACCCCTCATAGTGTGATCTCGCCCCCACTTGTCAGTGAGAACTCCGATCGTCGCCTGACACCCGCGATCGTTCCCCGCTTAGAGAGAAGGACGGTCAGCTGTTGTAAACACAGCCAACCGTCCTTCTCCCTGGAATGATCACAGAGTGCCTGTGATCCTTCTATATAGTACTACCGGTCTCTATGGTCATTTCACAAGCCACGCCCCCCCCCCACAATTAGAAACACACCCCTAGGTACACATTTAACCCCTTTTTTTATGCAAATAGTTTTTATTCAGTTTTAAAGACATAACAGAGAAATAAGAAGAAACAAAGCAAAGCAAATCAAATCAAAATCAAATCAAATCAAATCATTTCTCAACATTGTGATTAGAAGCAGTAACATCCGCTATGAGCACGTATGATAGGTTATCAATCTAGTCATTCAAATTAACGCAAGTAATACAAGCAATACAAGCAAGTGCATCACATCCAACAATAAGACAACATTAATTCAGGGTGGCTTCAAGGCCCAAAAATCCCAACATGCATTAAAGGATTGCAATTGTAGCCTATTTATTGCTAGAGCTCTTTCGAGCTGGTAATTAACTTTAAGTAGCTGAACCACATCCGTGAGGTTTGGAGTTTCCTTAACTTTCCATCTGCGAAGCACAGATGTGCGAGCCGCAAGTAACACATGTGTAACCCAGGGTCTATATTGGGCCGGTATGTCAGTAATCCCCAGGTGTAGTAAGGCTAATGCCGGGGTCGGTTTCAATATGCACCCGGTGTGAGAGGACATATATCTGAATATCTGGTGCCAGTAGCTCGTCAAGGAAGGACAGGACCACAACACGTGGAGTAGAGTCCCTACTTGAGAGCATTCCCTCCAGCAAAGTTGAGAGTAGGATTGAGAGAAGCCCGCCAGACGATAAGGTGTGTAGTACCACCTATTCGTTATTTTTTGGGACATCTCCCAATGGTTTGCGCAGTGCGAGTATTTGTATATGGTTGTGAGGGCAGACTTCCACTGGGAAATAGAGAACGTAATGTCAAGGTCGTTATCCCATCGGAACATGTGAGCGGTTTTGTAAAACTCAGAATTGTCCAACAGAGCATCGTAATAGTGTGATAATTTGGGGGTTTTCGTCATTGTTTTCGTGAGAAGGTCCCATATCCTACCATCGACCAAGATCGACCGCAGGGGATGTTCCTGCAAAAAATGAGTTATGCGCAGAAGGTGATAGTGCATATGTTGAGGGAGGTTATATTTGTGGATTAGATCCATAATGGGAGTGAGGGATCCACAGGCATATAGTGAGTTAATGGTGGAGATGTTCCACCGCTTTAACAGGCGCACTGGAAGATCAGGTATATGACAGGCAAGAATATCGATTGGCAGTGTGCACGATGCAGTAATATCCCGTACATCCTGAGACACCGGGGATAGGCGCCATACCCTTAACGTTGCTTGCATTGTGGGCGGTAGATCTATGAGCCTCCATTCCTTCCACCTGTCACTCAGGAGCAAAGTTCTCAGGTCTCCCGTCGGCGACAAATCTCGCTCCAGTTCCACCCACATAGGTGGTTCCTGGGTCGTGATCCAATGTCGCAGTTGAGCCAGTATCGTGGCTCTATAGTAGGTAGCTATGTCAGGGACGGATGCTCCCCAAACTGTTTTTTCTTAACCAAAATTGAGGCGGCGCATCTGGGGCGCTTGCCTCCCCATATATAAGCCGACATCAGTCTAGTCAATTTGAGAAGATGAGTAGCCGGAAAGTGAATGGGAAGTGCTCTGAAGAGGTACAATATTTGGGGCAGTATAAACATTTTATAGGCCGCTACTCTTCCACTCCAGGAGAAGTAGGGAGCATGCATGCGAGAAATGTCCACGTTAATCTTGGACACCAGCCTGTTGACATTCACAGGTAATAGTCTAAGGAGGTTGGCCGTTAGATCAATACCCAAGTAATGAATGCTGTCTGAGGACCATGGGATAGGAATGGAGGCTTGCAGTTTAGATTGGAGCGTGGCGGGGACCCCTAAATTGAGGACTGTGGACTTAGAGGCGTTAAGCTTATAAAGCGAAACCCTGCTGTAAGATAGGAGTGTGGTGTAAGCCGCTGGAAGCGAAACTTCTGGGTGGGTGAGCATCATGATAATATCATCTGCAAAGAGATTGATCTTATGATGATATGTATGCGTTTTAAAACCTGTGATGAGGGGGTTGGATCGAATTGTTTCGGCCAATGGCTCTATAATCAAATTAAAGATTGTGGGAGATAAGGGACAGCCCTGCCTTGTGCCATTAGTTATATTGAAGGTTTTGGATAGCGTGCCCGAAGTGTACACTTGTGCCGTCGGTGAGGAATAGAGGGCCATTACAGCGGATAGAATGGGTCCTGAGAAGCCAAATTTTTGGAGTGTAGCTCGCATATAGCCCCAATGAACTCTGTCGAACGCTTTTTCGGCGTCGAGGGTTAATAGAACAGAGGGAAGTTTGGAGGAATGTGCCTGATGTATGATGCTCAAGAGTCTCCTTGTTGCATCAGAGGTCTGCCTACCTGATGTGAAGCCCATCTGATCCCTATGTACAAGCGTGGGGAGAATAGTTTGAATGCGTTTGGACAGGATACGGGCGTAAATTTTTGCATCAGAATTTAGTAGGGAAATGGGGCGAAAATTGGCCGGTGTGGTGGGGTCTTTACCTGGTTTGGGTAACGTGACAATATGGGCACTTAGGATATCTGAGGGTAATGCGGAAACTACCATTGCCTTGTTATAGACTTCCGTCATAGTAGGACATAAGTGTTGACTAAATAGTTGATAAAATTCGTTGGAAAACCCGTCGGGGCCAGGCAATTTACCTTTCGGTAGCGATGTGATACTGGAGCGCACCTCCGCGGACGTAATCGGAGAATTAAGTGTAAGCAGTTGGCTTTCTGAAAGGGAGGGTAGGGACACTGCGTTGAGGAATCGGTTAATATCCTCCGCGGACGGATGATGTTCAGACGGGTTATCCCCAAGGTTGTACAAGGCACTATAAAAGTCAGCAAACGCATCCGCAATGGCTTGCGGATGAGTAATTTTAGATGCAGGTGACGGGTGGAAGAGGAAGGGGATTCTGGATTTAGCCTGTTTATGCTTAACCTGTGTTGCCAAAAATTTGCCAGCCTTATTGGCTTGGCAGTAGTATTTTTGTTTAAGATATTGAAATTGTCTGTTGGATTGTTCTAGAAGGAGAAGGCGCAATTCTTGTCTCAGTGCAAGAAGTTCCCGGGACACGGAATCAGTAGGGTTTGCTTTGTTATTTGTTTCTAAAACGTGAATCTTGTGTGTCAGAATGGAAACCCGATCCCTCCTCTGCCTCCTGAGCCGTGCCTGCTGCTGGATGCACACCCCTCGTATGAAGGCCTTTTGTGCACCCCACAGCACCCACGGGTCAGAAACAGAGGTACTGTTAAGGTGGAGGAAGTCCTGCAATTGCTGAGATACGTAGGATCTACACTTCTCATCCTGCAACATTTTAAGGTCACATCTCCAGATATAAGCACTGGTACACTTTGCCGTGTCCTCTATGGTCAATTCCACCGCCGCGTGGTCCGACCACGTGATGTCATCGACCGCAGAGGAGGAGGCCTTACCCAATAAGAACATGTCAACAAAAAACATATCTATGCGAGAATATGAGTGATGCCTAGAGGAAAAAAAAGAATAGTCCCGCTCCATGGCATGGTGGCATCGCCACACGTCAAACAATTTTTCCTCATGGATCACCTGCCCCAAAGATTGCTGTCGGCCCCGGGGGGACGCCGAAGAGTCCAACCCGGGGTCGACAACAGCATTAAAATCTCCACTTAACAACAAATGACCGTATTGGATCGCTGATACCCTCTTAAGGATCCTTCGCAAAAAGCGAACTTGGTGGGAGTTTGGAGCGTATACACTCACCAATGTGAGCGGAAGGTCATTGAGGTCACAGGTCACTATAATATACCTGCCGTCCGGGTCCAGTACTGACTTGTGTATACGCACTGTGAGAGAGTCGCGAAAGGCTAGCATGACCCCTCTTTTCTTTTCAGTGCTGGAAGCTAAGAAGACCTGTGGATAGTTCTTGTGGCCATGGCATGGCACTTTGTCGGCCTGAAAATGGGTCTCCTGAACTGCCAGCACGTCTGCTCTATGAAGCAGTGCCTCCTTCCACAAAGAACGCCTCTTGGCCGGATGATTTAGACCGTTAGCGTTAATAGACAAAAATTTGATGGTCATGTTTCAGGCAGGGCAACGAGCAAGGCAGAGCAGATGGTACACACAGGCAAGGTATTTGTCGCGAAGAAAGTGTTGAGAAACCAATAAACAAAAACAAAAAAAGAAAAGAGAACCGTAGAAGAACATAAAAAAAGAGCCGTCTCAGCAGCTCGCGTGCGAGAAATTCGCAAAAAAAACCAATGGAGGGCCGAAAGATAGAACATCTTTCAAAGGCCATAGACACATCGTAGGTCATCAGCGGTGATTAGGGCTGGTATGGGTTGAGGAAGGCCTGGAAGACCATTTTCGGGACGCCACCTGCCATTCACCGTCCAGTGGGCGCAGAGGTGATGAGATTGGGGCAGAAGCTTGATCAGCCGGGAGAATGTTCCATTTCCTGAGCATAGCGAGACCTTCCTCTAGGGATCTGATCACTGCCGTGGAGCCTCCATGTGTCACCAGGAGAGTCGCTGGGTACCGCCATTTATGTTGGATTTGGTGGTTACGCAGAGCCTTGGTTATGGTAGAGAGGTTGCGTCTGGCCATCAGCGTGTGCCTGGATAGATCTGGCAGTAATTGTACGTTGCAATAGGGTTCAGGTAACTGTCCACTCTGTCTAGACGCAAGCATTATTTTGTCCTTGGCAGTGAAAAAGTGGACTCTAAGTAGAACATCCCGTGGTACATTACCCTCCAGGAACGCTGGCTTGGGCAGTCTGTGAATCCGATCAATAAGAAGTTCCGATTCATGCAGAGTAGGGACAAGCAGTTTGAATAAAGAGACAACATGTTGCTGCAATTGTTCAGGAGAGATCGCTTCAGGAATGCCTCTCAGTTTTATATTATTGCGTCTGGAGCGATCCTCCAGATCCGCCACTTTATTCTTCAACCAGGAGATTTCTTCCGTTTGGTTGTTTAAACGGTCTATGACAGAATTGATGGTTTCAGCATGAACATGCACAGACTGTTCCACAGACCCAATCCTGGTCCCCAAGGCAGATATTTCTGCAGTAATTTGCTGCGTCTGCTGTTTCATCTCAGCCTGCATGTTAGCCTGCAAAGAGAACAGCATGGCTCTCATAGCAGATTCAGATATGGGGTTTCCCCCAGCAGATTGTTGGGCAGACTGGGACGTGTCTGAGGGTAGCTGCGGTGCCAGAGTGGAGGGGGGGATAGCAGTGTCCATACCTGATCCTTCATACACTCCAGGAGGCGAGTCCCTTCTCTGCCTGCTCTTGGCTGGGCTTCTGGAGGTCGGCGATGGAGGGGAGGGCGATCCCGAGGAAGATCCGCTGTCCGGGTTCCCTATCACCCTGTGCTGCGGGTGCAGTGGTGTTAATGGAGGGATTTTGGCGAGCGGTCATTTTGTTGGAGTCCATGCGTCTGAGAGATGAAGAAGCCGGACAGCTTATTGAGCTGTCCGGTCTCCTTCTTCTTGTTGCGGGTCATCACGGCGGCTTCAGCGGGCACTCACTGAGCGGTGTAGCAGGTCGTAGGGGCGAGAGCAGCCCTGAATGCGGCGTATGTCTTAGGGTGGCCGGCGGAGCAGACTCAAAGGACGTCCATCCGCTGCGCTGGTAGCCACGCCCCTCACATTTAACCCCTTGATCACCCACAGAGTTAATCCCTTCCCTGCCTTTATAGCCTAAACATGGGCTAAAAGGCTGGATTACAGGCACAGATAAATAGATATCCAAGAAGTGGTACCACCATATATAAAAACTACAATCTTAGGGGAACTTCTTTATCAATCTAGCTACGATTTTGATCTGCGCTTATACTGAAGAAGCCGCCTAGGCGAAACCAGTCAATCTAAAGTGTAGTTATATATGTATTGATTTTATCAACAATGTTTAACAATTTGTAATAAAAGACATTTATATAATTTTTATATACATTTGATTTTCTATTTCCATTGTTTATCTGTCTTTTTTGGGTTTAAACCAGTGCTTTAAGTGGGCCGGTATGCACTGGCACTCAGTACCGCCACTTCCAAATATGGCTCTTGAGCGTACCGCCACCTCTCCGTGCGCCTTAGCGTGCCAGTACACTCATTTTTGACATCTGCGCCCTCAATTGCCCCCCCCAAGAATATTTCCCACTCCAGAGCCAGATCAGTCACCACCAGTGAGTCCCCCTGCTCTTGAGTTCCAGCCCAGGCCAGGGGGGGTGCTCTGTGGGGACCCTGATGTGGGGTGGGAGGCGACAAAATTTATAGGCTATACTAGAGTACCGCCACCTCTTTTGGGCCACTTAACTGGTTTCAACATAGCCTATTTGGTTTACTTTCTGCACCCATAAAGTCCCAGGTTCCCATATTTTGTATTTTAAATCTAATTTCATGAGATGCACTTGTATATAGCTGATGTAACACACGCTGTTTAGAGGTAATGGAAATTCCCTCGCAGGCAGTTGCATAGTTGCCAACATTTGAAAAAAATTTCCAGGGACACTTTGCAGCACAGCTATCAATTACTTACCACACCCACGTCCCTGAAGCTCCGCCCACTCCACATAATTAATCTCCGCCTACTTATTATTAGATTATAGGGTCTACTCAACAAAGAAAGAATTACAGGAAATTGAAAAGGGAATTTTTTTTTTTTTTTTTCAATTTTAAACTTGAGTATTGAGTTGGGAATTTTAAACTTGAGGCCAAAGTAGCAGAGTTGGAATAATTCTCCCATTCAGCTGCACTACTTCTGCCTAAAGCTTAAAATTCTCATCACAATTCCCTGCAATTCTAAAGTGTCAAATGTGCTCAGGTGTGACCATAGAAAAAATGGAATATGGAAATATAAATAAAGTGCAAAGTGTAAATAAATGCATTGCCGGGACAATGTAAATGACCCGGGACAGGCTCCTATTTGCCGGGACTGTCCCGGCAAAAATGGGAAAGTTGGCAAGTATGCAGCTGTCACTTAACCACTTGCTGACCGCCGCACGACTATTTACTGCGGCGGTCAGCCCTGTACAGGCAAAGTGACGTAGTACTACTTCGCTAGCCTGAGAGCCTCTAGGGGGCGAGCGCACGCCGCCGGAGGCGCGCTCCCGCCCCCGCTCGTTCCCTAACAAGTCCACGCGTGTGACTGGCGGATCCGATGTCCGCCGGTCACTCGCGAACTCTCCCCGTGGAGAGGGAGAAAGGCAGGCGGCTGATGTAAACAAAGCTGCCTGTCATTCTCCCTGGTGTAACTGCAGAAATCATACGGTCCTGCTATGTAGGATCGTATGTCTCTGTGGTTACACCAAAAGCCAAGCCCCCCCACAGTAAGAAACACGCCCCTAGGGACACACTTAACCCCTGCATCACCAATAAAGTTAACCCCTTCCCTGCCAGTGTCTTTTTTACAGTAATAGTGCATATTTTTAGCACTGATTACTGTAGTAATGTCACTGGCACCCCCAAAAGTGTCAAAAATGGCAGTCAAGGGTCCGATCTGTCCGCCGCAATATCGCAGTCCCGCAAAAAAAAAAAAATCGCAGATCGCCACCATTACTCGCTAAAAAAAAAACACCAAAAATGACAAAAATCTTTCCCTTAGTTAGTAAATGCAATAACTTTTGTGCAAACCAATCATAATACGATTATTGCGATTTTTTATATCAAAGATATGTAGCAGAAAACAAATTGGCCTAAAATGTTAAAAAATTTTGATTTTTACATTTTTTTGGGAATGTCATATAAAAAAATGTGAAAAATATTGTTATTTTTTCTAAATTGTCGCTCTTTTTTTGTTTATAGCGCAAAAAGTAGAAATCGCACAGGTGATCAAATACCACCAAAAGAAAGCTCTGTTTGTGGGGAAAAAAGGACATCAATTTAATTTGGGTACAGCGTCGCACGACCGCGCAATTGTCCGTTAAAGTCACGCAGTGCCGAATCGCAAAATTGGGGCTGGTCAGGAAGGGGGTAAAATCTTCCGGGGCTTAAGTGGTTAAAAACAAAAAATTGTCTTGAAATAGAATTTATATTTTATGTTATTTTGTTTTATTTTAATTCACAGAGTTATATAAACAGCAATGCTACAGAAAAATATATCTTTTTTTATTCAATGAAATCACTTTGAAGCAGCACCGACCGCGTGCGCCTCTGTAAAAGCATCTATTTCTCTTCTCCTCCAGCTTCTCTAAGGAATATTTTAAATATTTCTGCCAGATTCATAGATATAAATAGACAGAAGAGACTGTTTGTTTACAACAATTGAAAGCCTTTTTTCCAGCAGAGTTAACAAGTCAAATGTTTCCCGAGTCCTTGGCGGTAATTAACGGAATCACGGGCAATCCAGGTCCCCGGCCTCGAATGTTTCCAGCGCTGTGATACCTAATGGATCGGCAGTGCACACATAAAAACGCAGGTCACTTGTCGAGGGAACTGAATGCCAAAACCGTACGTTCATTCATCCAGAAAGTTTCTAACTTGAAACAGCCCTTTTTCCGAACGTCAAAGAAAAAGGAAGCCATCAGCCCCCCCCTTCACCGAACACATTTCACAGGGCACCTGTCGTGGCACGCACGTCCTACCGAGCGACCTGGGAAACAGAAAGAGCTCTCAGCTCGTGATGAGTAAAATGATGTGTTCGTTTTCAGAATTTGTTCAGCTCTGACCCTTTCAGAGGTCGCTAAACAGATGTCGGTATTAGAAGAGTTTTGAGCGAGGCGCCTCTCAAAGAACGCTCATTGCGTGTACTTACCAACCGTGAGAAAAATGGCAATTATAAAACACTCAGTTTTGGTTTTGCAGAACATTTTTTTTTTCTTTTTTTTTTTTTCCTTTATTTATTGGATTTATACAAAACTGAGAAAGTACAGCGTCACATTATAAAAGAACAATACCGTATTGATAATGTAGTCCATTAAAGCAACAGTGTCACAGATACTGAGCCCTGGTGTCCTGCCAGGCATGCCAAGAAATCTGCAGACTTACGTAGAGAAAACCGGGCGCAAACATGATACAAAATAATGTGATTTATCAAAGGATAATGGCAGTAAAACAGCAATATAACACACATATTCCAAAAAAAGTAACTAATTAACCGCTTTACGACCGCCCACCGCAGTTATACTGCGGCAGGCAGCCGCCCTTGCGCAAACTGACGAAGGTATATGTCGGTCGCGCACCTGTAGCTAGGGGGCTGCCGCCAGCGCGCTCCCGCCCCCACTCGTCAGCGGGGACTCTGATGCACGGGGCAGGTGGCTCCAAATGCCGCCTGACACCCGCAATCATTCCCCACTGAGAGAGAAGAACGGTCAGCCATTGTGAACACAGCTGACCGTCCTTCTCCCTGGAATGATCACAGAGCGCCTGTGATCCTTCTATATAGGAACACAGATCTCAATGATCATTTCACAAGCCACGCCCCCCACAGTTAGAAACACGCCCCTAGGCTCACATCTTACCCCTTGATCACCCATAATGTTAACCCCTTCCCTGCCAGTGTCATTATTACAGTAACAGTGCATATTTTTAGCACTGATTACTGTAGTAATGTCACTGGTCCCCCCAAAAGTGTCAAAAATGACAGCCAGGGGTTCACCGTCCACCGCAATGTTGTAGTCCCGCAAAAAAATGCAGATAGCCGCCATTGCCAGTAGAAAAAAAAAAAAAAAACAATAAAAATGACATAAATCTTTCCTGTAGTTTGTAGACGCGATAACTTTTGTGCAAACCAATCAAAATACGCTTATTGTGATTTTGTTTTACCAAAAATATGTAGCAGAATACAAATTGGCCTAAAATTTTATTTATTTATTTTTTTTTCTTTGGGAATGTTATATAGCAGAATGTGAAAAGTATTGTTTTTTTTTTTTTTTTTCTTCGGAATTGTCGCAGTTTTTTGTTTAAAGCGCAAAAAATAAAAATCACACAGGTGATCAAATACCACCATTTTATTTTGGTACAGCGTCGCACAACCGCGCAATTGCCCATTAAAGTAACGCAGTGCCAAATTGCAAAATATGGCCTGGTCATTAAGGGGGCAAGAGTGCTGGTGTCCTGTGAAACACAGTGGACCAACGCCAGCAGATGACATGGCTTTCCAAATCATCACTGACTGTGGAAAATGTTGCATTTAATTTGGAAATCAAGGTCCCAGAGTCTGGAGGAGGAGTGGAGAGGCACTGAATCCAAGTTCCATGAGGCCCAGTGTGAAGTTTCCACAGTCAGTGATAATTTGGGGACCCATGTCATCTGCTGGTGTTGGTCCTTCGTGTTTTGACAAGTTCAAATTCAGCGCAGCCCTCTACTAGGAAATTCTAGAGCACTTCATGCTTCCCTCTGCTGACCAGCTTTGTGGAGATGCTGATTTCATTTTCCAGCAGGACTTGGCACCGCCCACACTGCCAAAACTACCACACTGGTCCTCATGCAACTTGGATTCGGAGCCTCTCCACTCTTCCTCCAGACTCTGGTTTGATTTCCAAATGAAATGCATAATTGTCCACAGTCAGTGAGGATTTGAGGAGCCATGTCATCTGCTGGTGTGGGTGGTTGGCCCTCATAAAGCAAGAGGCTTGGGAATAAATGACTCAATGCTTGAAACTATCCTTGCAAAGTCCCAAGCAGAAATGCAGAATTCCCCAGAACTGGGAAGAAGGGAAAAGGAAAAAGGGAATAGACAGAATTTATTGAGGGAAAACAAGCAAGTCCATAACAAAGGGCCAATCTTTGGATGAGTCTTCAAGGTGGTCAGGATGGATTTGCAGAAACTTTAAATTAACCACTTAAACCCCGGAAGATTTTACCCTCTTCCTGACCAGGGCCTGTTTTGTGATTAAGCACTGCGTGAATTTAACGGACAATTGCGCGGTCGTGCGATGCTGTATCCAAATGAAATTGAAGTCCTTTTTTTCCCACAAACAGAGCTTTCTTTTGGTGGTATTTGATCACCTGTGCGATTTTTTGATCATGTGCTATAAACAAAAAAAAGCGTAAATTTTGCAAAAATAACAATATTTTTCACATTTTTTTTATATGAAATTCCCCCCAAAAAAATGTAAAAATCAAAATTTTTTAACATTTTAGGCCAATTTGTTTTCTGCTACCTATGATTGGTAAAAAAAAAATCACAAAAAGCGTATTTTGATTGGTTTGCGCAAAAGTTATTGCGTTTACTAACTAAGGGAAAGATTTTTGTTGTTTTTTTTTTTTTTAACGAGTAATGGCGGCGATCTGCAATTTTTTTTGTGGGATTGCGACATTGTGGCAGACAGATCGGACCCTTGACTGACATTTTTGAGACTTTTGGGGGTACCAGTGACATTACTACAGTTATCAGTGCTATAAATATGTACTGTTACTGTAAAAATGACACTGGCAGGGAAGGGGTTAACTTTATTGGCGAAGAAGGGGTTAAGTGTGTCCCTAGGGGCGTGCTTCTAACTGTGAAGGGATGTGGTTGTATGTGTAACAACAGAGATAGCAGTGCATAGCAGGACCGTATGATCTCTGTTCTTACACAGGGGAGAATGACAGGCAGCTTGTTTACATTAGCCGCCTGCCTTTCTCCCTCTCCCCCGACGATCGCGAGTGACCGGCAGACATCGGGTCCGCCGGTCACACGCGCGGGGGGGGGGGGGGTCCGTGAACGAGTGGGGGCGGAAACACGCCTCCAGCGGCACGCGCTCACCCCCTAGAGCCTCACAGGCTAGCGACGTACCCCTACGTCGCTTTGCCTGTGAGGGGCTGACTGCCGCAGTAAATATACTGTGGGCGGTCGGCAAGTGGTTAAAGTAGAACTTTGGGGTAGATGTAAAAGACACAAATTTATGCAATATTAATTTGAGAGCTTTCAAACTATGTATATAAAGGGAAAGATAAAAAAAAAAGTCTTCAATTCTTCTTACAAAAGATATTCTTTTTATAGCCAGAAAAGACCACCTTGGATTTAATCACTTTAAAGAGAAAAGAAAAGGCCACATGTTGAAAGAACCCCAAGATCATTATAGTCCATATTAAACTTGCATATAAAATATTGTATCAAAGTTCTCTTTTATATCTTTTTTTCACAAGGATGTCCCCAGACAATCACAAATAGGTAAGTATAATGTGAAAATCTTTCTTTTCAGGATTCTCAAGGGAATCTTGGATCATTCCCAGTTCTGATATCACGGAGCGACTGTGCAAGGAAGGTGCATAATTATTACATTCAATACTACATTTTGCCAGCCAGTTTTAAAGATCAGTCTTCACCCCCTTTTGTGCGATACTAATTATATATCACTGTGATCTATAATAGAATGTAGATGAAGTTGGGAGTTTTATACAAGCATTTCTCAGTTTCAAAAATCTCACAAAGGGTGATGTTAGAATAAATGTGCCAGATATACAGTATCTCACAAAAATGAGTACACCCCTCACATTTTTGTAAACATTTTACTCTATCTTTTCATGTGACAACACTGAAGAAATTACACTTTGCTACAATGTAAAGTAGTGAGTGTACAGCTTGTATAACAGTGTAAATTTGCTGTCCCCTCAAAATAACTCAACACACAGCCATTAATGTCTAAACCGCTGGCAACAAAAGTGAGTACACCCCTAAGTGACAATGTCCAAATTGGGCCCAAAGTGTCAATATTTTGTGTGGCCACCATTTTTTTCCAGCACTGCCTTAACCCTCTTGGGTATGGAGTTCACCAGAGCTTCACAGGTTGCCACTGGAATTCTCTTCCACTCCTCCATGACATCACAGGGCTGGTGGACCTTTCGCTCCTCCACCTTCCATTTGAGGATGCCCCACAGATGCTCAATAGGTTTTAGGTCTGAAGACATGCTTGGCCAGCCTATCACCTTTACCCACAGCTTTTTTTAGCAAGGCAGTGGTTGTCTTGGAGGTGTGTTTGGGGTCATTATCATGTTGGAATACTGCCCTGTGGCCCAGTCTCCAAATGGAGGGGATCATGTTCTGCTTCAGTATATCACAGTACATGTTGGCATTCATGGTTTCCTCAATGAACTGTAGCTCCCCAGTGCCGGCAGCACTCATGCAGCCCCAGACCATGACACTCCCATCACCATGCTTGACTGTAGGCAAGACACACTTGTTTTTGTACTCCTCACCTGGTTGCCGCCACACACGCTTGATACCATATAAGTTTATCTTGATCTCGTCAGACCACAGGACATGGTTCCAGTAATCCATGTCCATGGTCTGCTTGTCTTCAGCAAACTGTTTGCGGGCTTTCTTGTGCATCATCTTTAGAAGAGCTTCCTTCTGGAATGACAGCCATGCAGACCAATTTGATGCAGTGTGCAGCGTATGGTCTGAGCACTGACAGGCTGACCCCCCACCCCTTCAACCTCTGCAGCAGTGCTGGCAGCACTCATACGTTTATTTCCCAAAGACAACCTCTGGATATGACGCTGAGCATGTGCACTCAACTTTTTTGGTCAATAATGATGAGGCCTTTTCTGAGTGGAACCTGTCCTGTTAAACCGCTGTATGGTCTTGTCCACCGTGCTGCAGCTCAGTTTCAGGGTCTTGGCAATCTTTATGTAGAGCAACAATTCTTTTTTTCAGATCCTCAGAGAGTTCTTTGCCATGAGGTGCATTGTTGAACTTCCAGTGACCAGTATGAGAGAGTAAGAGCGATAACACCAAATTTAACACACCTGATCCCTATTCACACCTGAGACCTTGTAACACTAACGAGTCACATGACAAAGGGGAGGGAAACTAGCTCATTGGGCCCAATTTGGACATTTTGACTTAGGGGTGTACTCACTTTTGTTGCCAGAGATTTAGACATGAATGGCTGTGTGTTGAGTTATTTTTAGGGAAAAGCAAATTTACACTGTTATGCAAGCTGTACACTCACTACTTTACATTGTAGCAAAGTGTCATTTCTTCGGTGTTGTCACATGAAAAGATAGAATAAAATATTTACAAAAATGTGAGGGGTGTACTCACTTTTGTGAGATAATGTATCTTCACAGGATTGTAATTGTAATTTGTTAATAAAAATATCTGACATAGGCTTTACTCATAGGTGGGCAGATGTAAGAACATGGCCATACATACACCAACAGAAGTAAGTCACATGTCAGGACCTGGATCTGGACCTGCAACTTCTGCTGTATCTGGCAGATCTCTTCTTAATGAGCCACCTGAGATACTGGACACACTGGGATATACTAAAACTGGTGCACACTGAATCTGGTGAAGCTGTGCATAGTAACCAATAAGCTTCTAGGTTTTATTGCCAAAGCTTAACAAAACATACTGAAATTTAAAGCTGATTGGTTACTATGCCAAGCGGCACCAGATTCTGTGTGCACCAGTTATAGTACATCTCCCCCACTCTGTCTGATCCATGCCTTGTACCTTGTTTCTGCTCAACCTTGAACTCCTTTCTCTTTCCATGAACTTCCTTTTTAAGCCATGTCTTTGCACTTCCTGTTTGCCAGATTATTTTGCCTCTCCAGCCAATATCTCTTATCACTCCTGCTTCCATCTGTTTCTCTGCTACTCGGATTGCACTGTTACAATTTTTTTTCACAAGTACCAAAACTTTTTCTTTTTTAGTACTCGCCCATACCAATTACCGATACCTGTTTTGTTTACACGTCAGCTATCAGCAATGGTACAAAGCATTGAAAAGTTTTTTTACAAATTAAATAAATATTTTTTTTTAAATTTTGAGCTTTTTTTAATGTGATACGTGTAAATATATGTTAAAGGTGTAAAAATATTAACAAACAAAGCAAACATTAATATTAATAGTTTATAAAATAGAAGTAAACAAAAAAAATCAGCAGGAAAATAATAATTAAATGGAGAAGTAGAATAAGGAGTTAAGTAAGTCTGATTAGGGTAAATTAAGGATTATTAATGGGTTAAATAGAGGAACTGTCAGGGCTTACCTTGGTTGGAGTCTGTAACGCAGAGATGTGCGCTCACCCTTGCAGATATCCACAGTCCAAGGTGACGAGGTAAGGAAGCCACCTGGGCTGTGAATCTATGCACGGGGGCTTGGCAGGAAAGGTGCTCTAATAAGCAGGACCAGCAGGAATACAATGGAAGGGAAGTTCAGGAATAACTGTAGTCACTGGATGACAAGAGCCCTGATAGGGATCAGGAGATGGGAGGAAGATAAGGAAGATAAGGTCGCAGGATCAACATGGAGTGAAGGAACGGACAGAAGCCGGAGTCAGTCGGGAACACAAGAACTAAGTCTGTCAACCAGGAACAATGATCAATGAACTGACCCTGCTCTCAGGGAGAGGCAGTGTTTTATACCTTGCTTAAATGAGCAATTAGCTTCAGGTGGACAATGAGAGACAGGAGTATACACAGGTAAAGTCCAGCCCCCTAGTGCTGCAGGCAATGTCAGATAAACAAGACTGGATCCATACAAGCTGAAGTGTGGCTCAGAGGTAGGATAACAGGACAGAACATCAAGGTACGCAGGTTAAAATCCCGTGTCAGGTACTTAGCAGCGGCCATGCCTGGCTGTCTGTATGGCACGGTGAGAACCGTGACATGAACATTAAATAAAAGAACAAAAAATAATATATATTATTTTTTACTTGACAGGTTGCTTTACACTAACTTCATCTGTAGATTGAAGTTCATCCCTTTGATCTGTAGATAAATAAACAGAAAGATACAAAAAGAAACAATGTTTGTCTATATCTTTCTGTTTCAGCAGCTGAGCAATGTTGTTGATAAACATTGCTCGCTGCTTCTTTTTTTTTTTTTTGACAGCTCCAATTGACGAGATTTAGTTTACACTTCAAATGACAACAGGGGAACCCCACTGACAGCTGAATGAGTCATTGGTTGTTAAGGCTCCTTAACAAATGATAATTTCCAGCTTTTTCTTTTTTTACATTTCAGTTGTCAGTGGGGGATCCCGCTGACAGCTAAAAGAACCGAACCTGAAATTTTCGGTTTCAGGTATCGGAGCATTTTCACAACTATACAGTATTGGTGCAACCCTATCTGCTACCATTTGTTACTGACCCTTGGCTTGTTCCCTGGCTATGCTTCTGTTTAATCCCAACCTGCAACCACTTGTTACCGACCTATGGCTTGTTTACTGACTATGCTTCTGCTTGATCCCTACCTACTATATCTGCTACTAGACCCCAGCTTACTCACCTTCTGGTGGGGCAATCCTGCGGACCACAACCTGGTACTAATATGCAATAAAGCCCATCTCCGCCATCAGGAGCTCTGGTGAGCACCAATTAGTGCTTAGAACCCACAGCTCATATGTGTCTGTGTAATCTGCCAGGGTGACCTGCTGTTGCACTTATCAAGCTGGTTGGTAGGAGACTCTCTCTACTGCCATAGCTACTGGCCTAACCCCTGACAGTGACACTACAATAGTTGTTCATGAATCACAAATAACTTGGGTAACATAGTATAAACAGTCCTCTTTGCAGTATAGCGGTGGCCCATGTAAATCAAGTTTATTCTCCCAATGAGTCACTGTTTATTAACCACTTCAATACCGGCCCATAGTAAATTGACGTCCTGAGTTTAAAGCTAAATACCGGTGTTATGGCAGCAGATAGCTGCCATAACCCTGGTATTTTTTTAAACTGCAGGCGATGGGCTTTCCGATAAGGGTGGTCCCAGCGGCGGATTCGCCGCGAGATCACCCTCCGGGATGGCGGAAGGGGTGCCCCCCCCCCTCCCGCCGCGTCCCGGTCCTTTTCCCCGCTTACCGGACCCGCCGGCAGCGGGGAAAACGATTGGGTCCCGGATCCTCACAGACAGGATGTCGAGTGAGGGCAAGCTTGCCCTCACTCGACTCTATTGTCTTGGAGGACCGGAGCGACGGCAAACATCGTTGCCGAGCAACCGGCTTAAAGGTCCCTTTTTTTTTTTTTTTTTTTTCCTTTCCATCTTTATTAGTGTACTTGTGAGATCTGAGGACTTTTTGACCCCAGATCTCACAAAAAAAGAGGTCCTGTCGTGCCTATTTCTATTACAAGGAATGTTTACATTCCTTGTATTAGAAATAAAAATGATCAATTTTTTTTTTTTTTAAAAACGGTGTAAAAATAAAAAATAATAAATAAAATAAATAGTAAAAAAAAAAAAAAAATAAAGCATCCTGTCCCCGTTAGCTCGCGTGCAGAAGCGAACGCACACGGAAACCCCGCCCACATATGTAAACGGTGTTCAAACCACACATGTGAGGTATCGCCGCGATCGTTAGAGTGAGAGCAATAATTTAAGCCCTAGACCTCCTCTGTAACTCTAAGATGGCAACCTGTAGAAATTTTTAAAGTGTCGCCTATGGGGATTTTGAAGTACCAAAGTTCGTCGCCATTCCGTGAGCGTGCGTAATTTTGAAGCATGACATGTTGGGTATCTATTTACTCGGCGTAACATTATCTTTCACATTGTGGAAAAAAATTGGGCTAACTTTACTGGATTCTTATTTTTTAATTCAAAAAAGTGATTTTTTGACACTGCGCAAATACGGTGTGATAAAAAATATTACAATAATCTCCATTTTATTCTCTAGGGTCTCTGCTAAAAAAAAATATATAATGTTTGGGGAATCTAAGTAGTTTTCTAGCAAAAACAACTGATTTTAACTTATAAACACCAAATGTCAAAAATAGGCCTAGTAGGCAAGTGGTTAAGTTTTAGGATTAGGGATGTCCAAAATGAAAGACAAATAGTAAAAAACTGTAGAAGTTCTAAAACATTCTGTAATGCACGCAATAGCATATCACCCAACTCCATGTCCTTAAAAGTGAGGTAATGCATATCTTGGGGCTTGGGCTCAAATAGGCATCTTCTAGTTCATAGATATGTGTTGCCCAGAAGAACAAAACTTGCCACTTGTATGGTCCTCCGGGCATCCAAAGGGACTTAAGTGTGGAAGGGTAGCACCAAACATGTACGCATCATAACATCATCAGGCTGCATTCTGCTTTCAGGAAGGGCACTCCGATTTTCAAATTAGCATGCTTACACCAATCTAGGACTCTATTGTGTGAGTGGAGGACACATTATATGTGAGTGGCTTGGTAGTAGCGGATGGGTTCCAAAAAGCCCATACCTCCCAAAGGTTGTGATCAGCAGACAATGTGTGTCTTTATCCTGGGAGGACAATCAGCCCATAGGAACTGCAGAAATTTCCTCTTGACCTGGCTCAAAAAGTTCAGAGGAATGGAAACCGGTAGTGTTTTGAAGAGAGATACTATGCAGGGAAGGACATTCATTTTTAGTATACTTTTCCTGCAAAATCATGTGAATGTAGAGTGACGCCATTTCTAGAGGTCAACTGAAAGCAACCGAGGAAAGTTTTCGTAAAATGTTAATGTTGGCATAAGGAAATTCCTAGATATTTACGTTTCCTGGTCGCCTACTTGAATGAGATCGAATTGTAAGCAACAAAGTGGGATTGTAATGTTTAAAACTTCATACTTAGGTTAATTTTATAATTGGAAAATGGGAGTAGGAGTCTAAACCTGTCAACAAATTCGGAATGGATGTCTCAGGGGTAGTAATGAAGAAGACAGTCTTCTGTATAATCTGCTAGATTGTGTTGGTTGCCCTATATGTAACTGTATGTCCCTAATATCTGCATTAGACCAGATATATCTCAATAGAGGCTCAAGGGTTAAGATGAAAATAAGTGGAGAAAGGGGGCAACCCTGGTGTGTGCTATTAGCTAGCATGAAGTCTGAGGATATTTTCTCATTGGTCCTAATTGCCACAACAGGATAATTATAGAGAGAGTTAGCACACCTCAACATGTCTTGTCTCTAAAGCCCACTTACTTTCAGAGATCTTCAGCTTACCATGTCAAATACCTTTTTGGCATCTGTGCATAGTAAATGAATGGGCAGGGAGCTGGAGTTACAGATATGAATATGATTGAGAGCCCTACATATGTTATCCCTCACTTCTCTGCCAGTGAAAAAGCCGGTATGGCACCAGGACTTTTGCAGAAAGTTTCAGATCCATATTCATATTATTTCTACATACCATTTGTGAAGGGTATTTCTACACAACATCTGTCCAGGCCAGTCAAGTTCCACCTCCCCAAACTCGCTCATCCATGTCTTTTCGGACCTTGCTTTGTGCACTGGTGTGCAGTCATGTTGGAACAGGAAGGGGCCTTCCCCAAACTGTTCCCACAAAGTTGGGAGCATGAAATAGTCCAAAATGTCTTGGTGTGCTGACACGTCAAGAGTTCCCTTTACTGGGACTAAGGGGCCAAGCCCAACCCCTGAAAAACAACCCAACCTCACAATCCCCTCTCCACCAAATGATTTTGACCAATGTACAAAGTAAGGTCCATAAAGACATGGATAAGCGAGTTTGGGGTGGAGGAACTTGACTGGCCTGTACAGAGACCCACTGATAATGGGGTACTTTGACGTAGTGGTGGGCTTGAGCACTATATGACCATATGGTGGGACCAAATCCCCATTTTTATTTATGGATTGTCTTCAAATTTGGTAGTAATTTCTTTTGCATGTGTGCGCTATTCTTTTTTAATGTACAGAGTCCTAACCTTAACTTAATAGAACACCTTTGGAATAAATTAGAGCGGAGACTGCAAACTGGGCCTTCTAATCCAACATCAGTGGTCAATGGTCAAATATTCCCATGGACACACTCCTAAACCTTGTGGACAGCCTTCCCAGAAGAGTTGAAGCTGTTATAGCTGCAAAGGGTGATTCAACTCAATGTTGAACCCTACGGACTAAGACTGGGATACCATTAAAGTTCATGTGCGTGTCAAGGCAGGTGTCCCAATACTTTTGGTAAAATAGTGTATATTCCATCAGTACTATGCATGATTTAACATGTTTTCAAAAGCAGAAGGTTGAGGAATGGCCAAAACTGAGGAACAAATTTAGTCCTAATAGACAAAGGAACTCCAGTTCAGCACTTGTCTCACCCTGGCATTCCTAAATGTTTGTTCAGAATTGCATTTGTCAGTTCTTGCTCTGCTAACTGTTCTCTTCCTCAGTTCCCTGGATGACAAATTAAATGAAGCGTTTTATTAACGAGTCGGTACGCTTGATGAGTTTGAGAAAACTTTCTTTTATTAGTGATGTGAGTGCAATTAAGGACATGTTGCACCAGCTAACGACTTTATTACAAACAAATTGTGTGTAATTAAGTCAAATTTTTCGTAGGCACATGGGGCCTGTGGAGTATTGCACGCATAGTTAGCTCCCCGAAACCTTCAGCAAACGTCGACGTTGCAATAAAAGTCAGCACCGCGACAAATCAGCATCTTCACCACTTAACAGGTGATTAAGAAACGCTACATTGTGACCTACTGAGAGAATTATTCCTCTGTAGCAAAACATGAACTTCAAAAGAAGCGAGGGACCAACTATTATTTGGGCTATTATTTACCGATAGTGGTCGTGGGAGTAATATTATGTTTGAGATACAATTATATCAACCTCACAGGGATTATAAAGTAATATCTGCTGCAGAAAAAAATATGGAAAGTAGAAAGCAATATAGCAAATTAAATTCAGGCATTTAAGAAGGAAGGGTAATTTGACAAGGAAAATGGTAAAAATTCCCAGAGGTTTCTAAACCAGAAAAGACAGGTGTCGGGAGAGAGAATGATTGTGAAAAATGAATAAAGTTTTGGAGTTTGCAGGATTTTAGCTACAGAAAAATAATAGTAGCTAATTAATATTAATTTAATCAGACTGAAGTGCTTACATCATTACAATGATTTCTTTCTCAGCAAAATGTTGCTCTTACCTTGACTATATTTGCCAGGCATCTAATGGTATTTGTGACTATATTTCTCAGGCATCTAGAGATTTTAATGCCCATCTTTTGTCCTTTTTATAAAATATTTTGTGGGGAATATGGGCACACATACCATAATATGCCTGGGGTATAGGGGGAACAATACCATTATATGCCTGGGGAATATGGGACCAATACCATTAGATGCTTGGGGAATATGGGACCAATACCATTAGATGCTTGGGGAATATGGAACCAATACCATTAGATGCCTGGGGAATATGGGAAACAATACCATTAGATGCCTGGGGAATATGGGACCAATACCATTAGATGCCTGGGGAATATGGGACCAATACCATTAGATGCTGGGGGAATATGGGACCAATACCATTAGATGCCTGGGGAATATGGGGATCAATACCATTAGATGCCTGGGGAATATGGGAGCCAAATACCAATGCCATTAGATGCCCGGGGAATATGAGACCCATACCATTAGATGCCTGGGGAATATGGGACCAATACCATTAGATACCTGGGGAATATAGGACCAATACCATTAGATACCTGGTAAATATGGGACCAATACCATTAGATACCTGGTAAATATGGGACCAATACCATTAGATGCCTGGGGAATATGGGACCAATACCATTAGATACCTGGTAAATATGGGACCAATACCATTAGATACCTGGTAAATATGGGACCAATACCATTAGATGCCTGGGGAATATGGGACCAATACCATTAGATACCTGGGGAATATAGGACCAATACCATTGGATGTCTGGGAAATATAGGGACCAATACCATTAGATGGCTGGGACTAAGGGCGCAAATGCAATTAGGTGTCTGGGGAATATGGGCACAAATGCCATTAGATAACTGGGGAATATGGGACCAATATCATTTGATGCCTGGGAAATATGGGGACCAATACCATAAGATACCTGGGGAATATGGGTACCAATACCATTAGATGCCTGGGGAATATAGGACCCATACCATTAGATGCCTGGGGAATATGGGACTAATACTATTAGATACCTGGGGAATATAGGACCAATATCATTTGATGCCTGGGAAATATGGGGACCAATACCATTATATGTCTGGGACTAAGGGCACAAATGCAATTAGAGGCTCGGGGAATATGGAACCAATACCATTACATATCTGGGGAATATGGGGACCAATATTATTAGATGCCTGGGGAATATGGGACCAATACCATTAGATACCTGGGGAATATAGGACCAATAACATTGGATGCCTAGGAAACATAGGGGCCAATACCATTAGATGGCTGGGACTAAGGGCGCAAATGCAATTAGGTGTCTGGGGAATATGGGCACAAATGCCATTAGATAACTGGGGAATATGGGACCAATATCATTTGATGCCTGGGAAATATGGGGACCAATACCATTAGATGTCTGGGACTAAGGGCACAAATGCAATTAGATGCTCGGGAAATATGGAACCAATACCATTAGATGCCTGGGGAATATGGGTACCAATACCATTAGATGCCTGGGGAATATGGGACCCATACCATTAGATGCCTGGGGTATATGGGATCAATACCATTAGATACCTGGGGAATATAGGACCAATATCATTTAATGCCTGGGAAATATGGGGACCAATACCATTAGATGTCTGGGACTAAGGGCACAAATGCAATTAGATGCTCTGGGAATATAGAACCAATACCATTAGATACCTGGGGAATATGGGGACCAATATTATTAGATGCCTGGGAAATATGGGACCAATACCATTAGATACCTGGGGAATATAGGACCAATACCATTGGATGCCTGGAAAATATAGGGACCAATACCATTAGATGGCTGGGACTAAGGGCGCAAATGCAATTAGGTGTCTGGGGAATATGGGCACAAATGCCATTTGATGCCTGGGAATATGGGACCAATACCATTTGATGCCTGGGAAATATGGGGACCAATACCATTTGATGTCTGGAACTAAGGGCACAAATGCAATTAGATGCTCGGGTAATATGGGCACAAATTCCACTGGAAAGCAGGGATATACTGTATGTGCACATATACCATTAGATGCCTGGATAATAAGTGCACAAATACTATTAGAAACCTGGGATATATAGGCACAAATACCATTAGAAACATGGATTATATAGGCTTAAATACCATTCGATACCTGAGATGAGGAACGCAACTGCCATTAAATGCCTAGAATATATGGGTACAAATACCATTTGATGCCTGCAGAATATGGACACAAATAACATTAGATGCCTGGGGAATGTGGGCACATAACCCACTAGATTCCCATGGGCATTATTGGGCATCACACTAAATGCTAGAAAGCACACTAAATGCTAGAAAGAATAATATAGCTTTTTTGTTTATGCAAAATGTGTATTATCCAACTTATACTGAATTTGGTGTGGAATATAGGCACAAATACCATTGGAAACCTGGGATATATGGGCAGAAATATCAATAGATGCATGCCAAAAAAGGGTGCAAATGCAGTTAGATGGCTGGAGACATGGGCATAAATACCATTATATTTCTGGGGAATATTGGCGCAAATGCCATTAAATGTCTGGGGAATTGTCAAGGTTTTACCTTTCCTTCCTGTTGGCAGCCATCTTGGACATGTGCAGACTGCTGTCTCTTATAAACTCTGATTGCATCATCACTTGTCTGGGCGTCGCTCAGTGATGATGTTGCACATCTGACTGGCTTTCAGACCTTGCTCTTGTGTTTGTGCTCCAAGGTGCATCACTGCTAGCAGTCCTCTGGTCTCTGTGGTTTCTCCGTGCATGACTTGGCTTGGCTGACGACCTTCCTGGCTCTGGATTCTGCATCGGCAGACGACCCCGCATCAGACGACGTCCCGGCTTCGGCAGACTACCAGCTTCTGGACCTATCTCGGCCTGGGTGACTACCTGTTCCTGGACTCGATCCTGGCTTGGATGACTACCCGCTTCCGAACTTGACCCCGGCTGTTCTTGATTTTGCTCCTCTCTCTTGCTGTGCAATTATTATTGTTGCATAAATTAATTAATTGTTTTATTTTACTTACATCTTCCTGTGGTTTGGTTTCCTGGCACCCTGGCACCCTGGAAAAGAAGACCATTAGATGTCTGGGGAATATAAGCACAAATACCATTAGATGCCTGGGGAATATGGGCGCAAATACCATTAGATTTCTGGGGAATAAAAGCACAAATACCATTAGATGTCTGGGGAATATGGGCACAAATACTATTAAATGTCTGGGGAATATGGGCGCAAATGCCATTAGATGTCTGGGGAATATGGGCACATATACCATTAGATGTCTTGGGTATATGGGCACAAATACCATTAGATGTCTTGGGTATATGGGCACAAATACCATTAGATGCCTGGGGAATATGGGCACAAATACCATTAGATTTCTGGGGAATATGGGCGCAAATGCCATTAGATGTCTGGGGAATATGGGCGCAAATACCATTAGATGTCTGGGGAATATGGGCACAAATACCATTAGATGTCTGGGGAATATGGGCACAAATACAATTAGATGTCTGGGGAATATGGGCGCAAATGCCACTAGGTGTATGGGGAATATGGGCACAAATACAATTAGATGTCTGGTGAATATGGGTGCAAATGCCATTAGGTGTCTGGGGAATATGAGAGCAAATACCATTAGATGTCTGGAGAATATGGGCACAAATACTATTAGATTTCTGGGGAATATGGGCGCAAATACCATTAGACATCTGGGGAATATGGGCGCAAATATCATTAGATGTCGGGAATATGGGCGCAAATACCATTTGATGTCTAAGGAATAGGGGCGCAAATGCCATTAGGTGTCTGGGGAATATGAGAGCAAATACCATTTGATGTCTGGGAAATATGGGCACAAATACCATTAGATGTCCGGGGAATAGGGGCGCAAATGCCATTCGATTTATGGGGAATATGGGCACAAATACTATTAGATGTCTGGGGAATATGGGCACAGATACTATTAGATTTCTGGGGAATATGGGTGCAAATACCATTAGACATCTGAGGAATATGGGCACAAATACCATTAGATGTCTGAGGAATAGGGGCGCAAATGCCATTAGATTTCTGGGGAATATGCGCACAAATACTATTAGATGTCTGGGGAATATGGGCAAAAATGGCATTAGATTTCCTGGGAAAACGTTTACAAATACCATTAGATGTCTGGGGAATATGGGCACAATTACTATTAGATGTCTGGGGGGATATGGGCACAAATACTATTAGATGTCTGGGGGAATATGGGAACAAATGCCATTAGATGTCTGGGGAATATGGGCGCAAATACCATTAGATGTCTGGGGAATATGAGCACAAATACTATTAGATGTCTGGGGAATATGGGCACAAATACCATTAGATGTCTGGGGAATATGGGCACAAATACCATTAGATGTCTGGGGAATATGGGCACAAATACTATTAGATGTCTGGGGAATATGGGCACAAATACTATTAGATGTCTGGGGAATATGGGCGCAAATACCATTAGATGTCGGGAATATGAGCACAAATACTATTAGATGTCTGGGGAATATGAGCACAAATGCCATTAGATGTCTGGGGAATATGGGCACAAATACTATTAGATGTCTGGGGAATATGGGCACAAATACTATTAGATGTCTGGGGAATATGGGCGCAAATACCATTAGATGTCGGGAATATGAGCACAAATACTATTAGATGTCTGGGGAATATGAGCACAAATGCCATTAGATTTCCTGGGAATACTTTCACAAATACCATTAGATGTCTGGGAAATATGGGCACAAAACTCACTAGATTCAAATGAGAAAATGGGCATAATAGGAAGCGATAACTGCAACTCTCTACTCAGTACATCATACAAGCATTGCTTTTACAGAAACGGAAAAAACCTCCTAGAAGAAAACTTATAAAACAGTAAACAATTACATTTAACGTCTTATTCCAGATTGCAAAATATTTCCTTCTATAGCCCTTGCCCATCTTATACCCTTATCAGGTTGCATTGGAAGTTCTCAGCTCTTGCAGCACTCAGGCACGTCTCCGGCAGTAATGAGGTATTTGTAGCAGCTGCACAGATAAATCTTTTAAGGCCACATATAATCCAGTACAGCCAGTTCTGTGCTGAACATCGCCGAGGCCGTTCTGGATTTTATTTCCACAATAATAGCTGCACAGCATTGACATAGACACTGCAATGTGTTTCGGATCAATACAGAGATTCAGAATCTCACCTGGGCGCTGAGACTTTCACTCTAATTAAGATCTGCATTAGGTTGGATGTTATGTCTGAGTCCCGTGTACTAAGGATGAGTCCGCATTTCACATTTTTCAGGTGCTTTCTCCATAATCAGATCCTTCTGTATAACACATTTTTTTATTTTTTATCTTTAAAGTATTTTTTGGGTCATAACACAAATTTTAAGCAATTCATTTGGATATCACATACTTGAATCATACTCTACAATGGGCTATGACAAGGACGTATGTTGCATTATGAAGGCTTTAATACTTGCTTTGCATTATTTTATTTATTTATAGTAAGGAGCTTTCTTTTTACCTACCAGTCTGACTCACAGATGAGCGGTCACTTGTCTGATTTTTTCCCCAGGATGGCACCATCTTTGTTCAGGCATCATCCTCGGTTAGCATCTACGGTATCTTATGGACTGAGATGAGGGCCATACCCTAAACCAGTGATGGCGAGCCTTGGTACCCCAGATGACCTGCAGAGTGCATGAGCATCATAGGAAATGTAGTTCCAAAACATCTGGGGTGCCAAGGTTCACCATCACTGCCCTAAACCTACAAAACAATGTTGCCTACTTGCTAATTAACAAATCATAATAAAATATATAATATAACAATATAGCACTACTCCCTTGGGAGCTGCTTGAAGTGGATTCCCCTGGGTTACCCATAACAACAACTTGTAAATTCTTATCACTTTAACCACTTTAGCTTCGGCCACTGTGCCTCCACTGCGGCACAGTGGCTCGTTATCGTCCAGCGACATAGACCTACGTCGCTGGGCTCCTCCCCCTGAAGGCGGCGCTCGCGCGCCGCCGGAGGCGTGCTCCCGCTGTTTTCATTCACAGCGGGAGTCGGGCCAGGGGAGGAGCGGCGGCGATCGCCACGGCTCTTCCCCGATCGTCGGGGGAATCTAGTTTGGAGGTCCGCCTGTGTAAACAGAGCAGGAGGATCTCCTAAGTGACAGGGAGTGACAGATCGGATTGTTCAGCATAGCTGAACATGCGATCTGTCCCTGACTCACTCAGTCACCTTCCCCCCCACACGTCAGTAAGCACCAGGCATACATTAACTCCTCCCTCTCCAATAAAATGAACCCCTTCCCTGCCTGTGTCATTTTTACAGTAACAGTGCATATTTATAGCACTGATTACTGCAGTAATGTCACTGGTACCCCCAAAAGTGTCAAAAATGTCAGTCAAGGGTCCGATCTGTCCGCTGCAATGTCGCAGTCCCGCAAAAAAAATCGCAGGTCTCAGCCATTACTCGTTAAAAAAAACCCACCAAAAATGACAGAAATCTTTCCCTTAGTTAGTAAACGCAATAACTTTTGGGCAAACCAATCAAAATACGCTTATTGTGATTTTTTTACCAAACATAGGTAGTAGAAAACAAATTGGCAAAAAATTTTAAAAAAATTTGATTTTTACATATTTTTTGGGAGGAATTTCATATAAAAAAATGTTAAAAATATTGTTATTTTTTCAAAATAAACGCATTTTTTTTGTTTATAGCGCAAAAAGTAAAAATCGCACAGGGGATCAAATACCACCAAAAGAAAGCTCTGTTTGTGGGAAAAAAATGACGTAAATTTCGTTTGGGTACGGTGTCGCACGACCGCGCAATTGTCAGTTAAAGTCGCACAGCGCCGAATCGCAAAAAGTGGCCTGGACGTAAGACAGCAAAATCCTCCGGTGGTAAAGTGGTTAAGTGTTTGGCTCAGTCAGGAAACAGTCTAGAGGGTTTGTTTTTTCTTGTTGTTTTATTGTAGAACTGGGATGGGAGAAGGGATGATTGGAATACTCCAACTTCATGAACTATGCACAACTTTAGGACTTCTAGCTATGTTGAGTGCGGCAAGGCCGCTGCTTCACCTTGTCACTGAAGTGAAGTATTTGATAGCCGAACTATGTAGTGAATTACTCTTTAGGGTCCCACTTGGCACCCCATTTTACTCTCACTCTTCAGGGTTCTACTTGGCACCCTCTTTACTCTTACTAACTGTGTGAGCTGACCTTCTGTCCTCTGACTCCACTGGAGTGATCCCCCTTCCTGGGCAGACCCCTTGGCAAGCCCCCTGGTACTCACTGACACTGTTGACTCTGCCCGCAGCTCCACCATCAGCTTTCCAGGACCCTCAAGGCTCAGCTCCACACCTGGCTCACTAGGCCGACTGCCTGTGACCACCTTCCTCAGACTGCAGGAAGAGAGACAGCCGTCACCCTCCTCCTGGGACTCTGCTTCCTGCCAAAGATGCCCTGTCACATGTGTCCTTGGCTTTTATGGTCAATCCCAGGATGCACTGCTGTGGTGCCCTCCCACTGAGACTGCCACAAAAGCCAGTTTGCCACTGGCTATTTTTCCTCCACTGTCCAACATGCTCCCCTATAGGATGCAGTGGGGACACTCCCTCAGAGCAAGTGACTCACACCCGGACACATGCAACAGGCATAACTAACAGATCAGGCTCCCCTGATAAGCAGATGAAGGATGCTATTAACCTAGCACCTATCTAGGAGAGTGCTACAATATTAATATATAATAAAATATATCAACTGTTAAAAATACATCCATTTATAATAATGATGTGGAAGAATGTGTAAGCACCTAATAAAATAAATATTTATATTTTTTATACATCTATGTATTTACTCTTTATGGCCCAGTTCACACTTCGCATAGCAGGAACTTGAGTTCTCGCTCACGATTTTGCGTGGGTGGCGATTTTCACACTGCAAAACAGAAAAAGGTGGCCCGACCGCCGCATACCTCACCCAGCCCGACTGGTAAGCAAGTAAGTAAAAGCAGACTCGATTCATCTAGACCACATCTCCAACATGTTTCACCCAGCCCCCGGGGCTTAATCATGACGATTTTCCCATGATTCAGCATGTTGCGCATAGGTTGGCCATTCAAGCAAATTCGTGTTCGTTGCAGCAAATTTTGGCCCTGAGCTAGACTCATTTTTACACATATGTTTTGCTGTGGTTTTTGTGTGTTTTAGCACAAGACAATTGTGGTAAAATTGCATCTGTAAGGATAAATGGCACCCAAGCACGCGTTGTGTGTTTTGCCGCATTTTTTTGTGCGATTTGGAAGCATTTTGAAAGGCAGAAAGTTTTTCACCATTTTTTGGTGACATGTTCTCTTTAATGAGACATCAGGGGTCTAAATGAGCTCTGAGGAAGGGAGTGCGTCTCCCGTAATGTGTAAGTTTTACAACCATGGAGGGGGGCTATCCCCAAAACTTGAGATTTGTATTCTTGATGCCTGTTATCGTCCCATGTTTGTGACTATGTTTTTGACTGATTTTAATACATTTAATTGGTGTTGAAGGTAATGCAGTAGGCGTTTGCGCCCTCCTTTATGTTCCTTGTAGGGTGTTTTGGAGTTTCCCCGTGCCAAATCACCAAAGACAAACCTAACCATTAGAGTGAGCGCTGAGGCTGGATTGTGTTTTGGAGTACCCCTGATGTCTTACCTGCCCTCCAATGAAACAAATGAAGTTTCTTTAGTTTCTTCCTCAGCCAGTATGATATCAGGACCCAGAAGTGACGTTTTATATGTCGCTTCTGGGTCATTAGTAGGAAAGGGAGATCTCCCTCCTCTCTACCTGGTGGCACCCACCATGCCGGCCCTGGATCGGCCAATGGGAGCGGAATCATGATGCTCCATCATCCAATCATGTGCAAGCAAAAAGTTAATCTTTTTATATTTTCCTTGCATGTGTTTGGGTAGTGCACGGTCTATTTGCCTTTAATAAATCAACCTTACCATCTGTTCAGTGTCTGCCACCCCTGTCTGCCAATCTTTACATTGGCTTCCTCAACCCCTCTCTGCCAATCCTTCCATTGGCTTCCTCCACGCCTCTTTGCCAATCCCTATAATGGCTTCCTCCATGCCTCTTTGCCAATCCCTCCATTGGCTTCCTCCACCCCTCTCTGCCAATCCCTCCATTGGCTTCCTCCACCCCTCTCTGCCAATCCCTACATTGACTTCCTCCACCTCTCTCTGCCAATCCTTTCATTGGCTTCCACCCCTCTCTGCCAATCCTTCCATTGGCTTCCACCCCTCTCTGCCAATCCCTACATTGGCTTCCTTCACCCCTCTCTGCCAATCCCTACATTGGCTTCCTCCACCTCTCTCTGCCAATCCTTCCATTGGCTTCCTCCACCCCTCTCTGCCAATCCCTCCATTGGCTTCCTCCACCCCTCTCTGCCAATCCCTCCATTGGCTTCCTCCACCCCTCTCTGCCAATCCCTCCATTGGCTTCCACCCCTCTCTGCCAATCCCTCCTTTGGTTTCCATCACCCTCTCTGCCAATCCCTCTATTGGCTTCTGCTCACCTAATAAATTACATTCTAAATACTAACAATTACTTACAAAGCCATCCACACCTCGGCCCCCAGCTACATCACTAACCAATTCTCAAAATACCAACCTAGAGTAATCGTTCTCTTTGTGCCTCCCAAGACCTCCTGCTCTCTAGCTCCCTTGTCACCTCTGCCCATGCTCACCTCCAGGAATTTTCCCGAGCCTCATCCATCCTTTGGAACTCCCTACCCCAGTATGTCCAATTATCTCCTACTCTGTTTGCTTTTAGACGATCCCTGAAAACTAATTTCTTCAGAGAAGCCTATCCTGCATTTACTGTACCTAAAAACTGTACTTTAATTTTCTCCATCACCTCCTCTCCTATAGCTATTACCTTTTGTATCACTTGACCCTCCCTCCTAGATTGTAAGCCCAAATGAGCAGGGCCCTCTGATTCCTCCTGTATTGAATTGTAGTGTACCTGTACTGCCTGCCCTCATGTTGTAAAGCGCTGCACAAACTTTTGGCGCTATATAAATCCTGTATAATAATAAATTATAACCCCAATGATTGATCTATTCTCTATTGATCGATCACTGTGTTCATTCATGACTGAAGCATTGGGTGTATGGGGCCCCCATGTCAGGTTCCTGTATGGGGCCCTTTGGTTTCTAACAGCAGCCCTGGGAGCAGGTATTTGGTTTTGACAAGTATCCTCTCCCTCTTCTACCCGAATCGCCTAGGCAATCGCAGCAGAAATGTTCCCCCGCCCCCCCCACCTTTCTGCCCACAGAACATGGGACATGTCACGGGTCCTAGACGCTTGCGGGACCCTTCACACAGTGTGGAAAGCAGACTGTGAAGCCGCTAGGAGTTGCAGCTGCCTTCCAACAGTTAGCATGGAGGCACTGGGGACCCGAAGACCAGTGAAGAACCGGCCCGTGTGAGGACAGCGCTGGATTCCTGGACAGGTAGGTGTCTTTTTAATAAAAATCAGCAGCTACATTATTTTTTTTTTGGGGGGGGGGGGACTGAAGAAATCGCTTTAGGAATATAATTTTTATCACGCCATTCCACAGAATGATCTACTTTTTTTTTTGATGACCAAAACAAACATTAACATCCCACTCCGAAGGCCCAGTAAATAAATACATTTGGAAGCCTACTTCGATCAGGCCGGAAAGAAGGCAGCATTCTAAGAACCTTATCTTGTTTATCACAACGTCGCGCCAGTAAATAACACACATCCAATCTACCGCAACAAAGCGCCTCGTCATTAAACTCTGAACCCTTTAAATACAAGTTGGAAAATGTGACGATAGAGAGGTGGTAATTGCTTTCAGCTCGAACCGGTTTGTCGTCTCTCTCTCTACGGTGAGAAGAAGTTTTTGTTAATAGACTTCGGGGGCATCGTGTGTTAATTGAATATTGATGTCCGCTCCTTCATTATCTCCACGCAGGACAGAAACGCCATGACAGTTTGTTGGAGAAATAAGTAATGAAGTTTTTAAACTCAGACCTCGGTGTCTGGTGGTCACTGGCTGGTCAATGCCTTCTGCGTCCCGTAAAACGACTGTCTCCACAAATCATGCCACTGGAGTGGAAGTCGGCTCAGCTGCCTCTCTCCTGTCTGCTGAAACATAAAAATAATAGTTAGCGGGTGTAGACTTCTTTATTTGTTGAAATTTAAGCCGAAGAACAAAAATGTCATATAATGTATATAAAGGACACTATAATGTCAAAAGTATTGGGACACTATAATGTCAAAAGTATTGCATGCAAAAATTAGGTAGTGGTCCAGGCATGCAGTATTTGTGGAATGGGTACTGGTTGTTAATAAACAGGCAGCCGCCGCATCCTTAACAATCAATCCTTAACAACCAATGAGTCCTTGGGGTTCGCCATTGAATCTAAAAAACAAAAAATTCCCAGCAATAAAATAATCTGGTCTGGTAAGGATTTTGAAGAGAACCTCCATGCCAAAAAAAAATAGCTTGGGGTCCCCCCCAAAATCCATACCAAACCCTTACCCGAGCATGCACCCTGGCAAGTCAGGAAAGGACTCATGGGTGTGAACACCCATGTGATCCAATTCCAGTGTGAACCAAAAAAAGGGTCCTGCACCATTGTGATGCGAATGCGATGCAATTTCAGCCATACATTTTGTGTGGCAGAAATCGCATCGCACAGACATCGCATGTGATCTGCACAGCAATGCGGTTATAATCACATGCAATGTCTGGTATCAAACTAGTGTGAACCGGCACAGAAAGTTACATTGTTGGAGATTTCGGCGAGTTGGAGTTTTTGTCAGAACACCGGGTTTACATATGTACGGCCGCGGATTTGTGCCTGGGGTCTGGTGCGAGTCTGTTCACCGGTTCAGGTGTGATTAAGGTCCGAATTTTTGCCTCAATTCATGACGTGCACCAGATCTGTTTTCGATCGGCCTCCTTGGACATGTGTGAACCGGCTCAATTGAAGGCCGATCTTACTCGCATGTCATGCAAATTGGACGTGGGGAAACCCGCATCCAATTCGGATATGTGTGAACCCAGCCTAAAAATGCACCCCAATTGTGGGATCCCCTTTTTAACCACCTCAATCCCGGGGACTTTCACCTCTTTCCTGCTCAGGCCAATTTTCAGCTTTTAGCACTCTCACATTTTAAATGACAATTACCGTATATACTCGAGTATAAGCCGACCCGAATATAAGTCGAGGTCCTAATTTTACCACAAAAAAGTGGGAAAACTTATTGACTCGAGTATAAGCCTAGGGTGGGAAATGCAGCAGCTACTGGACCCAACTGGACCACCACGAGACACAAAACAGGGGCTGCGGGCAAGGTACAGGAGATGGTACAGGTCATGGTACAGGCATGGCACAGATCATGGTACAGGTATGGCACAGGTGATGGTATAGGCATGGCACAGGTGATGGTATAGGCATGGCACAGGTGATGGTACAGGCATGGCACAGTACGTATAGGCATGGCACAGTGGGTACAGGCATGGCACAGGAGATGCAGTGCTGCGGGCATGGTACAGGAGAATGTCCTGTATCATGCCCGCAGCACTGCATGAGGAAATGCAGGGGCTGCGGAGGAGTCTGACTTACTTGTCGGTGAGGCGCCTATGATTTAAAAATGTCGCCACCCAGCGCCAACATGTCACCGTGCATGCGCCGCAGATGCTCGGGAAAGCTCGTACACGTTCGGCTATTGCTGGGCATGTGGCGCATGGACAGTGACATGTCAGCACTAGTGTTGAGCGAACACGGACTGTATTATTCGTGTTCGTACCGAATAATTGGATTTTTTGTACCCGAACACGGACACGGACACTTTACTGTATGTTCGGGTAAAAATCCGTGTTCGGTCGTTTTATTTCCGGGTTTTGCATGCTTTGGCGCTCTTTTCATGGCGGGCTTTCAACAGCCAATCAACAATCGTTTAACTGGTGTGCCTTAAGCCATCCCAGCCATGCCTGCAAATGTCTCAGTAGCTGTGATTGGCCGTCTGAAGCATGTGACCAAGTCTTTATAAGTTCGAGGCAGCCGCAGCGGCGTCATTATGCTGCTTAGATTCAGGGACAGAGCACACATCAACGTGCTGGCTGCTGATTAGGGAAAGATAGGCAGGAAAAAACCATTTGTGTCCGGATAGAATTGAGGGACAGGTCGGAGTGTTTAGGCAGGGCGAGTTGTAGGCATTTTAGGGATAGAGTCTGCTGAATTATATAGGGTCAGTGTCTTCTACAAACTACAATCGATATTGCTGTGTGGGGGGTGGGGTGAATCTGCACTCAATCCTGATCTACGATCTCTTCTCAATCCTGTTAGGGACAGAGTCTGCTGAATTTTAGGGAAACTGTGTTCTACAAACTACAATCGATATTGCTGTGTGGGGGGTGGGGTGAATCTGCACTCAATCCTGATCTACGATCTCTTCTCAATCCTGTTAGGGACAGAGTCTGCTGAATTTTAGGGAAACTGTGTTCTACAAACTACAATCGATATTGCTGTGTGGTGTGGGATTGGAGATAGGCAGGTGTCAGTGATCCACATCCATTTTTCTGTGTGTGAGCTGCAGTGAACACAATCTTTTTGGGCTGCAGTGAACACAATCTTTTTGGGCTGCAGTGAACACAATCTTTTTGGGCTGCAGTGAACACAATCTTTTTGGGCTGCAGTGAACACAATCTTTTTGGGCTGCAGTGAACACAATCTTTTTGGGGTGCAGTGAACAAAATCTTTTTGGGGTGCAGTGAACACAATCCTTTTTGGTGTGCAGTGAACACAATCTTTGTGGGGTGCAGTGAACAAAATCCTTTGTGGGGTGCAGTGAACACAATCTTTTTGGGGTGCAGTGAACAAAATCCTTTTTGGGGTGCAGTGAACAACATCCTTTTTGGGGTGCAGTGAACACAATCTTTTTGGGGTGCAGTGAACAAAATCCTTTGTGGGGTGCAGTGAACACAATCTTTTTGGGGTGCAGTGAACACAATCTTTTTGGGGTGGAGTGAACAACATCCTTTTTGGGGTGCAGTGAACAAAATCCTTTTTGGGGTGCAGTGAACAAAATCATTTTTGGGGTGCAGTGAACACAATCTTTTTGGGGTGCAGTGAACACAATCTTTGTGGGGTGCAGTGAACACAATCTTTTTGGGGTGGAGTGAACAACATCCTTTTTGGGGTGCAGTGAACAACATCCTTTTTGGGGTGCAGTGAACACAATCTTTTTGGGGTGCAGTGAACACAATCTTTGTGGGGTACAGTGAACAGAATCTTTGTGGGGTGCAGTGAACACAATCTTTGGGGGGTACAGTGAACACAATCTTTGTGAGGTGCAGTGAACACAATCTTTGTGGGGTGCAGTGAACACAATCATTGTGGGGTGCAGTGAACTCAATCTTTGTGGGGTACAGTGAACACAATCTCATACTGAAGGTTTGAGGGTGCTGCCTGTTCCATACTCCCCCTACTCCTCATCTAGCCTTTTAGGGGTACAAACAATAGTAATTGGGGCCTAGTGTGGTTGTGTACGTGTGATATACATACACTTTTTTGGGATCATATTTTCTATTCCGCTATTTAATCAAAAACCTTTGGGGATCAGTTAAATTGGGGGATAGTCTGTGTTGGTACGTGTGAGAGAGATCCACCTTTCCAAGTTGTTGGGGTTCATCTCATACTTCTGAAGGTTTGAGGGTGCTGCCTGTTCCATACTCCCCCTACTCCTAGCCTTTTAGGGGTACAAACAATAGTAATTGGGGCCTAGTGTGGTTGTGTACGTGTGATATACATACACTTTTTTGGGATCATATTTTCTATTCCGCTATTTAATCAAAAACCTCTGGGGATCAGTTAAATTGGGGGATAGTCTGTGTTGGTACGTGTGAGAGAGATCCACCTTTCCAAGTTGTTGGGGTTCATCTCATACTTCTGAAGGTTTGAGGGTGCTGCCTGTTCCATACTCCCCCTACTCCTAGCCTTTTAGGGGTACAAACAATAGTAATTGGGGCCTAGTGTGGTTGTGTACGTGTGATATACATACACTTTTTTGGGATCATATTTTCTATTCCGCTATTTAATCAAAAACCTTTGGGGATCAGTTAAATTGGGGGATAGTCTGTGTTGGTACGTGTGAGAGAGATCCACCTTTCCAAGTTGTTGGGGTTCATCTCATACTTCTGAAGGTTTGAGGGTGCTGCCTGTTCCATACTCCCCCTACTCCTAGCCTTTTAGGGGTACAAACAATAGTAATTGGGGCCTAGTGTGGTTGTGTACGTGTGATATACATACACTTTTTTGGGATCATATTTTCTATTCCGCTATTTAATCAAAAACCTCTGGGGATCAGTTAAATTGGGGGATAGTCTGTGTTGGTACGTGTGAGAGAGATCCACCTTTCCAAGTTGTTGGGGTTCATCTCATACTTCTGAAGGTTTGAGGGTGCTGCCTGTTCCATACTCCCCCCTACTCCTAGCCTTTTAGGGGTACAAACAATAGTAATTGGGGCCTAGTGTGGTTGTGTACGTGTGATATACATACACTTTTTTGGGATCATATTTTCTATTCCGCTATTTAATCAAAAACCTCTGGGGATCAGTTAAATTGGGGGATAGTCTGTGTTGGTACGTGTGAGAGAGATCCACCTTTCCAAGTTGTTGGGGTTCATCTCATACTTCTGAAGGTTTGAGGGTGCTGCCTGTTCCATACTCCCCCCTACTCCTAGCCTTTTAGGGGTACAAACAATAGTAATTGGGGCCTAGTGTGGTTGTGTACGTGTGATATACATACACTTTTTTGGGATCATATTTTCTATTCCGCTATTTAATCAAAAACCTCTGGGGATCAGTTAAATTGGGGGATAGTCTGTGTTGGTACGTGTGAGAGAGATCCACCTTTCCAAGTTGTTGGGGTTCATCTCATACTTCTGAAGGTTTGAGGGTGCTGCCTGTTCCATACTCCCCCTACTCCTAGCCTTTTAGGGGTACAAACAATAGTAATTGGGGCCTAGTGTGGTTGTGTACGTGTGATATACATACACTTTTTTGGGATCATATTTTCTATTCCGCTATTTAATCAAAAACCTCTGGGGATCAGTTAAATTGGGGGATAGTCTGTGTTGGTACGTGTGAGAGAGATCCACCTTTCCAAGTTGTTGGGGTTCATCTCATACTTCTGAAGGTTTGAGGGTGCTGCCTGTTCCATACTCCCCCCTACTCCTAGCCTTTTAGGGGTACAAACAATAGTAATTGGGGCCTAGTGTGGTTGTGTACGTGTGATATACATACACTTTTTTGGGATCATATTTTCTATTCCGCTATTTAATCAAAAACCTCTGGGGATCAGTTAAATTGGGGGATAGTCTGTGTTGGTACGTGTGAGAGAGATCCACCTTTCCAAGTTGTTGGGGTTCATCTCATACTTCTGAAGGTTTGAGGGTGCTGCCTGTTCCATACTCCCCCCTACTCCTAGCCTTTTAGGGGTACAAACAATAGTAATTGGGGCCTAGTGTGGTTGTGTACGTGTGATATACATACACTTTTTTGGGATCATATTTTCTATTCCGCTATTTAATCAAAAACCTCTGGGGATCAGTTAAATTGGGGGATAGTCTGTGTTGGTACGTGTGAGAGAGATCCACCTTTCCAAGTTGTTGGGGTTCATCTCATACTTCTGAAGGTTTGAGGGTGCTGCCTGTTCCATACTCCCCCTACTCCTAGCCTTTTAGGGGTACAAACAATAGTAATTGGGGCCTAGTGTGGTTGTGTACGTGTGATATACATACACTTTTTTGGGATCATATTTTCTATTCCGCTATTTAATCAAAAACCTCTGGGGATCAGTTAAATTGGGGGATAGTCTGTGTTGGTACGTGTGAGAGAGATCCACCTTTCCAAGTTGTTGGGGTTCATCTCATACTTCTGAAGGTTTGAGGGTGCTGCCTGTTCCATACTCCCCCTACTCCTAGCCTTTTAGGGGTACAAACAATAGTAATTGGGGCCTAGTGTGGTTGTGTACGTGTGATATACATACACTTTTTTGGGATCATATTTTCTATTCCGCTATTTAATCAAAAACCTCTGGGGATCAGTTAAATTGGGGGATAGTCTGTGTTGGTACGTGTGAGAGAGATCCACCTTTCCAAGTTGTTGGGGTTCATCTCATACTTCTGAAGGTTTGAGGGTGCTGCCTGTTCCATACTCCCCCTACTCCTAGCCTTTTAGGGGTACAAACAATAGTAATTGGGGCCTAGTGTGGTTGTGTACGTGTGATATACATACACTTTTTTGGGATCATATTTTCTATTCCGCTATTTAATCAAAAACCTCTGGGGATCAGTTAAATTGGGGGATAGTCTGTGTTGGTACGTGTGAGAGAGATCCACCTTTCCAAGTTGTTGGGGTTCATCTCATACTTCTGAAGGTTTGAGGGTGCTGCCTGTTCCATACTCCCCCCTACTCCTAGCCTTTTAGGGGTACAAACAATAGTAATTGGGGCCTAGTGTGGTTGTGTACGTGTGATATACATACACTTTTTTGGGATCATATTTTCTATTCCGCTATTTAATCAAAAACCTCTGGGGATCAGTTAAATTGGGGGATAGTCTGTGTTGGTACGTGTGAGAGAGATCCACCTTTCCAAGATGTTGGGGTTCATCTCATACTTCTGAAGGTTTGAGGGTGCTGCCTGTTCCATACTCCCCCTACTCCTAGCCTTTTAGGGGTACAAACAATAGTAATTGGGGCCTAGTGTGGTTGTGTACGTGTGATATACATACACTTTTTTGGGATCATATTTTCTATTCCGCTATTTAATCAAAAACCTTTGGGGATCAGTTAAATTGGGGGATAGTCTGTGTTGGTACGTGTGAGAGAGATCCACCTTTCCAAGTTGTTGGGGTTCATCTCATACTTCTGAAGGTTTGAGGGTGCTGCCTGTTCCATACTCCCCCTACTCCTAGCCTTTTAGGGGTACAAACAATAGTAATTGGGGCCTAGTGTGGTTGTGTACGTGTGATATACATACACTTTTTTGGGATCATATTTTCTATTCCGCTATTTAATCAAAAACCTCTGGGGATCAGTTAAATTGGGGGATAGTCTGTGTTGGTACGTGTGAGAGAGATCCACCTTTCCAAGTTGTTGGGGTTCATCTCATACTTCTGAAGGTTTGAGGGTGCTGCCTGTTCCATACTCCCCCCTACTCCTAGCCTTTTAGGGGTACAAACAATAGTAATTGGGGCCTAGTGTGGTTGTGTACGTGTGATATACATACACTTTTTTGGGATCATATTTTCTATTCCGCTATTTAATCAAAAACCTTTGGGGATCAGTTAAATTGGGGGATAGTCTGTGTTGGTACGTGTGAGAGAGATCCACCTTTCCAAGTTGTTGGGGTTCATCTCATACTTCTGAAGGTTTGAGGGTGCTGCCTGTTCCATACTCCCCCTACTCCTCATCTAGCCTTTTAGGGGTACAAACAATAGTAATTGGGGCCTAGTGTGGTTGTGTACGTGCGAGATACATACACTTTTTTTGATCATATTTCCTATTCCGCTATTCAATAAAAACCTTTGAGGATCAATTGAATTGCGGGATAGTCTGTGTCGGTACGTGTGAGAGAGATCCACCTTTCCAAGTTGTTGGGGTTCATCTCATACTTCTGAAGGTTTGAGGGTGCTGCCTGTTCCATACCCCCCCTACTCCTCATCTAGCCTTTTAGGGGTACAAACAATAGTAATTGGGGCCTAGTGTGGTTGTGTACGTGCGAGATACATACACTTTTTTTGATCATATTTCCTATTCCGCTATTCAATAAAAACCTTTGAGGATCAATTGAATTGCGGGATAGTCTGTGTCGGTACGTGTGAGAGAGATCCACCTTTCCAAGTTGTTGGGGTTCATCTCATACTTCTGAAGGTTTGAGGGTGCTGCCTGTTCCATACTCCCCCTACTCCTCATCTAGCCTTTTAGGGGTACAAACAATAGTAATTGGGGCCTAGTGTGGTTGTGTACGTGCGAGATACATACACTTTTTTTGATCATATTTCCTATTCCGCTATTCAATAAAAACCTTTGAGGATCAATTGAATTGCGGGATAGTCTGTGTCGGTACGTGTGAGAGAGATCCACCTTTCCAAGTTGTTGGGGTTCATCTCATACTTCTGAAGGTTTGAGGGTGCTGCCTGTTCCATACCCCCCCTACTCCTCATCTAGCCTTTTAGGGGTACAAACAATAGTAATTGGGGCCTAGTGTGGTTGTGTACGTGCGAGATACATACACTTTTTTTGATCATATTTCCTATTCCGCTATTCAATAAAAACCTTTGGGGATCAATTAAATTGCGGGATAGTCTGTGTCGGTACGTGTGAGATCCACCTTTCCAAGTTTTTGGGGTTCATCTCATACTTCTGAAGCTTTGAGGGTGCTGCCTGTTCCATACTCCTCCTCCTCCTCATCCATCCTTTTAGGTGTACAAACAATAGTAATTGGGGCCTAGTGTGCTTCTGTACGTGTGAGATACATACACATTTTTTGATCATATTTCCTATTCCGCTATTCAATATAAACCTTTGGGGATCAATTAAATTGCGGAATAGTCTGTGTCGGTACGTGTGAGATCCACCTTTCCAAGTTTTTGGGGTTCATCTCATACTTCTGAAGCTTTGAGGGTGCTGCCTGTTCCATACTCCTCCTCCTCCTCATCCATCCTTTTAGGTGTACAAACAATAGTAATTGGGGCCTAGTGTGTTTCTGTACGTGCGAGATACATACACTTTTTTTGATCATATTTCCTATTCCGCTATTCAATAAAAACCTTTGGGGATCAATTAAATTGCGGGATAGTCTGTGTCGGTACGTGTGAGATCCACCTTTCCAAGTTTTTGGGGTTCATCTCATACTTCTGAAGCTTTGAGGGTGCTGCCTGTTCCATACTCCTCCTCCTCCTCATCCATCCTTTTAGGTGTACAAACAATAGTAATTGGGGCCTAGTGTGCTTCTGTACGTGTGAGATACATACACATTTTTTGATCATATTTCCTATTCCGCTATTCAATAAAAACCTTTGGGGATCAATTAAATTGCGGGATAGTCTGTGTCGGTACGTGTGAGATCCACCTTTCCAAGTTTTTGGGGTTCATCTCATACTTCTGAAGCTTTGAGGGTGCTGCCTGTTCCATACTCCTCCTCCTCATCCATCCTTTTAGGTGTACAAACAATAGTAATTGGGGCCTAGTGTGCTTCTGTACGTGTGAGATACATACACATTTTTTGATCATATTTCCTATTCCGCTATTCAATAAAAACCTTTGGGGATCAATTAAATTGCGGGATAGTCTGTGTCGGTACGTGTGAGATCCACCTTTCCAAGTTTTTGGGGTTCATCTCATACTTCTGAAGCTTTGAGGGTGCTGCCTGTTCCATACTCCTCCTCCTCCTCATCCATCCTTTTAGGTGTACAAACAATAGTAATTGGGGCCTAGTGTGCTTCTGTACGTGTGAGATACATACACATTTTTTGATCATATTTCCTATTCCGCTATTCAATAAAAACCTTTGGGGATCAATTAAATTGCGGAATAGTCTGTGTCGGTACGTGTGAGATCCACCTTTCCAAGTTTTTGGGGTTCATCTCATACTTCTGAAGCTTTGAGGGTGCTGCCTGTTCCATACTCCTCCTCCTCCTCATCCATCCTTTTAGGTGTACAAACAATAGTAATTGGGGCCTAGTGTGTTTCTGTACGTGTGAGATACATACACTTTTTTTGATCATATTTCCTATTCCGCTATTCAATAAAAACCTTTGGGGATCAATTGAATTGCGGGATAGTCTGTGTCGGTACGTGTGAGAGAGATCCACCTTTCCAAGTTGTTGGGGTTCATCTCATACTTCTGAAGGTTTGAGGGTGCTGCCTGTTCCATACCCCCCCTACTCCTCATCTAGCCTTTTAGGGGTACAAACAATAGTAATTGGGGCCTAGTGTGGTTGTGTACGTGCGAGATACATACACTTTTTTTGATCATATTTCCTATTCCGCTATTCAATAAAAACCTTTGAGGATCAATTGAATTGCGGGATAGTCTGTGTCGGTACGTGTGAGAGAGATCCACCTTTCCAAGTTGTTGGGGTTCATCTCATACTTCTGAAGGTTTGAGGGTGCTGCCTGTTCCATACCCCCCCTACTCCTCATCTAGCCTTTTAGGGGTACAAACAATAGTAATTGGGGCCTAGTGTGGTTGTGTACGTGCGAGATACATACACTTTTTTTGATCATATTTCCTATTCCGCTATTCAATAAAAACCTTTGAGGATCAATTGAATTGCGGGATAGTCTGTGTCGGTACGTGTGAGAGAGATCCACCTTTCCAAGTTGTTGGGGTTCATCTCATACTTCTGAAGGTTTGAGGGTGCTGCCTGTTCCATACTCCCCCTACTCCTCATCTAGCCTTTTAGGGGTACAAACAATAGTAATTGGGGCCTAGTGTGGTTGTGTACGTGCGAGATACATACACTTTTTTTGATCATATTTCCTATTCCGCTATTCAATAAAAACCTTTGAGGATCAATTGAATTGCGGGATAGTCTGTGTCGGTACGTGTGAGAGAGATCCACCTTTCCAAGTTGTTGGGGTTCATCTCATACTTCTGAAGGTTTGAGGGTGCTGCCTGTTCCATACCCCCCCTACTCCTCATCTAGCCTTTTAGGGGTACAAACAATAGTAATTGGGGCCTAGTGTGGTTGTGTACGTGCGAGATACATACACTTTTTTTGATCATATTTCCTATTCCGCTATTCAATAAAAACCTTTGGGGATCAATTAAATTGCGGGATAGTCTGTGTCGGTACGTGTGAGATCCACCTTTCCAAGTTTTTGGGGTTCATCTCATACTTCTGAAGCTTTGAGGGTGCTGCCTGTTCCATACTCCTCCTCCTCCTCATCCATCCTTTTAGGTGTACAAACAATAGTAATTGGGGCCTAGTGTGCTTCTGTACGTGTGAGATACATACACATTTTTTGATCATATTTCCTATTCCGCTATTCAATAAAAACCTTTGGGGATCAATTAAATTGCGGAATAGTCTGTGTCGGTACGTGTGAGATCCACCTTTCCAAGTTTTTGGGGTTCATCTCATACTTCTGAAGCTTTGAGGGTGCTGCCTGTTCCATACTCCTCCTCCTCCTCATCCATCCTTTTAGGTGTACAAACAATAGTAATTGGGGCCTAGTGTGTTTCTGTACGTGCGAGATACATACACTTTTTTTGATCATATTTCCTATTCCGCTATTCAATAAAAACCTTTGGGGATCAATTAAATTGCGGGATAGTCTGTGTCGGTACGTGTGAGATCCACCTTTCCAAGTTTTTGGGGTTCATCTCATACTTCTGAAGCTTTGAGGGTGCTGCCTGTTCCATACTCCTCCTCCTCCTCATCCATCCTTTTAGGTGTACAAACAATAGTAATTGGGGCCTAGTGTGCTTCTGTACGTGTGAGATACATACACATTTTTTGATCATATTTCCTATTCCGCTATTCAATAAAAACCTTTGGGGATCAATTAAATTGCGGGATAGTCTGTGTCGGTACGTGTGAGATCCACCTTTCCAAGTTTTTGGGGTTCATCTCATACTTCTGAAGCTTTGAGGGTGCTGCCTGTTCCATACTCCTCCTCCTCCTCATCCATCCTTTTAGGTGTACAAACAATAGTAATTGGGGCCTAGTGTGCTTCTGTACGTGTGAGATACATACACATTTTTTGATCATATTTCCTATTCCGCTATTCAATAAAAACCTTTGGGGATCAATTAAATTGCGGGATAGTCTGTGTCGGTACGTGTGAGATCCACCTTTCCAAGTTTTTGGGGTTCATCTCATACTTCTGAAGCTTTGAGGGTGCTGCCTGTTCCATACTCCTCCTCCTCCTCATCCATCCTTTTAGGTGTACAAACAATAGTAATTGGGGCCTAGTGTGCTTCTGTACGTGTGAGATACATACACATTTTTTGATCATATTTCCTATTCCGCTATTCAATAAAAACCTTTGGGGATCAATTAAATTGCGGAATAGTCTGTGTCGGTACGTGTGAGATCCACCTTTCCAAGTTTTTGGGGTTCATCTCATACTTCTGAAGCTTTGAGGGTGCTGCCTGTTCCATACTCCTCCTCCTCCTCATCCATCCTTTTAGGTGTACAAACAATAGTAATTGGGGCCTAGTGTGTTTCTGTACGTGTGAGATACATACACTTTTTTTGATCATATTTCCTATTCCGCTATTCAATAAAAACCTTTGGGGATCAATTGAATTGCGGGATAGTCTGTGTCGGTACGTGTGAGAGAGATCCACCTTTCCAAGTTGTTGGGGTTCATCTCATACTTCTGAAGGTTTGAGGGTGCTGCCTGTTCCATACCCCCCCTACTCCTCATCTAGCCTTTTAGGGGTACAAACAATAGTAATTGGGGCCTAGTGTGGTTGTGTACGTGCGAGATACATACACTTTTTTTGATCATATTTCCTATTCCGCTATTCAATAAAAACCTTTGAGGATCAATTGAATTGCGGGATAGTCTGTGTCGGTACGTGTGAGAGAGATCCACCTTTCCAAGTTGTTGGGGTTCATCTCATACTTCTGAAGGTTTGAGGGTGCTGCCTGTTCCATACTCCCCCTACTCCTCATCTAGCCTTTTAGGGGTACAAACAATAGTAATTGGGGCCTAGTGTGGTTGTGTACGTGCGAGATACATACACTTTTTTTGATCATATTTCCTATTCCGCTATTCAATAAAAACCTTTGAGGATCAATTGAATTGCGGGATAGTCTGTGTCGGTACGTGTGAGAGAGATCCACCTTTCCAAGTTGTTGGGGTTCATCTCATACTTCTGAAGGTTTGAGGGTGCTGCCTGTTCCATACTCCCCCTACTCCTCATCTAGCCTTTTAGGGGTACAAACAATAGTAATTGGGGCCTAGTGTGGTTGTGTACGTGCGAGATACATACACTTTTTTTGATCATATTTCCTATTCCGCTATTCAATAAAAACCTTTGAGGATCAATTGAATTGCGGGATAGTCTGTGTCGGTACGTGTGAGAGAGATCCACCTTTCCAAGTTGTTGGGGTTCATCTCATACTTCTGAAGGTTTGAGGGTGCTGCCTGTTCCATACCCCCCCTACTCCTCATCTAGCCTTTTAGGGGTACAAACAATAGTAATTGGGGCCTAGTGTGGTTGTGTACGTGCGAGATACATACACTTTTTTTGATCATATTTCCTATTCCGCTATTCAATAAAAACCTTTGAGGATCAATTGAATTGCGGGATAGTCTGTGTCGGTACGTGTGAGAGAGATCCACCTTTCCAAGTTGTTGGGGTTCATCTCATACTTCTGAAGGTTTGAGGGTGCTGCCTGTTCCATACCCCCCCTACTCCTCATCTAGCCTTTTAGGGGTACAAACAATAGTAATTGGGGCCTAGTGTGGTTGTGTACGTGCGAGATACATACACTTTTTTTGATCATATTTCCTATTCCGCTATTCAATAAAAACCTTTGGGGATCAATTAAATTGCGGGATAGTCTGTGTCGGTACGTGTGAGATCCACCTTTCCAAGTTTTTGGGGTTCATCTCATACTTCTGAAGCTTTGAGGGTGCTGCCTGTTCCATACTCCTCCTCCTCCTCATCCATCCTTTTAGGTGTACAAACAATAGTAATTGGGGCCTAGTGTGCTTCTGTACGTGTGAGATACATACACATTTTTTGATCATATTTCCTATTCCGCTATTCAATATAAACCTTTGGGGATCAATTAAATTGCGGAATAGTCTGTGTCGGTACGTGTGAGATCCACCTTTCCAAGTTTTTGGGGTTCATCTCATACTTCTGAAGCTTTGAGGGTGCTGCCTGTTCCATACTCCTCCTCCTCCTCATCCATCCTTTTAGGTGTACAAACAATAGTAATTGGGGCCTAGTGTGTTTCTGTACGTGTGAGATACATACACTTTTTTTGATCATATTTCCTATTCCGCTATTCAATAAAAACCTTTGGGGATCAATTAAATTGCGGGATAGTCTGTGTCGGTACGTGTGAGATCCACCTTTCCAAGTTTTTGGGGTTCATCTCATACTTCTGAAGCTTTGAGGGTGCTGCCTGTTCCATACTCCTCCTCCTCCTCATCCATCCTTTTAGGTGTACAAACAATAGTAATTGGGGCCTAGTGTGCTTCTGTACGTGTGAGATACATACACATTTTTTGATCATATTTCCTATTCCGCTATTCAATAAAAACCTTTGGGGATCAATTAAATTGCGGGATAGTCTGTGTCGGTACGTGTGAGATCCACCTTTCCAAGTTTTTGGGGTTCATCTCATACTTCTGAAGCTTTGAGGGTGCTGCCTGTTCCATACTCCTCCTCCTCATCCATCCTTTTAGGTGTACAAACAATAGTAATTGGGGCCTAGTGTGCTTCTGTACGTGTGAGATACATACACATTTTTTGATCATATTTCCTATTCCGCTATTCAATAAAAACCTTTGGGGATCAATTAAATTGCGGGATAGTCTGTGTCGGTACGTGTGAGATCCACCTTTCCAAGTTTTTGGGGTTCATCTCATACTTCTGAAGCTTTGAGGGTGCTGCCTGTTCCATACTCCTCCTCCTCCTCATCCATCCTTTTAGGTGTACAAACAATAGTAATTGGGGCCTAGTGTGCTTCTGTACGTGTGAGATACATACACATTTTTTGATCATATTTCCTATTCCGCTATTCAATAAAAACCTTTGGGGATCAATTAAATTGCGGAATAGTCTGTGTCGGTACGTGTGAGATCCACCTTTCCAAGTTTTTGGGGTTCATCTCATACTTCTGAAGCTTTGAGGGTGCTGCCTGTTCCATACTCCTCCTCCTCCTCATCCATCCTTTTAGGTGTACAAACAATAGTAATTGGGGCCTAGTGTGTTTCTGTACGTGTGAGATACATACACTTTTTTTGATCATATTTCCTATTCCGCTATTCAATAAAAACCTTTGGGGATCAATTGAATTGCGGGATAGTCTGTGTCGGTACGTGTGAGAGAGATCCACCTTTCCAAGTTGTTGGGGTTCATCTCATACTTCTGAAGGTTTGAGGGTGCTGCCTGTTCCATACCCCCCCTACTCCTCATCTAGCCTTTTAGGGGTACAAACAATAGTAATTGGGGCCTAGTGTGGTTGTGTACGTGCGAGATACATACACTTTTTTTGATCATATTTCCTATTCCGCTATTCAATAAAAACCTTTGAGGATCAATTGAATTGCGGGATAGTCTGTGTCGGTACGTGTGAGAGAGATCCACCTTTCCAAGTTGTTGGGGTTCATCTCATACTTCTGAAGGTTTGAGGGTGCTGCCTGTTCCATACCCCCCCTACTCCTCATCTAGCCTTTTAGGGGTACAAACAATAGTAATTGGGGCCTAGTGTGGTTGTGTACGTGCGAGATACATACACTTTTTTTGATCATATTTCCTATTCCGCTATTCAATAAAAACCTTTGAGGATCAATTGAATTGCGGGATAGTCTGTGTCGGTACGTGTGAGAGAGATCCACCTTTCCAAGTTGTTGGGGTTCATCTCATACTTCTGAAGGTTTGAGGGTGCTGCCTGTTCCATACTCCCCCTACTCCTCATCTAGCCTTTTAGGGGTACAAACAATAGTAATTGGGGCCTAGTGTGGTTGTGTACGTGCGAGATACATACACTTTTTTTGATCATATTTCCTATTCCGCTATTCAATAAAAACCTTTGAGGATCAATTGAATTGCGGGATAGTCTGTGTCGGTACGTGTGAGAGAGATCCACCTTTCCAAGTTGTTGGGGTTCATCTCATACTTCTGAAGGTTTGAGGGTGCTGCCTGTTCCATACCCCCCCTACTCCTCATCTAGCCTTTTAGGGGTACAAACAATAGTAATTGGGGCCTAGTGTGGTTGTGTACGTGCGAGATACATACACTTTTTTTGATCATATTTCCTATTCCGCTATTCAATAAAAACCTTTGGGGATCAATTAAATTGCGGGATAGTCTGTGTCGGTACGTGTGAGATCCACCTTTCCAAGTTTTTGGGGTTCATCTCATACTTCTGAAGCTTTGAGGGTGCTGCCTGTTCCATACTCCTCCTCCTCCTCATCCATCCTTTTAGGTGTACAAACAATAGTAATTGGGGCCTAGTGTGCTTCTGTACGTGTGAGATACATACACATTTTTTGATCATATTTCCTATTCCGCTATTCAATAAAAACCTTTGGGGATCAATTAAATTGCGGAATAGTCTGTGTCGGTACGTGTGAGATCCACCTTTCCAAGTTTTTGGGGTTCATCTCATACTTCTGAAGCTTTGAGGGTGCTGCCTGTTCCATACTCCTCCTCCTCCTCATCCATCCTTTTAGGTGTACAAACAATAGTAATTGGGGCCTAGTGTGTTTCTGTACGTGCGAGATACATACACTTTTTTTGATCATATTTCCTATTCCGCTATTCAATAAAAACCTTTGGGGATCAATTAAATTGCGGGATAGTCTGTGTCGGTACGTGTGAGATCCACCTTTCCAAGTTTTTGGGGTTCATCTCATACTTCTGAAGCTTTGAGGGTGCTGCCTGTTCCATACTCCTCCTCCTCCTCATCCATCCTTTTAGGTGTACAAACAATAGTAATTGGGGCCTAGTGTGCTTCTGTACGTGTGAGATACATACACATTTTTTGATCATATTTCCTATTCCGCTATTCAATAAAAACCTTTGGGGATCAATTAAATTGCGGGATAGTCTGTGTCGGTACGTGTGAGATCCACCTTTCCAAGTTTTTGGGGTTCATCTCATACTTCTGAAGCTTTGAGGGTGCTGCCTGTTCCATACTCCTCCTCCTCCTCATCCATCCTTTTAGGTGTACAAACAATAGTAATTGGGGCCTAGTGTGCTTCTGTACGTGTGAGATACATACACATTTTTTGATCATATTTCCTATTCCGCTATTCAATAAAAACCTTTGGGGATCAATTAAATTGCGGGATAGTCTGTGTCGGTACGTGTGAGATCCACCTTTCCAAGTTTTTGGGGTTCATCTCATACTTCTGAAGCTTTGAGGGTGCTGCCTGTTCCATACTCCTCCTCCTCCTCATCCATCCTTTTAGGTGTACAAACAATAGTAATTGGGGCCTAGTGTGCTTCTGTACGTGTGAGATACATACACATTTTTTGATCATATTTCCTATTCCGCTATTCAATAAAAACCTTTGGGGATCAATTAAATTGCGGAATAGTCTGTGTCGGTACGTGTGAGATCCACCTTTCCAAGTTTTTGGGGTTCATCTCATACTTCTGAAGCTTTGAGGGTGCTGCCTGTTCCATACTCCTCCTCCTCCTCATCCATCCTTTTAGGTGTACAAACAATAGTAATTGGGGCCTAGTGTGTTTCTGTACGTGTGAGATACATACACTTTTTTTGATCATATTTCCTATTCCGCTATTCAATAAAAACCTTTGGGGATCAATTGAATTGCGGGATAGTCTGTGTCGGTACGTGTGAGAGAGATCCACCTTTCCAAGTTGTTGGGGTTCATCTCATACTTCTGAAGGTTTGAGGGTGCTGCCTGTTCCATACCCCCCCTACTCCTCATCTAGCCTTTTAGGGGTACAAACAATAGTAATTGGGGCCTAGTGTGGTTGTGTACGTGCGAGATACATACACTTTTTTTGATCATATTTCCTATTCCGCTATTCAATAAAAACCTTTGAGGATCAATTGAATTGCGGGATAGTCTGTGTCGGTACGTGTGAGAGAGATCCACCTTTCCAAGTTGTTGGGGTTCATCTCATACTTCTGAAGGTTTGAGGGTGCTGCCTGTTCCATACTCCCCCTACTCCTCATCTAGCCTTTTAGGGGTACAAACAATAGTAATTGGGGCCTAGTGTGGTTGTGTACGTGCGAGATACATACACTTTTTTTGATCATATTTCCTATTCCGCTATTCAATAAAAACCTTTGAGGATCAATTGAATTGCGGGATAGTCTGTGTCGGTACGTGTGAGAGAGATCCACCTTTCCAAGTTGTTGGGGTTCATCTCATACTTCTGAAGGTTTGAGGGTGCTGCCTGTTCCATACTCCCCCTACTCCTCATCTAGCCTTTTAGGGGTACAAACAATAGTAATTGGGGCCTAGTGTGGTTGTGTACGTGCGAGATACATACACTTTTTTTGATCATATTTCCTATTCCGCTATTCAATAAAAACCTTTGAGGATCAATTGAATTGCGGGATAGTCTGTGTCGGTACGTGTGAGAGAGATCCACCTTTCCAAGTTGTTGGGGTTCATCTCATACTTCTGAAGGTTTGAGGGTGCTGCCTGTTCCATACCCCCCCTACTCCTCATCTAGCCTTTTAGGGGTACAAACAATAGTAATTGGGGCCTAGTGTGGTTGTGTACGTGCGAGATACATACACTTTTTTTGATCATATTTCCTATTCCGCTATTCAATAAAAACCTTTGGGGATCAATTAAATTGCGGGATAGTCTGTGTCGGTACGTGTGAGATCCACCTTTCCAAGTTTTTGGGGTTCATCTCATACTTCTGAAGCTTTGAGGGTGCTGCCTGTTCCATACTCCTCCTCCTCCTCATCCATCCTTTTAGGTGTACAAACAATAGTAATTGGGGCCTAGTGTGCTTCTGTACGTGTGAGATACATACACATTTTTTGATCATATTTCCTATTCCGCTATTCAATAAAAACCTTTGGGGATCAATTAAATTGCGGAATAGTCTGTGTCGGTACGTGTGAGATCCACCTTTCCAAGTTTTTGGGGTTCATCTCATACTTCTGAAGCTTTGAGGGTGCTGCCTGTTCCATACTCCTCCTCCTCCTCATCCATCCTTTTAGGTGTACAAACAATAGTAATTGGAGCCTAGTGTGTTTCTGTACGTGCGAGATACATACACTTTTTTTGATCATATTTCCTATTCCGCTATTCAATAAAAACCTTTGGGGATCAATTAAATTGCGGGATAGTCTGTGTCGGTACGTGTGAGATCCACCTTTCCAAGTTTTTGGGGTTCATCTCATACTTCTGAAGCTTTGAGGGTGCTGCCTGTTCCATACTCCTCCTCCTCCTCATCCATCCTTTTAGGTGTACAAACAATAGTAATTGGGGCCTAGTGTGCTTCTGTACGTGTGAGATACATACACATTTTTTGATCATATTTCCTATTCCGCTATTCAATAAAAACCTTTGGGGATCAATTAAATTGCGGAATAGTCTGTGTCGGTACGTGTGAGATCCACCTTTCCAAGTTTTTGGGGTTCATCTCATACTTCTGAAGCTTTGAGGGTGCTGCCTGTTCCATACTCCTCCTCCTCCTCATCCATCCTTTTAGGTGTACAAACAATAGTAATTGGGGCCTAGTGTGTTTCTGTACGTGTGAGATACATACACTTTTTTTGATCATATTTCCTATTCCGCTATTCAATAAAAACCTTTGGGGATCAATTGAATTGCGGGATAGTCTGTGTCGGTACGTGTGAGAGAGATCCACCTTTCCAAGTTGTTGGGGTTCATCTCATACTTCTGAAGGTTTGAGGGTGCTGCCTGTTCCATACCCCCCCTACTCCTCATCTAGCCTTTTAGGGGTACAAACAATAGTAATTGGGGCCTAGTGTGGTTGTGTACGTGCGAGATACATACACTTTTTTTGATCATATTTCCTATTCCGCTATTCAATAAAAACCTTTGAGGATCAATTGAATTGCGGGATAGTCTGTGTCGGTACGTGTGAGAGAGATCCACCTTTCCAAGTTGTTGGGGTTCATCTCATACTTCTGAAGGTTTGAGGGTGCTGCCTGTTCCATACTCCCCCTACTCCTCATCTAGCCTTTTAGGGGTACAAACAATAGTAATTGGGGCCTAGTGTGGTTGTGTACGTGTGATATACATACACTTTTTTTGGATCATATTTTCTATTCCGCTATTCAATAAAAACCTTTCTAGGGCAAGATCTTAAATTACAGAAATATGAGGAGACCGTCAAATAAGGGCCGTGGCCTGGGTCGTGGTGCTGCTGGTAGAGCTCCTGTTGCAAGGAGAGGACATGGTCGATCTGTGCCAGCTACACGCACAAGTGAAACACCTTCCTCAAGTGTGAGTAGGCGACAGAACCTGCATCAGTATTTGGTAGGGCATCAAACGCCCCTAGAAGTGATGAGGCCAGAACAAGTTGAGGCGATAGTAGATTGGTTTGCTGCTGACAGTGCCTCCAGTTCCTTCACATTGTCTCCCACCCAGTCTACTGCAGAAAGGTCAGAGTTGGCACCTGCAGCCAATGTCCAACCGTCTTTCACCTCACCCCCTTGCAAATCAGGCCAGCAGTCTGAGCCCCAAGCCATACAGCAGTCTCTTATTCTTTTTGAGGACTCTGTCAGCAGGGTTTCCCAGGGCCATCCACCTAGCCCTGCCCCAGAAGTGGAAGAGATTGAGTGCAGCGATGCCCAACCACTTATTCCTCAAGATGAGTACATGCAAGGATCATCGCAGCACGTCTCCGATGATGACGAAACGCAGGTGCCAACTGCTGCGGCGTTCAGCATTGTGGAGACCGACAAGGAGGGCAGGGGTGAAGACTGGGTGGAAGATGATGTGGAGGACGATGAGGTCCTCGACCCCACATGGAATGAACGTCATGCAGGTGAACTGAGTAGTTTGGAGGAAGAGGCGGTGGTCGCACAGAGCCACCAGCACAGCAGAAGAGGGAGCAGGGTGCAGAAGCGGAGCGGCCGTGCCCTAGACACTACGCCCGCTACTGCCCAACGCAGCAAGGGAACGAGCGCACCAAAGTCAGCTCAAAGGAGTTCTCTAGCGTGGAAGTTCTTTAGAAAATGTGCTGATGACAGGACACGAGTGGTTTGCACCCTGTGCAATCAGAGCTTGAAGCGAGGCATGAACCTTCTCAACCTGAGCACAACCTGCATGATCAGGCATCTAAGTGCAAAGCACGAGCTGCAGTGGAGTACACACCTTCAAAACCAAGAAACGTCTCTGGCTCATCCTGCTTCCTCTTCTGCTGCAGTCTCGGCCGCTCCAGCCACATCTGTAGTGATACCGGCACCTGCCACCCCGCAAACAGACGATCTGTCAGCAACACCACCACCTGGGTCACCAACAACCATCTCCACAATGTCCCGTGGAAGCGTTCAGCTTTCCATCTCCCAAACACTTGAGAGGAAGAGGAAGTACCCCCCTACCCACCCGCGATCCCTGGCCCTGAATGCCAGCATTTCAAAATTATTGGCCTTTGAAATGCTGTCATTCCGTCTGGTGGAGACGCACAGTTTTAAAAACCTTATGTCGGTGGCTGTCCCACAGTACGTCGTGCCCAGCCGCCACTACTTTTCCAGGCAAGCCATCCCTTCCCTGCACAACCAAGTGGGGGAAAAAATCAGGTGTGCACTGCGCAACGCCATCTGTGCCAAGGTCCACCTAACTACGGATACGTGGACCAGTAAGCACGGTCAGGGGCGTTATATCTCCCTAACGGCACACTGGGTAAATGCAGTGGCGGATGGGCCTGAGGCGGATAGCAATTTGGCGCATGTCCTTCCACCACCGAGGATTGCAGGGCGCTTCAGTTTGCCTCCTGTTCCTAACTCCTCCTACTCCGCTTCCTCATCCTCTACCGCCTCCTCATCCGGACAGCGTAACACCTTCACCACCAACTTCAGCACGGCCAGGGGTAAACGACAGCAGGCAGTTTTACAACTTGCCTGTTTGGGGGACAAACCACACACCGCGCAGGAGTTGTGGAGGAGCATGGAACAGCAGACAAATGAGTGGTTGCTGCCAGCGAGCCTCAAGCCCGGCCTGGTGGTGTGCGATAACGGGCGAAATCTCATAGCAGCTCTGGGCCTAGCCGGTTTGACGCACATCCCTTGCCTGGCGCATGTGCTGAATTTGGTGGTGCAGAGGTTCCTTAAAAACTACCCCGATATGTCAGAGCTGCTGCAGAAAGTGCGGGCCGTTTGTGCGCACTTTCGGCGTTCTCACCCTGCTGCTGCTCGCCTGGCAGCGCTGCAGCGTAACTTCGGCCTTCCCGCTCACCGCCTCATATGTGACGTGCCCACAAGGTGGAACTCCACCTTGCACATGCTGGAAAGACTGTGCGAGCAGCAGCAGGCCATAGTGGAGTTTCAGCTGCAGCACGCACGCGTGAGTCGCTCTGCGGAACAGCACCACTTCACCACCAATAACTGGGCCTCCATGCGAGACCTGTGTGCCTTGTTGCGCTGTTTTGAGTACTCCACCAACATGGCCAGTGGCAATGACGCCGTTCTCAGCTTAACTATCCCACTTCTATGCCTCCTTGAAAAAACAATTCGGGCGATGATGGAAGAGGATGTGGCACAGGATGAGGAGGAGGAGGAGGATGAAGAGGTAACATTTCCAAGGCTTTCAGGGCAGTCATTCGCAAGGGGCTCCGAGGGTGGGTTCCTGCACACGCAAACGCCAGGGACGCAATTGTCCAGCAGGGGCACAGTTCTGGAGGATGAGGAGGAGGAGGAGGAGCTGGAGGAGGAGATGGAACCATGTTCACAGCAGGGTGGCACCCAGGCCAGCTCATGGCCATCACTGGTGCGTGGCTGGGGGGATACAGAGGACACGGACCATACACCTCCCACAGAGGACAGCCTTTCGTTGCCTCTGGGCAGCCTGGCACACATGAGCGATTACATGCTGCAGTGTCTCCACAACGACCGCCGAGTTGCCCACATTCTAACTTGTGCTGATTACTGGGTGGCCACGCTGCTGGATCCCCGTTACAAGGACAACGTACCGTCCTTAATTCACTCACTGGAGCGCGATCGCAAGATGCGCGAGTACAAGCGCACGCTGGTAGACGCCATGCTGCTGGCATTCCCATCTGACAGCGGGGCCACAGTGGAAGCACAAGGCAGAGGAGGAGGAGGAGGAGGTCGCCAACGCAACCAGGGCACCGCCAGCACCTCAGAAGGCAGGGTTAGCATGGCCGAAATGTGGAAAAGCTTTGTCAGCACGCCACAACAAACAGCAGCACCAGCAGCTCAGATGGAACGTCTTAGCAGGAGGCAGCATTTTACCAACATGGTGGAGCAGTATGTGTGCACACGCCTACATGTAGTGAATGACGGGTCTGCCCCCTTCAACTTCTGGGTCTCCAAATTGGGCACATGGCCTGAGCTTGCCCTTTACGCCTTGGAGGTGCTGGCGTGCCCTGCAGCCAGTGTATTATCTGAACGGGTATTTAGCACGGCTGGGGGCGTTATAACAGACAAGCGCAGCCGCCTGTCCAGAGACAATGTGGACAAGCTCACGTTCATTAAAATGAACCAGGCATGGATCCCACGGGACTTTTCCGTACCTTATGCAGAATAGCAATGGATACCGACCTTACCCACCCATTGTTCCATTTTTGCTCTTTCTCACTCTTTTGGGGTGTACCCTCATTTAAAATTTGTGAAAAGAAGCAGTGTTGGCTACCTCGTCCTCCTCCTCAGGGCCAGATTAATGTAGGGTCTATTGGAGCTGCAGCTCCAGGCCCCTACCTTTTATATAGGCCCCGGGTTGGCCATATTCACTGTTACCGCTCTTCTGTCACTTGTAAACACAGAAGTCTGGCTTCTATGCTCGCTTCCCCAGGCAGCACCCTCAGAACCTCCCCACACAGCGTGAAGGCCGGACAAGGAGGGACAGTTGGCGATGCATGGATGTGTTTATGGGCTTCAGAGACAGCATCCCATGTTGAATTAGGCATGCATGGCTGCACCCTTCCTCCTCTGGGTGCATGGCAAGGCACGGCCCTAAGGCCCTTCAAAATCCTCAGCACCAAGCCCATGATGCTGTTAATCCGGCCCTGGTCCTCCTCCACCGCCGCTTCCACCTACACCGCCCATAGGTGTGCGCAGCCTATTGCATTAAGGTGTGCACCCCAAAGTTGAAATACACATGCATGTGTTTGCCAGCAGGGAGAGTAATGTATCGGGGCCATGTACCTGTAGGCAAGGAGAAATAGAGCAGAGCAGGTCCCAGGGAGATCTTTCCCATCTCCTCACTGGCAATGCTATGTGCCCTAGGTGATTAGGGTGTGCCCAGGCACACCCAGCACACCCTGTGCGCACGCCTATGTCACCGCCACATCCACCACCACCTCAACCTCCCTCCTACTCCATATGGGCCTCGTCCTTCAGAGATGAAGAAGAACATTGTTTTATTTTTCTGTTTTTTTTTGTTGTTTTAAGTTATTTCCCTATCCACATTTGTTTGCAGAGCACTTGCCATGCTCTTAATTACGTTTTGCTGCCATTTGCAGCACTCTAGCCCTTTCCTTTGGTGTTTTAGAGCCATTTTAGTGCCTTAAAGTTCGGGTCCCCATTGACTTCAATGGGGTTCGGTGTCCGGGAAAAGTTCGGTAAAAGTCCGGGACACGGACCCGGACTTTTTTTTAAAGTTCGGCCGAACCCGTCGAACACGGACATCTAGGTGTCCGCTCAACCCTAGTCAGCACCAGGCGGTGCCATTTTTAAAAAGTAAAAGAGCCAGTGACTCGAGTATAAGCCGAGAGGGGCTTTTTCAGCATGAGAAAACATGCTGAAAAACTCGGCTTATACTCGAGTATATACGGTAAATTAAATTAAATGCAAAGCTGTACCCATATGAAATTTTAATTATTTTTTTCACACAAATAGAGCTTTTTTGGGGGGGATTTCAATAACCAAAGGGGTTTTCATGTTTTGTTTTTTGTGCTATAGATAAAAAAATACAAACATTTTTGAAAAAAAAAAAGTTTTTCTTAGTTTCTGTTACAAAATTTTGCAAATAAGTAATTTTTCTTCATAAATTTGACACTGCTATATTTCTTTGGTAAAAATAATCCAAATCAGTGTATATTATTAGGTCTGTGCGAAGGTTATAGAGTCTACAAGCTATGGTAGCAATCATTAAAAATTGATCACACCTGATATACTGACGATCTATCTCATTTTTTGAGGCCCTAAAAAGTCAGGACAATACAAATATCCCCCAAATTACCGCTTTTTGTAAAGTAGACAGCCCAAGGTATTTAGTAAGAGGCATGCCATGTTTTTTGAAGTTGTAATTTTTTCCCACAATTATTTGGAAAATAAAGAAATTAAATAAAATTTGTTTTTTTTTCCCCACCAAAATGTCATATTTTTATTATTATACAGGATTTATATAGCGCCAACAGTTTGCGCAGTGCTTAACAAAATGAAGGCAGACATTACAGTTACACTACAATTTGGAACAAAAGGAATCAGAGGGCCCTGCTCATTAGAGCTTACAATCTAAAAGGGAGGGTCAATTGATACAAAAGGCAATAGCTGTGGGGGATGAGCTGATGGAGCAAGTGAAACAGCGTTATTAGTTAGTAGCCGGGTAGGCTTCTTTAAAGAGAAGGGTTTTCAGGGATCGTCTAAAGATGGATAGATTAGGGGACAGTCGGACAGATTGGGGTAGAGAGTTCCAAAGAATGGGAGAAGCTCTGGGGAAATCCTGGAGGCGAGCATGGGAAGAGGGCAGCAGGAGAAGGAGAGTCAGAGTCTTGAAGCCAGGTCTCAGTAATTGCAAGCAGGTTGAAGGAGTTTGTGATAAATAGGTCATGGACAGAGGTGAGTTTGTTGCAAACAGAGCGGGCATTCCAGAGGGCGCAGGAGAAGGGGAGGTTGGCTCGAGGCAGAAGAGGAATAGAAACCAGATTGTGTGGTTTGCGGCTGGTGTCAGAGGATAGGGGGTGAAGGGTATGTCTGCCAAAGGTAAATGATGGGGGTCCAGGATTTGGGGAAATATCTCCAGAGGTTAGGAGAAGCAGCAGGGTGAGGGAGGTGATATGGGAGTATGATTTATGAGAGGGGACACATCTCAGTGTTCTGTAGGTTTTATTGGTGTGTGGGTTCAGAAGCAGCAGGAGTTGATGAGTGCAGTATAAAGGTGAAGATAGGAGTGAGGGTGATATATACAAACTGTGGGGCGGAGAAGAGGGGTGAAGGAGGGAAAGTTTTAGGAGAGAGGATGCAAACATGAGAAGAAGAATTTGGGCTTGCATAATACAGGGTGGTGAGGTAGAGATGTAGACTGAATGTGAGATGGAATAGTTGTATACAGTGGCGTAGCGTGGGGGGTGCAGGGGGGGCCGGCCGCACCGGGCACAACATTTGGGGGGGCGCATCCCACGCCAGTGTCACTCTAGCAAACTTTAAAAATTCTTCCTAGCGTGTCACTTCAGCCGCCATCTTCAGGCTAAACGATGGCCGGTCGGCACCCTGTGATTGGGCCAACATTGTCATGTGCGGCAGCGGGGTTGGCCATTGGCAGAGCCCCGCCTCGCTTCTGGAGCCTGCCTCGCCGTCTTCTAAGTCAGCCCTGCATGTGCCTCCGTCCCACCTCCTCTAAGCTCTCACAATCCTCCCCGACCCGCCCCCTGTAAGGGCTCGATGACGCGGTGGTGTCCTCTGTGTAGTGGGCAGTGTAGTGGGCAGTGTAGTGTAGTGGTCAGGTAGGAATCAGGTAGGTCATTGTAAGGGTCAGTGTCGTTGACAGGTAGGTCAGTGTAGTGGCCAGTACAGGAATCAGGTATGTTAGCGTAGTGGACTGGTAGGTCAGTATAGGAATCAGGCTGGTCAATGCTATTGTAGGAAGGGACTCGGGGAGTACTAAAAGTCCGCAGGTTAGGGGGCGCAAATTACTTGCCTTGCCCCGGGTGCTGACAACCCACGCTACGCCACTGGTTGTATAGAGTCTCAGATCACCTGTAGTCTGTCTGTTGGCTTGCAGTTGTATGCTTTGTGCATTCGCTGAAGTGCTGAGCAGAAGTGTAAATACTTAATCCAATATTAATACTTTATCCAAGATAATAGTTGCCAATGCAATCCCAGCCTGTGCAAACCCCTGCCTGTGCTTCACCTAGTAGGGCTTACATTTATACTGAGTTGGGTGGAGGGATTGCCAATTAATCAATTAGGATTGCATAGGAGGGACACATGGCTGACAGAATAAAATTCTCACACCAAAAACAGACTACAAGGAATAGCAAGAGGGCAGAATAATAAAGATAAGGACAGCTCATAATATGGGTATAGACAAGAGAAAGCAAAACAAACATCAGTGTTCAATGGACAGAGGTAAAAGATTTTGAAGGCAGCATATGATTACCATTAAGCAAATTAGAGAAAGGATTCTATTGCAGTTAAAGGTGGATTTGAAGGCAGCATATGATTACCATTAAACAAGTTATTAACAAGTTATTTCTCACACACGACATAGGCATGCTGGCAAACATTACATATATATTTTTTAATTTCAAGGTCTTTTTATTAAGAGAAAAAAAATACAGAATACAACAATATAAAGGAAGTAAAAGAATACAAGAACATATTACAGGGACAATGTACATTATGTCTATTTAGATACATTTTTTTGATCATCATGTACATATGAAATGATCCGAGATCGTAGAAGAAAGTAACCTAGGATATTGCATTACCTAGAGCCGAATGGTGGGAAATCTTCCAACGTGGGTATAAGTCAGGGCAATTATTAATGTATCATGGATATTTTTGTTGAGAGTCTGATAATCTTTCTCCTAATAGCGCGCAGATTTCGAATAAAAGTACTGTGTAACAGTTATCTCCCATTGGGTCTTAAGTGACCGGATAAGAAGCTTACTCTAGTATGTGGTTCGGAGCGGAAAAGAGGAAGATTTCTCCAGGGTTTCGTATTCAGGTGGTGTAGTTATATATATTTATACATATATATATATTTTTTTTTAGCAGAGGCCCTAGATAAGTGATGGTGAACCTTGGCACCCCAGATATTTTGGAACAACTTTCCCGTGATGCTCAACTACACTGTAATTCCAAAACATCTGGGGTGCCAAGCTTCCCCATCACAGCCCTAAAGAATAAAATGGTGGGTTTTGTAATTTTTTATGTTAGACAGCATTTGTGCAGCGGTTTTTCTAACACAATTTTTGGGGAAAAAATATACTTAAATTTTAATCCACACAAACACAATAAAATAGCCAATTTTCTTTGTAAAATATAAAATATGGTATTGCGCTAAGTAAATAGATACAAAACATGTCATGCTCTAAAATTGAGCACGCGTGTGAAATGGCGCCAAACTATGGTATTTAAAAATCTCCATAGACGCCTCGTTATTAGCCTTTAGTGCCGGTTCACACTATTGCGATCGCAGACATTGCATATGATTTGGAGTGCAATGCTCCTAAAATCACATGCGATGTCTGTGCGGCGCGATTTCAGCCATACAGTGTGTATGGCTGAAATTGCACCGCATTCACAGTGAACACACACAGGACCCTTTTTTTTGGTCCGCAGCAGAATCGGATTGCTTGTGGTTCACACTAGTGCGATCCGATTCCTGTGTGAACTGTGAGATCGCACTGCGATATGCGATCTGATCTGGGGTGTCGCTAACGTTGAATTGACACCCCCAGCGTATCGCATATGGCAGTGTGAACTGCCTGTTCTGCGGATGCGATGCGGGAGCACGCAGTATATTCGCAGTGTTCCTGCATCGCAATAGTGTGAAACGGGACTTACAGGTTACCAGTTTAGACTTACAGAGGGGGCTTGGTGCTTGAATTATTACTCATGCTCTGACGTTCGCGGCAATACCCACATGTGTGGTGCGACTGCCTTCTATGTATGCGTACAGGATCAACACGTGTGTTTGCCTTTGCATGTGAGCACGGTGGGAAGGGGGCACTTTAAATGTATTTTTTTTTATACTGTTTTGTTTAAAAATATATATATATATATTTGGTACACTGTGCCAGATGTTTTTTTTTTTCACTGTACACTGTGCCAGATGTTTTTTTGCACTGTACACTGTGACAGATGTTTTTTTTTGCACTGTGCCAGATGTTTTTTTGCACTGTACACTGTGACAGATGTTTTTGTGCACTGCACTCTGTGTACATGTACATTGTGTGATGGCTGTGATTAGACACAGCCATCACATGATCAGAAGGGCCAATCAGAGAGCCCATATCCTGATCAGTGATGTGCTGTGTCCAAAGGGACACAGCCATCATGGGGTCGCGATGCTGCGCGGCCACAGGGCCACATGTGTGCCAACGTTCTGAGCAGCTTATGGGTACGTCTAGTCAAAACTGCTCTTTTATGTACAGCGGGAAGCGATAAAAAGCTCCCTTGTTAAGATGACCACCTGAACTCTCACGAGAATTTGGTATCAAATCAGATACCTACCTTCCCAGAGAGTCTGTAAGGCAGCCTTTCTCAATCTTTTCAATTAGGAGGAACCTGTGAAATAACGTTTCAGTCTCCGGGAAACCCCGCCTGAAAAGTTTTTATCTATAGCTCACGTACATTATTATGTTCGTCAAGAAGAAGAATGCCCCTTACATGTGTGGTCAGTGGGTCAATCATAGCTAAAAAGTTAATTGGTTTCAGTGGCACATTATCTGAGTGGCAAGCATTTCTCCTTGACCAAGGAACCCCTAGCAACCTCTGGAGGAACCCTAGTTGAGAAAGGCTACCCTAAGGGGACACTTTCCCCCAACAGACTCCCCTTTCCCTGTAGCATCTACACAGTGCCACCTGCAGGACAAAAGAATGCCTGCACCTGCCTATAGTCTGCTATGTCAATATGTAAATGGTGGTCAGGAGGCAGTAAAAAGAGGATCAACTTCCTTTTTTTTACCGTTCCTTTGCTACTTGTGTGAACCTAGCCAGAGGCTCCGCAGCTGATCACCATAACAGCGCGGCCAGAAATATTCAACCAATTATCTGTTCCCATATTTTCTATCTCAGAAAAATGTAATCACGTTCCCATGTTTCACAGTGTAAAAATGAACATTTCCTCCGATACGGTTATCTTTTTTACCGTCTTCATCAGATTAGAACTCTGGAAATCCGGATTCCCTCACCAGACAGAAGAATAAAACGCATTTTAAAAGTGAAAGAAAAAAAAAAAAAAAGTTCTGTAATTATAGCTTCTGATCTAGAATGGAGATATAGAACTCAATTAAAAGAGAGAGAAAAAAAAATCTCGGTAAACAAATAATGTGATTGAAGTGTAGGCGGGTTCGTTTTTCTTCCTAATTAACCCCTTTACACCTAAGAATAAAACAAATCTAAATTCCTAAGCACAATTGTGCAATTTTGACATGTGTTAGTAAAACTGTACATATCATCACAAACTCTTTGTGAGTCCAGGACTTATACCGCATTTATTTCAGGACAAATTGGGCTTTCTTTTGGTGGTAAATGGTAATGGATATCTCCTGATTCTTATTTTTTTTTTTATTTTATCATCAGAGGAAAACTGGCCAAAAATAGTAAAAAAAATGTTTTTTTTTTATTTTAATTTAGCTGTATATTTATTGCTACTACCATAACCTACCATTAAAGAACAACCCAAAATAAACTGTCCTGCTCCTGAGGATTGCATTGACACCACATATGTGTTAGTTAGGGGTTGTTTGTACCCGTAGTACAGCCCAGAAACAATAGTGCGCATTTTGCTCCTTTTTTTTTTTTATCCTGTCTAAAACATCCCGGGGTTGATTTGCTAAAGGCAAATAGACTGTGCACTCTTCAAGTGCAGTTGTTTCAGGACTTAGTAAATGAGGTAAAGCTTCCCTTTGCAAAAAATACCCAATCACAGGCTAGAAAAATTAAAAAAAACTGCGTTTTTGCTTGCACATGATTGGATGATAGAAGTCAGCAAGACTTTTGCTCATTTACTAAGCTCGAGTGCAACTGCACTTTGCAAAGTGCACAGTCTATTTGCCTTTAGTAAATCAACCCCTAACTGACATGGATACTAATTTAACCACTGTATGACTGTACCAGATCAGTGACGCTTCCAGGTCTGAGGCGAGTGCCACCGGCCACCCGGTTCCGCTATAATCACACACAGCGGGAGCCCAGCAGTGGGTAACGCGGACTCAATGTCTGCCAGAACCCGCAGATTGTAAAGCACAAACAGGCAGAACAATGATTTGTCAGTTGGGAAGGCATTGGTTCTGTGTTCCTGCAAAGCAGGAAGAGAGTGAGAGGGAGTCCAGAGAGTATGCATCGCTGTCCAGTGTACACCATCGCTGCTGCATATTGATGGCCTGAGCGGGATCTGGAGTGCTGACTTGGGGGAGTCACCTGTCTGCAGAGCAAAGAGTGGACTAATCGCTGTGTGTAACAGGATGGTGAGCTATAATATCACTGGGACTGGTGAGCTGCTGCTGTGGAAATGTACTATCTGCTAAGAGACTGAGCCCTTTAGGAGTAGACCATACAGTTATTTAGTAGCCTTATTGCTGCCTGCAAGCTTGACTGGGACACTTCTTATGTGCACCAACAGTACAACTGGGGCCCAATGCTAGCTGGCTGCAGAGTTATGACTAAAGACTGTCCCTTTACTACTGTTACACAGAGACCTCACCTTTTGCTTATGCTAAGAGGTACCTCTCAGAGGACATTGCACCATAATATAGCCATTGTCCTAGACTACAGGACCATGATGTACAAGTACATCTGGTAAGACATGTCAGAAAGGCTGCAAGATCCTCAGTTTGGGTAATAATTTCAGTAAAACTTTCCTGCCCTCTTACGGAGCCTTCTCTTCTGTGTTGCGCTGCTCCTCTGTGTTTGATGAATTCCAGCATCATTCAACACAATAGAGCATTGTCATTTAATGGCAAAATGAACTGTGGGACAGTGTCAAAAACAGTGTGAGTATTGACTATGGTGCTCAGAGAGAGTTTTCACCCTCTAACAAAGCACCCTTGGTGAAGACTACAAGCGACCTTGACAAGCAACCTTGACACACATTGGGCAGGTTTGGTCCCCCATTGTCACTATTGGGAAGCTGTTCTAGGACCATGATAAGCAGGCAACGTTGGTGCAAGTGCAAGTAGACAGGAAATGGCTGAAAGATCCTCAGTTTGGGTAATAACTCCACTAAAACCTTCCTGCCCTCTTTCAGAGCTCCCTCACCCTGTTTGCCACTAGATGGCACTGCTCTCTTGGTTTGAATGACTTCCAGCATCATCTAGTGGTAAAAATAACTAACTGTGGGACAGCGTCAAAGATAGCGTGAGTAATGAGTATGGCATTCCTGAGTTGTCACCCAGTTGCTGAGCATCCCTGGTGAAGACTACAAGCAGCCTTGCTGACACACTTTGGGCAGGTATGGTCCACCATTGTCACTACTGGGAAGCTGTTCTAGGACAATGATGAGCAGACAACGTTGGCGCAAGTGCATGTAGACAGAAAAGGGGTAAAAGGCTACATGATCTTCAGTTTGGGTAATAACTCCACTGAAACCTTCCTGCCCTCTTTTGGAGCCCCCTTACCCTGTTTACCGCTAGATTGTGCTGCTCTCTTGGGTTAAAAGACTTCCAGCCTCATGCAGTGGTAAAAATAACAAACTGTGGGGCCTTGTCAAAGATAGTGTGAGTAATGAGTGTGGCACTCATGAGTTGTCACCCAGTCGCAGAGAATCCCTGGTAAAGACTACAAGCGGCCTTGCTGACACACATTGAGCAGGTATGGTCCACCATTGTCACTATTGGTTAGCTGTTCTAGGACCATGATGAGCAGACAACGTTGGCGCAAGTGCATGTAGACAGGAAATGGCTAAAAGGCTGCAAGATCTTCAGTTTGGGTAATAACTCCACTGAAACCTTCCTGCCCTCTTTTGGAGCCCCCTCACCCTGTTTACCACTGGATTGTGCTACTCTCTTGGGTTAAATGACTTCCAGCATCCTGTAGTGGTAAAAAAAAATAACTAACTGTGGGGCCTCGTCAAAGATAAGGTGAGTAATGAGTTTGGCACTCATGAGTTGTCACCCAGTCGCAGAGAATCCCTGGTAAAGACAACACGCGGCCTTGCTGACACACATTGGGCAGGTATGGTCCACCATTGTCACTACTGGGAAGCTGTTCTAGGACCATGATGAGCAGACAATGTTGGCGCAAGTAGACCGGAAATGGCTAAAAGGCTACAAGATCTTCAGTTTGGGTATTAACTGCACTGAAACCTTCCTGCCCTCTTTTGGAGCCCCCTCACCCTGTTTACCGCTAGATTGTGCTGCTCTCTTAGATTAAATGACTTCCAGCATCATGTAGTGGTAAATAAATATCTAACTGTGGGGCCTCGTCAAAGATAGTGAGTGTGGCACTCATGAGTTGTCACCCAGTCGAACAGAATCCCTGGTAAAGACAACAAGCTGCCTTGCTGACACACATTGTACAGGTATGGTTCACCATTGTCACTATTGGTAAACTGTTCCAGGATCAAGATGAGTAGATGATGCTGGTGCATGTGGACAGGAAACAGCTTAAAGGCTGCAAGATACTCAGCTTGGATAATAACTTCACTGAAACCTTCCTGCCCTCTTTCAGAGCCCCCTCACCCGGTTTGCCACGAGATGGCGCTGTTCTTCTGGGTTGGATGACTTCCAGCATTATTCAACACAGTAGAGCAAGGCCATTTAGTGGCAAACATAACTAACTGTGGAACAGCATTGGAGATAGGGTGAGTATTGCAGATAGAGCTGTTTTTGTTTATTTTGAATGGTCCTTTTTTTTAAAGCTGCAGTTTGTCTGTATTATTGAGAAATAGCTAAATGGGAGTTCTGCAACAAGCAGCAGTTCAGTAATTAGGCTTTGTGACTTGGATTCCAAGAAATTTCCATATTTTACAGGAGCGTGCCTCCAAGTCTGGAACTGCTAAATGCAAATCTGCCAGTGTATAACAGTTTAATCTTCCACCTCATACAGAACAAATAGAATGAAGGTGGTTTATATTGAATGTGCAGTAGACGTCCAGCTGTGTAATGAATCCCCCTTAATCACAGAAGAAAATCTCACAGATCCTAATCTTCCAGCTCACTGGCTCTTCTTCCATTTGGAATGGTTTCTCCTTTGTCTGGCAGATACAAAATGACAAATGCTGCTTTAATTAAAGGACAGAGAGACTAATGATGATAGAAGGTTGCCCAGTCCAGTCTTTGCTGTCCATGGATAACTGTCATGATATCATGATTCAGATCAGAGTATGCTATTAGCAAGTAAGTACACTTACTGGCCACTTTATTAGTTTTGATTACTTGGTAACACAAATTACTAATTGGCCAATCACATGGCAGCAACTCAATGCATTTGCACGTAGTGAAGACAGCATGCTGAAGTTCAAACCGAGCATCAGAATGGAGAAGAAAGGGGATTTAGGTGACTTTGAACATGGCATGGTTGTTGGTGGCAGACGGGCTGGTCTGAGTATTTCTGGGATTTTCACACACAACCATCTCTCGGGTTTGCAGAGAATGGTGAGAAAAAGAGAAAATAACCAGTGTGATGGTACTCACTGTCACTGCAAGTGAAAAACAGATACTTAATGGTTTGGATTGCTTCAAGTGGGACGGTAATATTTGTCAGCAATATCTTCATATAGAAATATGAAGACTTAATCCCACTTTAAACTGGGAGACTTAGAATGTTGTAGACCCTTGTTAGACAGTGAGATGGGGTGGGGTTTGTTATTGGCAAGTGCCTGTATTCCATTGTTCAATTGTGTCTGTCTGCCTTGAGATAAACTTATTATGGGATGTATATGTGTATGTGGATTGGCTGCTAAGGGGGAGGGGGGATTGTCCCACAGTGTATATCTCTTTGTGCATGTGTTTGAATAAACAGTTTGAGTTTTAGTTCACCCTCAATCTAGAGTCCTGTCTCTTATTGGGGGAATATGCTACAAGGGATTGCTATGCTCTTTATACTCCCTTGGGTAATCACTAAGCTCTTGTAAGAGCTTGTTCCTGCTTCACTCTCTGGGGAAAGAGAGGGTCACCCATGGAAACCTGGGGCCTTGTCGCAGGTCCAGGGTGGGTAGGGGACGGTGAGACCCCAACCAAGCTGCAGCGGTTCGTGGGGTCTGAGGTGGTTATGGTTTCTGGTGGAGTGCTTGGAGCCCTCGGGAAGCACTAGGAGCATCCGTCAACGGAGGTACCCAGTCGGGGTGCCGGATGATCCGTTACATCCAGTGAGCGGCAGTTGTGTGGACGAAAAACGCCTTGTTGATGTCAGAGGTCAGAGGAGAATGGGCAGACTGGTTCCAGACGATAGAAAGGCAACAGTAACTCAAATAATTATTCGTTACATCCAAGGTATGTAGAATACCATCTCTGAAACGTACAACACATCCAACCTTGAGGCAGACGGGCTGGTCTGAGCATTTCCAAAATTGCTGATCTACTGGAATTTTAACGCACAGCCATCTCTCGGGTTTACAGAGAATGGCGAGAAAAAGAGAAAATATCCAGTGAGCGGCAGTTGTGTGGGCGAAAATGCCTTGTTGAGGTCAGAGGAGAATGGGCAGATGGAGGTTCTGAGATAATAGAAAGGCAACAGTAACTCAAATTACCACTCGTTACAACCAATCCAATTATTATACACTTATTGGGATTTTTTTTTTTTCCAAAGACATGTAGCAGAATACATTTTGCCCTAAATTTATGAAGAAATTAGATTTTATTGGATATATTTTATAAAAGAAAGTGGAAACAATTGTTTGCTTCAGAATTTTTGGTCTTTCATTTATATAATAAAAAAATAAAATAAAAACCCCATTGGTGATTAAATACCACCAAAAGAAAGTTCTATTTAAAGTGGTTGTTAGGTCACCTATACCAAATCATGGAATCCCCTTTTTTACATGTAGATCTAATGTGCAATATTTGTGTTTTGAAAAAATGATTCAGCGAAATACCTAATTTACAGCACCGCGGGGTGCTCACGTGACCTGCCGACACTCTTCCTACTTCTTACAGTGGAAGGGGCTGTGTTTTTCCACTGACGTCATCCGGGACGAGAGGATGTGAGCGCACAGTGGTGCTGTAAATTAGGTATTTAGCTAAATACTTTTTCAAAACACAGATACTGCACATTAGATCTACATGTAAGAAAGTAGATTACATGATTTGTCACTGGTAATTTTAACAGGTATAGCGGCTGGAGGGGCAGGGAGGAGATGGGTAACACAGTCACGCGGAGCCGACACGCAGGGAGGGAGGGGGAGAGTGAGAGAGGAGAGCTGCAGGATGACGAAGGTACATAATCTGACCATGGTAATCAGGGATCAGCAGCCATGATTACCGTGGTCAGCACACCAAGGGGGGCTCAGGAACTAGCAGGATCAACCAGGTTTTTTAGAACATAGAGAGGGAAAAAGGACACAGCGCAAGCACTATGCTGTGTATCCTACTGTAAAGGATCAGGATATTTTTTTTATGGTTTAAACAGCTTGAAAGCATAACTCCACTTTTGTTGAGAAAAAACATTCCCCTCTGGGTGATCTCTGTACATTACAAGCATTTTAACAAACTTTATTGCAGATTCCTAACTTTTGTTATGCTGAAGATATCACTGTTTGTTCCTCTGTGCCTCTGTGCTGAGTGGGTCTAATGGGAGTGGTTTCATAATTAGCAATCAGCTGCAGCAGCTGCAGGGTTCTAATGAGGAAATCTGCTGGGCCGGCATCCCTTTAGACATGTTCCTATTGGGAGTATCTCACCAAACATTACATTTTTGTTGCAGGGGATGCCAGAAATCTGACTTGTATCTTAGTGCAGACTTATGGGAAAATCGGTGAGCCAATCACACAAGCAGGAAATGATGTTTCTGGGGGTGTGGTCAGTATACATTCTGTGTACAGAACACCCCCAGGTGGCCATATTGTATTGCATTTTCAGAAAATGACAACGCAGCAGATTGAAAAGGAAAGGTATTTTTAATAACATTCAATTACAATATGATTAGTGTCACAATTGTATACGCTATATTGTTTTTTCTTTGTTTGCTAATTTTTTCCCCCATGAAAGGAGTTACCTTTTGGCCCCATTCACACTGGGGCGACGCTACTTTGCCGGACGACCTCATAGGTCGCGGCGCGCTGCTCGCCCCGCGACCTCGGAGCGGCCGGCACGGACTTCATAACATTGAAGTCAATGCAGGTCGCTCCGGGTCGCCCCAAAGAAGCTCCGGACATTTTTTCTAAGTCGGACTTGTGTCACTCCTATTAGAACGGGTCCGCAGCTTCTCTATGGAAGGCGACCTACGGCGACCTGTCAGGCGACCAGGTCGCCTGACAGGTCGCCCCAGTGTGAACGGGGGCTTTAAGTGAAAAAATTCTTTCAATTTCATTTGGGTACAGTGTTGCATTACCATGCAATGACCAATTAGGTCTCAGACCTAATGCACAGCTGCTGTTTTTGGCTTCAGGCATTTTTTTTCTTCAGCCACTAAATTCACCAGCATGTTATCCTATGTGTCAATAGATTGCTTTAACCACTTCAGCCCAGGAAGGTTTTACCCCCTTAATTACCAGGTAATTTTTTTGCGATACAGCACTGTGTTACTCTAACTGACAACTACGCGGTTGTGCGAAGCTGTACCCAAATAAAATTGTCCTTTTTTCCCCCACAAACAGAGCTTTCTTTTGGTGGTATTTGATCACCTGTGCAATTTTTATTTTTTGCGCTATAAACAAAAAAAGAGCGACAATTCTGAAAAAAAAAAAAAATAAAAATGTTTTTTACTTTCTGCTTTAAAACAGATAAAAGAAAAAAAAGAACAAAATGTAAAAAAAAATATTTTCTTCATCATTTTAGGCCAATTTGTATTCTGCTACATATTTTTGGTAAAAAACAAACAAAAACCCACTAAACATATATTGATTGGTTTGCGCAAAAGTTATTGCATCTACAAACTATGGGATTTTTTTTGGGCATTTTTAGTTGTTCATTTTTTACTAATAATGGCGGCAATCAGTGATTTTTAGCAGGACTGTGACATTGCAGCGAACAAATCGGATCCCTAACTTACACTTTTGGGGGGACCAGTGACATTATTACAGTGATCAGTGCTAAAAATATGCACTGTTACTGTACTAATCGTGAGAATTAAAAATGGCGCCTCCTAGTGGTAAACTTCTAAAAAATATTGCTACGGTAGTCGTCAATTTTCGGTATAACCAAATATAAAAAGGTAGTAGAAATTTGAGGTGCTGTTTCTCAAAGTGCTACATGCTAAATATATAGATACAGTAATATATAAATAAACAATTCATTTATTGTCAATCTAGTCGATCTAGTGCCGGTTTACGGCACTTTTAAATGTGAGTAATGTACATTTAATGCATTGTTGTGTTGGATATTGTAATGGACTTTTAACACTTATTTTAAACTTTGGATCACCCAGGTTTATTAATTGTCTATTCATATTTACTTATCATATTATTCAATGCAATTTTCTCCCACAGTTATTGCCTTTTGTTTCACTTGACCCTCCCTTCTAGATTGTAAGCTTTAACGAGCAGGGCCCTCTAGTTCCTCCTATATTGAATTGCATTGTAACTGTATTGTCTTCCCTCATATTGTAAAGCGCTGCGCAAACTGTCGGCGCTATATAAATCCTGTATAATAATAATAATAATGCAATGGGTTTTTAACACTGCAATTTTTTATATCTTATTGAATCACCAAGGTCTATGAATTGTTTAGTTACTGTACTAATGACACTTGCAGGAAAGAGGTTAACATCAGGGGCAATCAAAAGGGTTAACTGTGTGCCAAGCTGGTGCTTGCTAACTGTGTGGGGGAGGTGCTCTGACTGGGAGAAGACAGAGATCCATGTTCCTGCTTAGCAGGAACACAAGATCTTCATCTTCTCCCCTGTCAGAACGGCGATCTGTCTTCTTTACATAGGCAGATCGCTGTACTGCCTCTCCCGGGTGGCCGGCGGATATCAAGTTTGCCAGGCCCGCTGATTGGCTTCCTCTGTGTCCAATCAGCACATGATCGTGCCTCCGGTGGTGCGCGCACGTCCCCCCCCCCCCCCCCAGTGTCTATTACACTAAATGACATACAGGTACATCGTTTCACGCAATAGAGCCGACATGCTGCAGTACAAGTGCGATAGGCGGTCGGCAAGTGGTTAAAAATGGCCTGGATTCTTTCCTAAACTATAACTGGGTACTAAAATTTCAGCCTCATACACACAGGAGGTTATAAAAAATGCCAGTAGCGTTAGGTCTATAAAGCTGTAGCTGTAGCGTTTTGCAGCATTTTTTGGCTGCAGCATTTTTTAGCTTTTATTAGCAAAATTATACTCCCACAAAAGCTTATGGCTCCAAAACGCTGATAAAAGCAGAATAACTTATTTTTTATGGCCAAATAGGGTTTCCATCCGTCCGGATTTCACGGACAGGATCGGATAGCAGCGGGTGTCAGCAGAGATGTCTCCACTGACATCCGCTGCTCCATAGGGCTGCATGGGGCATCCGATCAAATGCGCCTGAAAGACTCACAGGCGGATCTGATCGGATCGTTAGCGTGAAAGGGGCCTTAAAGTGTGGATAAACCTTATACCCATAAACCCATGTTTTTTCCTTGTAGTTAAGAGGGTTGGGCTGGAAGGGAGCATTTGTCATTAAGAAACATTCCCCTTTCTATGACACTGCAGTGAGAGGAGAGCCTCCACTGCAGCATTTTTATTGGACAGCTTGGATCCAGTGGCAGCCTGTGCATAGGGGGCGCAGGGGTGCCGCCCCCCCAACAAAAAAGGAAAGAAAAAAAAGATTAAAAAAAGAAAAAAAAAGTTAAAAAAAAAAAATCCAGGTCGCCGGACTTAGTGGTGGCTATGGGGGGGGGGGGGGGGGGTTTTCGACCTGGCAGAGGTGCCGATTGGCTGCCTTCTGGGGCGTCACCTGGGCGCAGGTCATTGCGCTAGGACACTCCCACTTTCGTGATATCCTGGCTGTGATTGGTCCAGTCTCCAGCCTGGACCAATCATCATTCAGGACATCCGATTCCTGACCCTGCTGACGTCGCAATGGGGTGCGTCAATCACCGCCGGACAGATCTGAAGATCTGCCACTGCCAGAGAGCCCGCCGCCGTCAGAGAAGACAGAAGAGGACTCTCGAGGAGGAGAGGAGCAGCGCCATAGATGGTCTCACTCACCACCCGATCTCCGGACCGTCACCTTCCCGCCGGACCGGTTCCCGGAATCCCGCCGCCGTCAGAAGAAGACTCGAGGAGAGGAGCAGCGCCGTGGACATCTCACAGGCAGCCCAGGATAGCAGGTAAGTGATTGAAGCTGCTGCAGCGCGATGCCATGACCTGTGACCTGACCTGTGACCTGACCTGACCTGTGACCTGACCTATGACATGACTGTGACCTGACCTGTGACCTGACCTGTGACCTGACCTATGACATGACTGTGACCTGACCTGTGACATGACCTGTGACCTGACCTGACCTGTGACATGACCTGTGACCTGACCTATGACATGACTGTGACATGACCTGTGACATGCCCTTACCATGACCTGTGACATGCCTGTACCATGACCTGTGCCATAACCTTACCATGACCTGTGCCATGCCTATACCATCACCTGTGCCATGCCTATACCATCATCTGTGCCATGCCTGTACCATCACCTGTGCCATGCCTGTACCATGACCTCAAAGTCACGCAAATTTTTACCGCGTTTTTTTGCCGCAAAGCAATACCTATTACATTTTTCTTTTTGCGCCCCCCCCCTAAAAATTTTGAGCACCAGCTGCCACTGCTTGGATCAATTGTGCTTTACAATTGGTCCAAGGCTCCAAGCTGTCCATTGAGATCAGTGCCTCAGACAAGAAGTCATCCTCTCAGTCTGCTGCCAACAGCGTGTGCCAGCTTGTATTTAAACTGGCCGTGCAAGGAGCCCCGTATCTCCGGAACCATGGTGCTAGGAGCCCCCAGTGGTGGGGTAGGACTTCAGCTACCTACTCCCCAAATGTGGGGTCTCTGTGGCCCCGGTTTACTGAGCTACGACCGTCAAATCTTGATCTTTTTTTTTTATATTCTCCTCCCCTGACTGCACGTGCCTGCCTAGTGGAGATCACTGGAGTAGCGGTACCTACTACATTTATTTAGAGCTTCCATGGGAATCTCACAGGTATGGTGTATACATAGTTACATTGGTCCAAGCTAGATCAATATTACTATGTAAAAAATTGCCAAAAATTGAATTCTTCTTTGAGAAATTTGGAGCAGACTCCAAATGGAAAAAATTGCCTCTGGAAAAAAATGCAACATTAATAAATATCAATACACACATCATTATGCATTGCTTGGCTGTAAATAAAAATTGCAGTATTTGGACAATCTGCAGAAAAAAAAAAAAAAAAAAACTAAAGCTAACCATAAATATACAAAGGAGTCCGGATGGGAAAGTGTGATCTAACCTCCCAGAAACATTTATACTTGCCAGCTCTGATATAAGAGACTTGTACAAGAGTACATATTTATGTGAATGAAGTGGGTAGCAAGACGGATAACCCCTGTGTGGGAGGGGGAGAGAGGGATAGCAATCTCACAAGGTATTCAGTCAAAGCCAATCAGCCTTTTAGCCCGGGAGCAGTTGGCTGGTTTTGTCTTCTGCTGCTATATAAATGAGATTTTGCTCCATTGTGCCAGGATCATTTCTATGGGCAGCTTAAACCTGGACTTTATTCTGCTTTGCCTTCCCTGGTTCCCCCATTCTTCTCTCATCAAAACGCTAATGACATTTTTTTGCATACCTTATTTTAGACCCAGGGACATCATCAGGTTATTTTCTACGCAATGCAGGCGGTTCGTAGCTGGTGGGAGGGGCTGACAGGGTGCTGTGTATAGCTTTTGGAAAATATCACAACACCCTGCCTCAGTACTGTTTTAAAGAGCCCTCAGCCCCTTGAGGGATCTGTAGGAGCCACTAGAGGTCCCCATAGGTACAAAGTTAGTGATAGGCAGGGGGCACTTAGAGTTAATGTCAGTCCTGCCCTGCCTGCAGAGCTGTGATGGCGGGGAGGGGAGGTTAAAAGGGCTACATGCTTAGTGTTGGGGTGGGGCATTTGGGAGAGTCAGATAGTGACTGCAGCTTCACTCCTATCAGAAGGAGCTGTGGCCAGGAGCTGCTGTAGGAAGAATTCTGCTCTCTTCTCTCTCCAATAGAAGCTACTGTGGAGAGAAGGGCGCCCGCTGAGAACACACCTCTGTCTCACCGTGGTGCCACTTGGGAGTGAGGACAGACTGCCCTTTTTCTTGTCTCCTTTTGTCATGTGACATATAACCTGACCTGTAATGGAAAGAGGGAGAAGTTGCCTTCACTCCCCACAGGGGCTGAGAGGTCTGAACTGGATGGGTACATAGAGGGTGGAGGAACAATTCAGCCCTAGATCTCCCCTCTCCTCTTCAGAACCCCCCAAGACCACCTTAGCAGCTTCCCTTAGGGCTCATTTACACTTGTGGTAGTCCTCTAAAAGTGATCTGTTAATTTGCTTTTTTGAATGCATTTGACAGGCAGTGGGAAAGATATAGGTCATCTGGGGGTGGGGGGGGGGGGGATATGGCAGTGGCGAGGTGCAGTTATGCTCTTAATCCTGGACATTGGATGACCTTGTCCCGGCACTAAAAGTTGTCCACCCTGGGTAGGACGCTAGGAAATAAATAGGGTTTGGACTTTTTGACCATGGTTTGAACTTTTTGATAAGAAGTGGCTAAGGACCAAGCTACAAAAGGCTTGGTAGCTTAAAGCTTCACCTTAGAGGAAGCTGGGGAGGAGAGGAGAGGAGCAGGACTATTCACATCCCTAGGTAGTGACAAAAGACTCTAGGCAGCTCATACTGTATAAGGTAAGGGCTATTCATCAAAATCACACTCTGTCACACATATGTCAAACACAAGGCTTGCAGGCCAAATTCAGCCCTGCCAGGCCTTGTCATGTGGCGAGTGTGGGCTGCTGTGGGACTCATTGCTGTATATGTAAATGCAGCTGGTGAACACGAGCCATGAATGGTGTCTGTAAAGGGATGCACTCACTCTAAGGGGTGAGTGATAGAAGGTTTCATAGTCTCTAGATACCCCTAGGACCCCCCCCCCCCCCCCCCGCCGGGACAAAAGTATCTCAATCTACCTAGGGGAACCATTACCTGTTCATGCATGAATAGGTTAGTAGTACATCCAGTCCAACATGAGGCAGATCACCATTACACAACATAAACTACTTTACTTGATTGAGGTAATTTAGTATTTTGCCTGGGCCATTTTGAGATTATCCTCATCTAGTTTATTGGTATATAGACTTGGTACTCACATCTTTGTACATATTTCTACTATCGAGGATTAGTACACCTTAGAAGTCCTTACTGTTCAGTCTTCTATGGTATTCCCCTGTGCTTGCCATGGGGAACGTTCCTGAGGATCTTCTTACCACAGATATCATATGTGTATAATGACTAGCTTTATAGTTACTGTATGTTAATGCCTACATAAATGTCATGTGTATTGGCTATTTGTTTTTTTATGTACTGTATTATAAGTTTTAGATACCTCTACCATTATCCTGAAGAAGGGGTTCCAACAACGATGAAACGCGTAGAGTGTGCCCCACATCATTGTTGGCTCTGTACTATTGTAAAACATAAGTGGATTAGAGACATTGAATTAAAGTTGATTCATTTTGTATAATAAAGGTCCGCAGAAGTTGTTTAGGAACATATGGTACTGAGGGCGTGTCATAAATGTCACTACGGTTTTATACAAATTTATTTATTGAATATTTCAGAAAAATCTGTTTAATTTAATGCCTGTATTGTGTAATGGGTACAATAAAAGTCCAGAGCCCCCCTGCCCCATAGCACCCCCCCCCCCCACACACGTTAAGGGCATGTGGTGCTCACTCGCCCTCCCCCCTTTCCTGACCTGCCGGGCTGCATATGCTCAGATAAGGGCCTTTTATGGATTTGGGGGGGGGGGGGTCCCCAATGCCTTTTTCCACCTTAAACCTCTTAAAATCCATACCAGACCCAAGGGGCCTGGTATGGATTCACGATTTTCTTTTCCTTTTTTCTTACATTTACAGTGGGTACGGAAAGTATTCAGACCCCCTTAAATTTTTCACTCTTTGTAATATTGCAGCCATTTGCTAAAATCATTTAAGTTCATTCTTCTTCCTCATGAATGTACACATAGCACCCCATACTGACAGAAAAACACAGAATTGTTGACATTGTTGCAGATTTATTAAAAAAGAAAAACTGAAATATCACATGGTCCTAAGTATTCAGACCCTTTGCTGTGACACTCATATATTTAACTCAGGTGCTTTCCATTTCTTCTGATCATCCTTGAGATGGTTCTACACCTTCATTTGAATCCAGCTGTGTTTGATTATACTGATTGGACTTGATTAGGAAAGCCACACACCTGTCTATATAAGACCTTCCAGATCACAATGCATGTCAGAGCAAATGAGAATCATGAGGTCAAAGGAACTGCCTGAAGAGCTCAGAGACAGAATTGTGGCAAGGCACAGATATGGCCAAGGTTACAAAATGATTTCTGCTGCACTTAAGGTTCCTAAGAGCACAGTGGCCTCTATAATCCTCAAATAGAAGACGTTTGGGACGACCAGAACCCTTCCTAGAGCTGGCCGTCCGGCCAAACTGAGCTATCGGGGGAGAAGAGCCTTGGTGAGAGAGGTAAAGAAGAACCCAAAGATCCCTGTGGCTGAGCTCCAGAGATGCAGTCAGGAGATGGGAGAAAGTTGAAGAAAGTCAACCATCACTGCAGCCCTCCACCAGTCGGGGCTTTATGGCAGAGTGGCCCGACGGAAGCCTCTCCTCAGTGTAAGACACATGAAAGTCCGCATGGAGTTTGCTAAAAAAACACCTGAAGGACTCCAAGATGGTGAGAAATAAGATTCTCTGGTCTGATGAGACCAAAATAGAACTTTTTGGCCTTAATTCTAAGCGGTATGTGTGGAGAAAACCAGGCACTGCTCATCACCTGTCCAATACAGTCCCAACAGTGAAGCATGGTGGTGGCAGCATCATGCTGTAGGGGTGTTTTTCAGCTGCAGGGACAGGACGACTGGTTGCAATCGAGGGAAAGATGAATGCGGCCAAGTACAGGGATATCCTGGACAAAAACCTTCTCCAGAGTGCTCTGGACCTCAGACTGGGCTGAAGGTTTACCTTCCAACAATACAATGACCCTAAGCACACAGCTAAAATAACGAAGGAGTGGCTTCACAACAACTCCGTGACTGTTCTTGAATGGCCCAGCCAGAGCCCTGACTTAAACCCAATTGAGCATCTCTGGAGAGACCTAAAAATGGCTGTCCACCAACGTTTACCATCCAACCTGACAGAACTGGAGAGGTTCTGCAAGGAGGAATGGCAGAGGATCCCCAAATCCAGGTGTGAAAGACTTGTTGCATCTTTCCCAAAAAGACTCCTGGCTGTATTAGATCAAAAGGGGGCTTCTACTAAATACTGAGCAAAGGGTCTGAATACTTAGGACCATGTGATATTTCAGTTTTTCTTTTTTAATAAATCTGCAACAATGTCAACAATTCTGTGTTTTTCTGTCAATATGGGGTGCTATGTGTACATTCATGAGGAAGAAGAATGAACTTAAATGATTTTAGCAAATGGCTGCAATATAACAAAGAGTGAAAAATTTAAGGGGGTCTGAATACTTTCCGTACCCACTGTATGTATTGCTGGCAATTTAAATTTAATGTTTTTCCTTTATAAATATCAGTTTTGCTGCAGCAGGTTCTATACATTGTACAGATGTGCCACTTTACAGGCCCCCTCCCCCCGGCACTTTTTTTTTAAACTAATTCTTCATTTTTATTGTTTCACTTTAAGCATCATTAAAATCACTGCTCCTGTAAAAAACAATATTTTTGAAAAATCATTTTTGCATTGATACATGTCCCTCAGGGCATTACCCGGCCCCCATACCCTTTCTATGACCAATAACTTGCATATACTGTGAGCTTTCAAAATGGGCACGGATCCCATCGACTTTAATAGGGCTCACGGTTCGGGTCTGAACTTTTGGGATGCATGAGAGTTCTGACACAAAAAAAAACGGGGGGTGTTCGGCCCAACGCTAATGGCAAGGTGTATTGGAATGCCAAAATGAATGGAATGGCACTGCCTTTTGTGCATTAGACTCTTTTTATGGTTAAAACAAATTTTACTGCAGAACATTGATGTGCATTGGTCTTTTAGGATCCCACCGTTTTTTTATACTTTTTTTTAAACTGGTTATGTAGCCAGTTTAGATGTAAAGCGCTCTTGGCAGAGCTCTTAAAACTCAGTTTATGTGTGATTTTAGGCCTGAACTTTTCAATAATTCAACCACACCTGGGAGCTATTTCAGACCTTTGAACAATGTCAAGCCGCTGTTATCTTGTTTCTCCAAACGAGACTCAGAACAAAACAACCCATTAATAAAAAACAATCCATTCTGAACTGATGCCTTCTCCTTTGACGCCCACCCCGGCTGGAGCACCTGCTTTGTATTCATGGGCTGCGGGCAGCTCTTGGACTGATTGACTTTAGATGGAGCGTAAGTGTTTCTCATCTAACTTTCATTATATGGAATAAGACAACAACTCAACCTTAACTAAAAGTAATTAAAGAACTCAAGAGATGGAGGGGGAAAAGAAAACCTGCATTTAATGGTGTGATATGGAAAACAATCTGCAAAATAACCAAAAGAGTGGCCAATTTTACTCATTACAAGTACCATGGCAGCCATTAGTGCCATTAGTAAAATAGGTGGTATAGGGAGCCCTACAGAGAGGAGTGAATTTATTGGCCCAAAATTAATTTTAGCTGGAACACCATTTGGATTTGCCTTTATATTATGGACATTCCATGTACTCTCTCAAAGTCCCTGGTGTTCCAAGGATTTATTGTGCATACATTTTTGCAGTAGTCATCAAGAGTTGGGATTAGGCATGACCCTGTATATACCCTGTATATAAAAGACTTGAAGAAATGTCTTGGAGTCAACGGGGTAGGGGAAAGCCATGTGTTTTTAAGTGGCATTTAAGGATTCAGTTGACTTCTGAGGGTTTCTTCTGAGGGTCAAGGAAGATACTTTGATGGTCCATTCAGACTGTGGTAGAACTCAAGAGATGGAGGGGGAAAAAAAACTGCATTTAACGGTGTGATATGAAAAGCAATCCGCAAAATAACCAAATGAGTGAACAACTTCATTCATTACAGGGATCATGGTGCCCATGATAGGTTGTTAACGTGTGATCTTAAATGACAAAGAGTGTGAGAATAATGTCAGAGGTAGATTACGAGTACATGGCCTTGGCAGCGAGTGTCAGGGTAGTCTCATTAGTGAATAGGAGGTATAGGGAGCCCTGCAGCAAGAAGTGCATTTATTGGCACAATTATTTGAATTTTCCTTTATATTATGGACAGTGGCGGCTGGTGCATTAGGGGCGCAGGGGCGCCGCCCCCCATCTATGCATCCGGCCCCCTAATCTACATGCGGGGAGCTGGACGCATGCAGTTCAATGGGGATTTTTTTTAACCATGTGATTAGAGCCAGAGGCTCTCACAGGCTAAAAAAAAGGGTGGGCTCCGGGCGCATAGCACTGCGCCCGAGCCCACCCAGTTGTGTGACAATAGCGAATGAAAATTCGCTATTGTCACATGGATCCTCCTCCTGGCCAATCAGGAAGCGGGTTATGAGACTGATGAGACCAATTGGCCAAAAGGAGAGGCCATGCTATTGGCCAAGGAGGAGGAGGAGGAGGGAGGAGACACCGGGGAAGCCGCCGCCATCGCTGCCAGGGGAAGCCGCCACCGGAGATGAAGCTGATGGGAGGCTTCTAATGGGGCTAGGTAGGATTCCACCAATTCCTGAGAGTGTGCCAGAGCATCCCGGAAATCAATGCAAGTAACTGATTGTGTCCACCTGTTCTATTTCTCATGTCAGCGCTCTTTAATGTTAGTGAGCCAGCGATGTGGGGGGGGTATGGTGTGCGAGCTGGTGTGGTCCGGGGGGGTTTGGTGTGGTCCGTCTGATGCCCCCCCGGCCCATGGGGCACCAGCCGCCACTGATTATGGACATCCCATGTACTCAAAGTCCCTGGTGTTCCAAGGATTATTTTGTGCATGCATTTTTGTAGAAGCCCTCAGGAGTTGGTATAAGGCACAACACTGTATATAAAAGACTTAAAGAAATGCCTTGGAGTCAATGGGGTAGGGGAAAGCCAGATAGTTTTAGGTGGCATTTAAGGGGGGCATTCCACTCACCCGACTGATTCAAAGTTTTCTATGTCAGGTGCAGTAAATGGCAATCTCTGTACTGCGCATATGTAATCACCAGAGATCACCAACTGCTAGAATAAGGTAGACCTTACTTCTAACAAACCCTAGCTGCACAGAAAAAGAAAAGGTTTTAAGGTTTTACATAAAGCAGGGTGTCTTTTATCTTTCATAAACATGTCCTGCTATAATGCTTACATTTAAAAAAAAATTATGTGGATAATTGGTGGTATTTGATCACCTGTGCGATTTTTTTTTTTTTTTGCGCTATACACAAAAAAAGAGCGACAATTCTGAAAAAAATAAATATATATATATATATATATTTTTTTTTACTTTCTGCTATAAAACATTCCTAATAATTTTTTTTTTTTTAAAAAATCAAATGTTTTTATCATTTTATCATTTTATGCCAATATGTATTCTGCTACATATTTTTGGTAAAAAAAAATCCCAATCGCCCCTCCTCCTTTCTACTTGTCTTTTATCTTCCCTACACCCTTATGATATGGTTTTCTTTAAATACAATTATTTTTAGTTACAGTCATCTATTTTCCAAATACTCGGGTCCTATCTCATGGTGTCTTTAGAGGACACCCTATGCCTACATTTTTGCACAGGGTTCCCCCTTAAACCTCTTAAAATCCATACCAGACCCAAAGGGCCTGGTATGGATTGGGGGGGGGGACCCCCACATGGTTTTTCTTTTTTTTTCTTACATTTCTGTATTGCTGGCAATTTAAATGTATTTTTTTTTTTCAAATATCAGTTTTGCTGCAGCAGGTTCTATACATTGTACAGATGTGCCACTTTACAGTCTCTTCTTGATGCCCTATAATTCTCACGTTATATTAGCTTGTATGTTGATTTTTTTAATGTATGGTCTCCCTCCGGGGCACAGTTTGATCCCATTTGGGGAGTCCTGGAGGAGATCACGACCTTGCTCCCTCTTTCCTTTACCCCGATTGAACTCCACCTTTGCAATATAGTTCTATACTTCCAACTTGATATATATGTTTTGTTCCTGTTCGGACCCTGTTCTATGCAATTTTCATGTATTTGGGAAATGACTTCCATATCCTTATCTATTTGTTATATGCTCTTTAATTAATAAAATATTTTGAACAATAAAAAGAAAAAAAAAATATGTGGATATTTTCTGATAACCGCTTGCCGACCAGCCACTGTAAATATACGGCGGCAGGTTGGCTCTGCTATGCGAAACGACGTACATGTACGTCAATTCGTGTAGTAGTTAGTGGAGGCGCGTGCACGCCGTGCCGATTGGCTGGAGGAGGACCCAATCAGCAGGTCCGGCAGACGCGATGTCTACCGAGCACCAGCGATGTCCGCCGGGCACCCGCGATTGCTCCCATGGAGACAGAACGGCGGTTTGCCTATGTAAACACGGCAAACCGCCATTCTGTCAGAGATGAACACAGGGATCCTGTGTTCCTCCAATTTAGGAATACAGGTCTATGTGTTCATCCAGGGAGCCCATCCCCCACACAGTTAGAAAGCATCCCCTAGGCACACATTTAACCCTTTAATCGCCCCTGGTGTTAACCCCTTCCCTGCCAGTGTCATTAGTACAGTGACAGTGCATATTTTTAGCACTGATTACTGTCGTAATGTCACTGGTCCCCCCCAAAAGTGTCAGTTAGGTGTCCGATCTGTCCGCCGCAATGTCGCAGTCCCACGAAAAATCGCTGATCGCGGTCATTACTAGTAAAAATTAAAAATAAAAAAAATAAAAAATTACATAAATCTTTCCCCTAGTTTGTAGAGGCGATAACTTTTGCGCAAACCAATCATTATACGCTTATTGGGATTTTTTTTTTTACCAAAAATATGTAGCCGAATACATATTGGCATAAAATGATGAAAACATTTGATTTTTTTTTTTGTTTGTTTATTGGGAATGTTATAATAACAATAATAATAATAATAATAACAATAAAATATTGTTTTTTTTTTTTTCAGAATTGTCGCTCTTTTTTTGTTTATAGTGCAAAAAATAAAAATCGCACAGTTGATCAAATACCACCAAAAGAAAGCTCTATTTGTGGGGGAAAAAAGGACCTAAATTTGGGTACAGCATCGCACAATCGTGCAATTGTCAATTAAATAACGCAGTGCCGAATCGCAAAAAATGGCCTGGTCATTAAGGGGGCAAAACCTTCTGGTCCTTATCCTTAAGTGGTTAAAACGTTGAGAAAAAAACATTCGCCTCTGGGTGATCACACAAGCAGGAAATGATGTTTCTGGGGGTGTGGTCAGTATACATTCTGTGTACAGAACAGCTCCAGGCGGCCATATTGCATTGTATTTTCAGAAAATTACAACAGCTGCAGAGTGAAAAGGAAAGGTCATTTTTAATAACATTCAATTACAATATGATTTGTGTCACAATTGTATACGCTATATTGTTTTTTCTTTATTTGCTGATTCCTCCCCCCCCCCCCCCCCCCCCCACGAAAGTGGAGTTACCCTTTAAGCTTCTTTGTTTGTTTCTTAGTCTATGATAGAGTTACTCGTTAAGTCTCTGTCTATTTGTCTGTTAACCAGAATCTTTCTCTGATCTGTATGTCCTTGACAAATGTAACTTAGATGATAAGCTTGACATAGTATTGTGAATGCAACTAACTTCAGATAAAGGCATCATTTCCCACAGGAAAGCTAGAACAATGACTAGTGTTTAGATGAGTTATGCATGACTTATGAATATGCTAAAATGTATTTATACGCCTTTTGTAAATGTGTATTATGATTATTGGTTTAAAGTGGATGTAAACCTGATTTATGAAATTTGACCTGGGAACATCAATCTGTAGTGTTTACTTATCTCTCTTCAAAGCCCTAAGTCCCGTGGCTTTCTCCTGCTCCCTTCCTCTGTTATCAGCATGATAACTTTTGACAAGTTCTCTGTCAACTGAGATAAAACCAGGCTGAATTTTGTGTCTGCGTGGGTCCTATAAATAGATTAGCAGAGAGCTGTTCTATTCACAACACAGTGCTTCATGTTTCTGCCTATTTGGAGAGGGGGTGTGTGCCTTTCCTCCAATCAGCTGTCTCATGGTGTATGGCCAAACTTCCCTCCCACAGGTGAATCAGGAAGATAACAGCATGATAACTTCTGACAAGTTCTCTGTCAACTGAGATAAAAACCAGGTGGAATTTTGAGTCGGCGTGGGTCCTATAAATAGATTAACAGAGAGCTGGTCTATTCACAGCACAGCGCTTCGTGTTTCTGCCTATGTGGAGAGGGGGTGTGTGCCTTTCCTCCAATCAGCTGTCTCACAGTGTATGGCCACACTTCCCTCCCACAGGTGAATCAGGAAGAGAAAACAGGACATGCGCTTTCTACACAGTATAGAAAGCTGAACAGCACATATACATGTAAAACTTATGTAGGGAGATTTGTTTCACTTTACTGGGTATATGTGAGGGTTTACTGTACATCCACTTTAAGGAGTAATATTATACCTGCCCACTTGTTTTAACATATAAATTTGTATACAGGAAATAAAGCTTTGAATAGATCTGTAGTATTACTTAAAGGAGTTGTAAAGGCAGAAGGTGCATTCTATGCATTAGGATAAAAAACGTCTGTGTACCCCCCCATACCTACCTGAGCCCGTCTTTAACCAGCGATGTTGCAGGAGTGTCTAAACTGCCTAGGAGTCCCCTCCTCATTGGCTGAATCAGCAGCGGCTCCAGCTGCTGTCAATCAAAATCATTCAGCCAATCAGGAAAGAGAGGGGGTGGGGCCGGGGCCAGGTACTGGCTCCATGTCTGAATGGGCGCAGGGAGCTGTGACTTGGCTCAGGTGCCCCCATAGCAACCTGCTTGCAGTAGGGGCACTCAACAGGAGGGAGGGGCCAGGAGAGCCGAAGAGAGATCAGAGAAGAGGAGGATCTGGGCTGTTTTGTGCAAAACCAACTACACAGGGCAAGTAAGTATAACATGTTTGTTATTTAAAAAACACAAAAAACAAAAAAAAAGACTTTACAATCACTTTAAGTGTGTGGTTCAGATCTGTTCCCAGGTACCCGTTCAGTAAAGTTCCCCCGGGTTGGATGGGGGATCCAGTGGATCCTGACTAAAATTAATCCTTACATTTCCCATTATATCAATGGAACCTGTGATCATGTTACTGTGCACTAGCCAATTCTTAGGCTCCAATTCAGGAGGCAGCACAGAGCTCATGTTCCTCAGTAGGATTTTCCGAGGAACCTCTGGTCATTGTACTGTGCACTACCCAGATTCTTGGCTCAAATTTAGGAGGCAGCACAGAGCCCATGTTCCTAAATAGGATATCCAGAGGAACCTCTGGTCATTGTACTGTGCACTAGCCAATCTCTTGGATCGAATTCAGGAGGCAGCACAGAGCCCATGTTCCTCAGTAGGATTTTCAGAGGAACCTCTGGTCATTGTACTGTGCACTAGCCAGGTTCTTGGCTCCAATTCATGAGGCAGCATAGAGCCCATTTATCTCAGTAGGATATCCAGTGGAGCCTTTGGTCATTGTACTTTGCACTAGCCAGTTTATTGGATCAAATTCAGGAGGCAGCACAAAGCCCATGTTCCTAAATAGGATATCCAGAGGAACCTATGGTCATTGTACTGTGCACTAGCCAATCTCTTGGATCGAATTCAGGAGGCAGCACAGAGCCCATGTTACTCAGTAAGATATTCAGAGGAACCTCTGGTCATTGTACTGTGCACTAGCCAGTTTCTTGGCTCCAATTCAGGAGGCAGCACAGAGCCCATGTTCCTCAGTAGGATATGCAGAGGAACCTCTGGTCATTGTATTGTGCACTAGCCAGTTTCTTGGCTCCAATTCAGGAGGCAACACAGAGCCCATGTTCCTCAGTAGGATATCCAGAGGAACCTCTGGTCAATGTACTGTGCACTAGCCAGTTTCTTGGCTCCAATTCAGGAGGCAGCACAGAGCCCATGATCCTCAGTAGGATATCCTGAGGAACCTCTGCTCATTGTACTGTGCACTACCCAGATTCTTGGCTCAAATTTAGGAGGCAGCACAGAGCCCATGTTCCTAAATAGGATATCCAGGGGAACCTCTGGTCATTGTACTGTGCACTTGCCAGTTTCTTGGCTCCAATTCAGGAGGCAGCACAGAGCCCATGTTCCTCAGTAGGATATACAGAGGAACCTCTGGTCATTGTACTGTGCACTAGTCAATCTCTTGGATCAAATTCAGGAGGCAGCACAGAGCCCATGTTACTCAGTAAGATATTCAGAGGAACCTCTGGTCATTGTACTGTGCACTAGCCAGTTTCTTGGATCAATCTCAGGAGGCAGCACAGAGCCCATGTTCCTCAGTGGGTTTCCCTTGGTTCATAATGCCAGCCTGGCATATTTATAGCACAAAGTCTTTAAGATGCAGCTGGCAGCACTGTGAACCTATCTGGGCTCTACGTACAGAAAATGTTTCATTAATCCACATGACGGGCTGGTGAGTCACCAACGAGCTCTGCCCTCGCTGTGTGTTGAGATGGATGGCTCCTGGGGGCCCCAAGGCTGTGAGCCTGGTACAAGGTTTGTGCTCTTTTACAATTCACAGCAGATCCTGTTTCTTTGTCTGCAAACAGAACTCAGCTACAAAGATGCAGACAAAAACCCTGAATCCCGCAGACACAGCTGCGTACGGTTTTCAGCTGACTTTAATTAGGAGACTATGAAAAATGCAGTCCTATCACATGGCAAGTTGACCAATTATTGCTAATTTCTGCAGCGGCTGAGCCTGCTCTATTCCTGGCAGCACAGGCTGTGTCTGATATTTATTCCACCATTCTCTTCCTCTCAAAACCCTCTGGGCTGTTATATTTTTGGCCTGAATGTGAAATCGTCAGCATCATGCTAAATTTAAAGAACTCTAGGCAAACATGTGAGGAACAACCTTTACTTTACTTATACTGTCAAAAGCTATATCATATCCCATCTCTCTGAAAGGCAAGCTGAAAATTGAAATTAGGCTTATAATAGAGTTGGCTGCTCTCTACATTGATGGATGAGAGTTATTAAGGTGAGATATCAGGAGAGTCAGAGTTCAAGGTGGATGTCACCTGTCTGGCGATGTTCACTAGCAGTCCAAAGTGCATAGATCCCAACTGTCCCTGATTTCCAGGGACTGTCCCTCATTCGGATTGAAGTCCCTTTGTCCTTCTTTCCTCCTCATTTGTATCTCATTTTGGTCTAATCTATATAGTTGTATACAGAGATGTATAGTAACTAAGTAGAACTACTTCACTACTGTACTTAAGTACGGAAAGTCGGTATCTGTACTTTCCTAGAGTAGAATCTTTTTCTCCTACTTCCACTTTTACTTCACTACATTTTTTCAATGATTTCAATACTTCTACTCCGATATTTTTTTTGTGCTGCATAGTTACTCGTTACTATTATAAAAATTATCACTGCCAGAACAGTAGATGGCAGGTTTCATGAAGATCAAAACATGTGTATTATCAGCGCATACGAAAATAAATGCTACTGTATGTATAAATAAAAGCTGCATTTGAAATAATAAAAAACAATATGATGTTCAAACTTTTGACTTCTTTCTTTAATAACTACATAACACAGTACTTGTACTTTTACTTTCAGTACTTGAGTAGCAACATTTTTAAAAAAACTACTTGCAATACTTAAGTACAAAAAATGTTGAATACTTTAGTACTTCTACTCAAGTCACTTTTTGATCGAGCACTTCCACTTCTACTCAAGTCACTTTTTGATCGAACACTTGTACTTTTACTCAAGTATGGGTTTCGAGTACTTTATACAACTCTGGTTGTATATAACATGCACTACGTACCTATACTATCAAAAAGTGTTTCCCCAGTGCTAAACCTTTCATCCAATTTCTAAATTGCTGCATTTGTGAATTCCAAAAGCCAACATAAAGGAATAGTATTGGTTAAGAAGCCCCCCCCCCCCTTTTTTTTTTTTTTTGCATAATTCTCCTTTAACCTCTTTACGACCGGCTGCCGCTCCTGTGCAAACCACCGCAACTGTACGGCGGTCGCGAGCAGGAGGCTAGGGGGCAAGCGAGCCGCCGGTGGCGCGCTCCCGCCCCCACTCGTCAGCGAGGAAGCCGATGCAGTGGGCAGGTGGCTCCAATTTCTGCCTGACACCCGCGATCGCTCCTCACTGAGAGAGAAGGACAGTCAGCTGTTGTAGACACAGCTGACCGTTCTTCTCCCTGGAATGATCACAGAGCGTCTGTGATCCTTCTATATAGGATCGCATGACTCTATGGTCATTCCACAAGCCACGCCCTCCCACAGTTAGAATCACTCCCCTAGGCTCACATTTAACCCCTTGATCACCCACAATGTTAACCCCTTCCCTGCCAGTGTCATTATTACAGTAACAGTGCATATTTTTAGCACTGATTACTGTAGTAATGTCACTGGTCCCCCATAAAATTGTCAAAAAATGTCAGTTAGGGGTCCGATCTGCCCGTCGCAATGTAACAGTCCCGCGAAAAATCGCAGATCGCCGCCATTACTAGTAAAAAAAAAAAATAATAAAAATGACATAAATCTTTCCCGTAGTTAGTAGACGCAATAACTTTTGCGCAAACCAGTCAAAATACGCTTATTGCAATTTATTTTACCAAAAATATGTAGCAGAAAACAAATTGGCCTAAAATGTTTAAAAATTTTGATTTTAATTTTTTTTTGGGAATATTATATAGCAGAATGTGAAAAATATTGATTTTTTTTTCAGAATTGTCGCTCTTTTTTTGTGTATAGCACAAAAAATAAAAATTGCAGAGGTGATCAAATACCACCAAAAGAAAGCTCTATTTATGGGGGGGAAAAAAGGACATACATTTAGTTTGGGTACAGCGTCGCATGACCGCGCAATTGTCAGTTAAAATCATGCAGTGCCAAGTTGAAATAAGTGGCCTGGTCATTAAGGGGGCAAATCCTTCTGGTCTTAAAGTGGTTAAGGGGGCGTGGCAGGGGGTGTGTCCTATGGCTACATACTTTTACTAATAGGTGTCCCTGGTTCCCATCTCAGAAAGTTGGGAGGTACAGTGAATCCGGAAAGTATTCACAGCGCTTCACTTTTTCCACATTTTGTTATGTTACAGCTTTATTCCAAAATGAATTAAATTAATTATTTTCCTCAAAATTCTACAAACAATCACCCATAATGACAACGTGAACGAAGATTGTTTGAAATCTTTGCAAAGTTATTAAAAATAAAAAAAACAAAAAAAATTCCATGTACATAAGTATCGCAGCCTTTGCTCAATACTTTGGTGAAGCTCCTTTGGCACCAATTACAGCCTCAAGTCTTTTTGAGTATGATGCTACAAGCTTGGCACACCTATTTTTGGGCAGTTTCTCCCATTCTTCTTTGTAGGACCTCTCAAGCTCCATCAAGTTGGATGGGGATCATCGATGCACAGCCGTTTTCAGATCTCTCCAGAGATGTTCGATCAGGTTCAAGTCTGGGCTCTGGCTGGGACACTCAAGGACATTCACAGAGTTGTCCTGTAGCTACTCCTTTGTTATCTTGGCTGTGTACTTAGGGTCGTTGTCCTGTTAGAAGATGGACCTTCGCCCCAGTCTGAGGTCCAGACTCTGGAGCAGGTTTTCGTCAAGGATGTCTCTGTACATTGCTGCATTCATCTTTCCCTCAATCCTGACTAGTCTCCCAGTTCCTGCCACTGAAAAACTTCCCCACAGGATGATGCTGCCAGCGCCATGTTTCACTGTAGGGATGGTATTGGCCAGGTGATGAGCGGTGCCTGGTTTCCTCCAAACATGATGCTTGCCATTCAGGCCAAAACGTTCAATCTTTGTTTCATCAGAGCAGAGAATTTTATTTCTCAAGAGCACTTAAGGTGCCTTTTGGCAAACTCCAGGGGGGCTGTCATGTGCCTTTTACTGAGGAGTAATACCATACAGGCCTGATTGGTGGAGTGCTGCAGAGATGGTTGTTCTTCTGGAAGGTTCTCATCTCCCAATAGAGAAACATTGGAGCTCTGTCAGAGTGACCATTGGGTTCTTGGTCACCTCCCTGACTAAGGCCCTTCTATCCCAAACACTTAGTTTGGCAGGGCGCCCCACTCTAGCAAGAGTCCTGGTGGTTCCAAACTTCTTCCATTTACAGATGATGGAGGCCACTGTGCTCATTGGGACCTTCAATGCTGCAGACATTTTTCTGTACCCTTCCCCAGATCTGTCCCTTCATACAAACCTGTCTCGGAGGTCTACAGACAATTCCTTGGACTTCATGGCTTGGCTTGGTTTGTGCTCTGAAAAGCTCCAAATCATGTCCAATAAACTGAGATTTTTAATACGTTTGCAAAGATTTCAAACAAACTTCTTTCATGTTGTCATTATGGGGTATTGTTTGTAGAATGTTGAGAAAAATTATGAATGTAATCTTTTTTGGAATAAGACTGTAACATAACAAAATGTAGGAAAAGTAAAGCGCTGTGAATACTTTCCGGATTCACTGCATGCAAAGAGTAGGTGGATTTAGTATCTGCAGCGTTGCATGTTTTGAGATTCCCCATCACTTCCTTTCTTGAAAGTAAAGCCCCGTACACACGTACCGATTGTTGGCCGACCGATCGGCCGTCTTTTGTCCAGTGTTGTTTTGTTGGTTGAAAAGTGCTCAAGACTGCACACGAATTTTGTCGGCCAACAACAACCAACTTCAGAAGTGATGTCATGTGATGGTTAACTTTCCGTGTGTTTTTTCTTCTCTGAGCATGCCCAGTCTTGCTCATCTGCTTTTTGTTGGCCGAAATCTGTACTGACTGAGGAACAATCGGCCATTCTGGTGTTGGCCAACAAAATTTTATAGCATGCACACCAGATTTTTTTTCGGCCGAAAAGTCACAGAGTTAATAGGGCAAGGACTCATGGCATTGTCTTCATGGCATTGTTGACCTTCCTTCAAATGTTTCTCCCAGACAGAGTTTGAAATACAAAAATCAACCGCCTATGAAATATCACACCTTTTGTTGCAAATATCACGTGTTTTGTTGCCACCAGTTGTGTTATAATATTGATGTTTGACCCTTAAAGGATAAGTCCACCCTAACACTAAAATCCCTGCATCTGTAGATCTCCATGATCTAACACTAACCTACAGTATATAGCCCTGTAAAGAAGAAACCAGTATACAAACCTGCTTTTGAGCTGATCCGACCCAATCCCACACTGAGCTGTCAGCCGCGGCTTCACTGTGGAGGTGGGTGCAGAGGACACAGCGGACAACGGAAGCCCCATAGTAACTCTATGGGTGATGTCACTTCCCATTCATTTCACAGCCGTTGTTGGCCGTGTCCTCTGCAGAGCTTCCACCGCTGGAGATCAGGTCAGATCGGCTTCAAAAAATTTAAGTTTACTGATTTCTTCTTTAACCACTTGCCGACCACCGCACGACTATTTACTGCGGCGGTCAGCCCCTCACAGGCAAAGCGACATAGTACTACATCGCTCAAATGTGAGGCTCTAGGGAGCGAGCGCCCGCCGCCGGAGGCGTGCTACCGCTCGCTCACGGACCCCCCGCGCGTGTGCCCGGCAGACCGCCAGGCACTCGCGATTGTCCGTTACAGCGGGAGAAAGGCAGGCGGCTGATGTAAACAAAGCCGCCTGTCATTCTCCCCTGTGTAAGAATGGAGATCATACGGTTCTGCTATGTAGGACCGTTGATCTCTGTTCTTATACGTCAAGCCACATCCAATCACAGTTAGAAGCACGCCCCTAGGGACACACTTAACCCCTCCCTCTCAAAAAAAAGTTAACCCCTTCACTGCCAGTGTCATTTTTACAGTAACAGTGCATATGTATAGCACTGATTACTGTGGTACTGTCACTGGTAACCCCAAAAGTGTCAAAAATGTCAGTCAAAGGTCCGATCTGCCTGCCGCAATGTCGCAGTCCTGCAAAAAAATCGCAGATCGCCGCCATTACTCGTTAAAAAAAAACAACAAAAATGACAAAAATCTTTCCCTTAGTTAGTAAACGCAATAACTTTTGCGCAAACCAATCAAAATACGCTTATTGTGATTTTTTTTTACCAAACATAGGTAGCATAAAACAAATTGGCCTAAAATGTTAAAAAATTTAGATTTTTACATTTTTTTGGGGGGGAATTTCATATAAAAAAATATTGTTATTTTTTCAAAATTTATGCTATTTTTTTGTTTATAGCGCAATAAGTGCAAAACGCAGAGTTAATCAAATACCACCAAAAGAAAGCTCTGGTTGTGGGAAAAAAGGACATAAATTTTGTTTGGGTACGGCGTCACACGGCCGCTCAATTGTCAGTTAAAGTCGCACAGTGCCGAATCGCAAAAAGTGGCCCAGACGTAAGACAGCAAAATCCTCCGGTGGTAAAGTGGTTAAAGGGCTAGATAGGTTAGTGTTAGACTGTGGAGATCTATAGATGAAGACATTTTAAATGTAGGGTGGACTTATCCTTTAAAGTCAATATTTCTTCCAATAGAAAAAGAGATTTAAAGAGATTTTTTGAGTAAAGCGTTTGAATTTTTTGGCTAATTCCCATTCAATCGTTAAAGATGACCTGTTCTCAGGAAGATCCAGTATATGGCCATGCCGAAGATCTGCACATTACAAACTGTCGCCCAGTATAAAGGCTTAGAGCAATCTGCACTTAGGCATGCTTCAATGCGCAAAATCACGGAATTTGCATTAGCGTGAATGAGTGTTTAATTTGGGCTTTGGCACCCATCACCTTGTTTAACCCCTTCACGCTGACCGCACGCAAATATGTGGCTCCACTGGACTGGGCTTTTTCTTTTTCCGTGGGGCTGCATATTTGTGTATCTCCCTATGTGCTGGGAGTGTGCCACAAAGAGCAGAGAGACTGGGGTCTCACTGAGAGCCCCGTTCTAAGGATTGGGACCTGGAACGGCTGATTCGGGGTCACCTGATCGCTGTGATAGCCTCTGATTGGCTATCACAATGATCAGTCACTGTGGTTTTTCCCCTTCCTCTGGATCAACTGCGGGTATAAGACTGTGTATATGGGATTGTATGGTTGTGTTTACTTTTTTGTTTTTTATTGGTTGAGCTAGATTGACTTGTCTTTTTTCAACCTGGCTAACTATGTAAATATGTATTTAACTATGTAACTATTTCTTCACACAGAATTTGAATCAGTCGATCATTTTTCGACCGATCCGAATTCTAATTGTTCTGGAAAGTTGGTAATTCATTAGAAAATTAATAAATGAAACAAATTTTAAAGAAAACGAAACGAAACTAAACAAATGCCGAAACCAAACTAAACAAATTCCATAATGAAACAAAATGAGTAACATAGCGAATCTATCTGAAATGAAACAAAACTATTTTTCCATTCTGCATGTCTATAATCCACCTGGATGCACAAAGTAGTTGTGATGATATGTACGGTTTTACTAACACATGACAAAATTGGGCTTAGGCATTTAGCTTTGTATTACCCTTAGGCGTGAAGGAGTTAAAGCACAGCTGTCACGTACCTAGTGGAGGAGCCTCTCTTACACCTCTGGCTCGGGACCTCTGATAGAATGTCAGGGCCATGAAAGAAAAAAATAGAGAAGTGGCCCCATGGGATTGTCACCCATTTGTTTTTTAAAAAAAAATGTTACTCCTATTAGAGGGTTATGATGATTGTTAAGTACATGAATCTCTATGGATCTCTAAACAGGATCCAGTGATATAGGCACCTGAAAAAGGATCCAGTGATGTAGACACCTGAAGACAGATCTTGTGATGTAGATACCTGAAGAAGGATCCTGTGACATAGACACCTGAAGAAGGATCCAGTTATGTAGACACCTGAAGAAGGAACCTGGGACATAGACACCTGAAGAAGGATCCAGTTATGTAGACACCTGAAGAAGTAACCTGGGACATAGACACCTGAAGAAGGATCCTGCGTTCGTAGAAACCTGAAGAAGGATCCTGCAAGGTAGACACCAGAAGAAGGATCCTGCAGCATAGACACCTGAAAAAGAATCCCGCAGCGTAGACACATGAAAAAGGATCCTGCAACAGAGATGCATGAAAAAGGATCCTGCAACAGAGATGCATGAAAAATGATCCTGCAGCGTAGTTACCTGAAGAAGGACCCTGCAATGTAGACAGCTGAAGAAGGATCCTGCGACATAGACACCTGAAAAAGTATCCTGCAATGTAGATACCTGAAGAAGGACCCTGCATTGTAGACAGCTGAAGAAGGATCCTGCCATGTAGACACCTGAACAAGGATCTTGCAACGTAGACACCTAAAGAGGGATCTTGCAATGTGGACACCTGAAGAAGGATCCTTCCATGTAGACACCTGAAGGATCCTGCCATGTAGACACCTGAACAAGGATCTTGCAACGTAGACACCTAAAGAGGGATCTTGCAATGTAGACACCTGAAAAAGGATCCTGCAATATAGACACCTGAAGAAGTATCCTGCAATGTAGACATCTAAAGAATGATCCTGCGACATAGACACCTGAAGAAGGATCCTGCAATGTAGACACCTGAAAAAGGACCCTGCAACAAAGAAACCTGAAAAAGGATCCTGCAATGTAGACACCTAAAGAAGGATCATGCAATGTAGACACCTGAAGAAGGATCCTGCAATGTAGACACCTGAAGAAGGGCCCTGCAATGTAGGCACCTGGAGAAGGATCCTGCAATGTAGACACCTGAAGAAGGGCCCTGCAATGTAGGCACCTGGAGAAGAATCCTGCAATGTAGACACCTGAAGAAGGATCCTGCAATGTAGACACCTGAAGAAGGATCCTGCTATGTAGACACTTGAACAAGGATCTTGCAATGTAGACACCTAAAGAAGGATCCTGCGACGTAGACACCTGAAGAAGGATCCTGCAATGTAGACATCTGAAGAAGGATCCTGCGATGTAGACACCTGAAAAAGTATCCTGCAATGTAGACACCTAAAAAAGGATCCTGCAGCATAGAAACCTGAAAAAGTATCCTGCAGTGTAGACACCTAAAGAAGGATCCTGCAATGTAGACACCTGAAGAAGGGCCCTGCAATGTAGGCACCTGAAGAAGGATCCTGCAATGTAGACACCTGAAGAAGGATCATGCAATGTAGACACCTGAAGAAGGATCCTGCAATGTAGACACCTGAAGAAGTATCCTGCAATGTAGACATCTAAAGAATGATCCTGCGACATAGACACCTGAAAAAGGATCCTGCAATGTAGACACCTGAAAAAGGACCCTTCAACAAAGAAACCTGAAAAAGGATCCTGCAATGTAGACACCTAAAGAAGGATCATGCAATGTAGACACCTGAAGAAGGATCCTGCAATGTAGACACCTGAAGAAGGGCCCTGCAATGTAGGCACCTGAAGAAGGATCTTGCAACGTAGACACCTAAAGAGGGATCTTGCAATGTAGACACCTGAAAAAGGATCCTGCAACGTAGACACCTGAAGAAGTATCCTGCAATGTAGACATCTAAAGAATGATCCTGTGACATAGACACCTGAAGAAGGATCCTGCAATGTAGACACCTGAAAAGGGACCCTGCAACAAAGAAACCTGAAAAAGGATCCTGCAATGTAGACACCTAAAGAAGGATCATGCAATGTAGACACCTGAAGAAGGATCCTGCAATGTAGACACCTGAAGAAGGGCCCTGCAATGTAGGCACCTGGAGAAGGATCCTGCAATGTAGTACCTGAAGAAGGATCCTGCAATGTAGACACCTGAAGAAGGATCCTGCTATGTAGACACTTGAACAAGGATCTTGCAATGTAGACACCTAAAGAAGGATCCTGCAACGTAGACACTTGAACAAGGATCTCGCAATGTAGACACCTAAAGAAGGATCCTGCGACGTAGACACCTGAAGAAGGATCCTGCAATGTAGACATCTGAAGAAGGATCCTGCGATGTAGACACCTGAAGAAGTATCCTGCAATGTAGACACCTAAAAAAGGATCCTGCAGCATAGAAACCTGAAAAAGTATCCTTCAGTGTAGACACCTAAAGAAGGATCATGCAATGTAGACACCTAAAGAAGGATCCTGCAATGTAGACACCTGAAGAAGGGCCCTGCAATGTAGGCACCTGAAGAAGGATCCTGCAATGTAGACACCTGAAGAAGGATCATGCAATGTAGACACCTGAAGAAGGATCCTGCAATGTAGACACCTGAAGAAGGGCCCTGCAATGTAGACACCTGAAGAAGGATCCTGCAGTGTAGACACCTGAAGAAGGATCCTGCAATGTAGACACCTGAAGAAGGATCCTGCCATGTAGACACCTGAAGAAGGAACCTGCCATGTAGATACCTGAAGAAGGATCCTGAAATATAGACACCTGAAAAAGGATCCTGCCATGTAGACACCTGAACAAGGATCTTGCAACGTAGACACCTAAAGAGGGATCTTGCAATGTAGACACCTGAAAAAGGATCCTGCAATATAGACACCTGAAGAAGTATCCTGCAATGTAGACATCTAAAGAATGATCCTGCGACATAGACACCTGAAGAAGGATCCTGCAATGTAGACACCTGAAAAAGGACCCTGCAACAAAGAAACCTGAAAAAGGATCCTGCAATGTAGACACCTAAAGAAGGATCATGCAATGTAGACACCTGAAGAAGGATCCTGCAATGTAGGCACCTGGAGAAGGATCCTGCAATGTAGACACCTGAAGAAGGATCCTGCAATGTAGACACCTGAAGAAGGATCCTGCTATGTAGACACTTGAACAAGGATCTTGCAATGTAGACACCTAAAGAAGGATCCTGCGACGTAGACACCTGAAGAAGGATCCTGCAATGTAGACATCTGAAGAAGGATCCTGCGATGTAGACACCTGAAAAAGTATCCTGCAATGTAGACACCTAAAAAAGGATCCTGCAGCATAGAAACCTGAAAAAGTATCCTGCAGTGTAGACACCTAAAGAAGGATCCTGAAATGTAGACACCTGAAGAAGGGCCCTGCAATGTAGGCACCTGAAGAAGGATCCTGCAATGTAGACACCTGAAGAAGGATCATGCAATGTAGACACCTGAAGAAGGATCCTGCAATGTAGACACCTGAAGAAGTATCCTGCAATGTAGACATCTAAAGAATGATCCTGCGACATAGACACCTGAAAAAGGATCCTGCAATGTAGACACCTGAAAAAGGACCCTTCAACAAAGAAACCTGAAAAAGGATCCTGCAATGTAGACACCTAAAGAAGGATCATGCAATGTAGACACCTGAAGAAGGATCCTGCAATGTAGACACCTGAAGAAGGGCCCTGCAATGTAGGCACCTGAAGAAGGATCTTGCAACGTAGACACCTAAAGAGGGATCTTGCAATGTAGACACCTGAAAAAGGATCCTGCAACGTAGACACCTGAAGAAGTATCCTGCAATGTAGACATCTAAAGAATGATCCTGTGACATAGACACCTGAAGAAGGATCCTGCAATGTAGACACCTGAAAAGGGACCCTGCAACAAAGAAACCTGAAAAAGGATCCTGCAATGTAGACACCTAAAGAAGGATCATGCAATGTAGACACCTGAAGAAGGATCCTGCAATGTAGACACCTGAAGAAGGGCCCTGCAATGTAGGCACCTGGAGAAGGATCCTGCAATGTAGTACCTGAAGAAGGATCCTGCAATGTAGACACCTGAAGAAGGATCCTGCTATGTAGACACTTGAACAAGGATCTTGCAATGTAGACACCTAAAGAAGGATCCTGCAACGTAGACACTTGAACAAGGATCTCGCAATGTAGACACCTAAAGAAGGATCCTGCGACGTAGACACCTGAAGAAGGATCCTGCAATGTAGACATCTGAAGAAGGATCCTGCGATGTAGACACCTGAAGAAGTATCCTGCAATGTAGACACCTAAAAAAGGATCCTGCAGCATAGAAACCTGAAAAAGTATCCTTCAGTGTAGACACCTAAAGAAGGATCATGCAATGTAGACACCTAAAGAAGGATCCTGCAATGTAGACACCTGAAGAAGGGCCCTGCAATGTAGGCACCTGAAGAAGGATCCTGCAATGTAGACACCTGAAGAAGGATCATGCAATGTAGACACCTGAAGAAGGATCCTGCAATGTAGACACCTGAAGAAGGGCCCTGCAATGTAGACACCTGAAGAAGGATCCTGCAGTGTAGACACCTGAAGAAGGATCCTGCAATGTAGACACCTGAAGAAGGATCCTGCCATGTAGACTCCTGAAGAAGGAACCTGCCATGTAGATACCTGAAGAAGGATCCTGAAATATAGACACCTGAAAAAGGATCCTGCCATGTAGACACCTGAACAAGGATCTTGCAACGTAGACACCTAAAGAGGGATCTTGCAATGTAGACACCTAAAAAAGGATCCTGCAACGTAGACACCTGAAGAAGTATCCTGCAATGTAGACATCTAAAGAATGATCCTGCGACATAGACAACTGAAGAAGGATCCTGCAATGTAGACACCTGAAAAAGGACCCTGCAGCAAAGAAACCTGAAAAATGATCCTGCAATGTAGACACCTAAAGAAGGATCATGCAATGTAGACACCTAAAGAAGGATCATGCAATGTAGACACCTGAAGAAGGCTCCTGCAATGTAGACACCTGAAGAAGGGGCCTGCAATGTAGGCACCTGAAGAAGAATCCTGCAATGTAGACACCTGAAGAAGGATCCTGCAATGTAGGCACCTGAAGAAGGATCCTGCTATGTAGACACTTGAACAAGGATCTTGCAATGTAGACACCTAAAGAAGGATCCTGCGACGTAGACACGCGAAGAAGGATCCTGCAATGTAGACATCTGAAGAAGGATCCTGCAATGTAGACATCTGAAGAAGGATCCTGCGATGTAGACACCTGAAGAAGTATCCTGCAATGTAGACACCTAAAAAAGATCCTGCAGCATAGAAACCTGAAAAAGTATCCTGCAGTGTAGACACCTAAAGAAGGATCATGCAATGTAGACACCTGAAGAAGGATCCTGCAATGTAGACACCTGAAGAAGGGCCCTGCAATGTAGACACCTGAAGAAGGATCCTGCAGTGTAGACACCTGAAGAAGGATCCTGCAATGTAGACACCTGAAGAAGGATCCTGCCATGTAGACACCTGAAGAAGGAGCCTGCCATGTAGATACCTGAAGAAGGATCCTGAAATATAGACACCTGAAAAAGGATCCTGCCATGTAGACACCTGAACAAGGATCTTGCAACGTAGGCACCTAAAGAGGGATCTTGCAATGTAGACACCTGAAAAAGGATCCTGCGATGTAGACACCTGAAGAAGTATCCTGCAATGTAGACATCTAAAGAATGATCCTGCAATGTAGACACCTAATGAAGGATCATGCAATGTAGACACCTGAAAAAGGCTCCTGCAATGTAGACACCTGAAGAAGGGGCCTGCAATGTAGGCACCTGAAAAAGGACCCTGCAGCAAAGAAACCTGAAAAATGATCATGCAATGTAGACACCTAAAGAAGGATCATGCAATGTAGACACCTGAAGAAGGGGCCTGCAATGTAGGCACCTGAAGAAGAATCCTGCAATGTAGACACCTGAAGAAGGATCCTGCAATGTAGGCACCTGATGAAGGATCCTGCTATGTAGACACTTGAACAAGGATCTTGCAATGTAAACACCTAAAGAAGGATCCTGCGACGTAGACACGCGAAGAAGGATCCTGCAATGTAGACATCTGAAGAAGGATCCTGCGATGTAGACACCTGAAGAAGTATCCTGCAATGTAGACACCTAAAAAAAGGATCCTGCAGCATAGAAACCTGAAAAAGTATCCTGCAGTGTAGACACCTAAAGAAGGATCATGCAATGTAGACACCTGAAGAAGGATCCTGCAATGTAGACACCTGAAGAAGGGCCCTGCAATGTTGGCACCTGAAGAAGGGCCCTGCAATGTAGGCACCTGAAGAAGGATCCTGCAATGTAGACACCTGAAGAAGGATCATGCAATGTAGACACCTGAAGAAGGATCCTGCAATGTAGACATCTGAAAAAGGATCCAGTGATGTAGACACCTGAAGACAGATCTTGTGATGTAGATACCTGAAGAAGGATCCTGTGACATAGACACCTGAAGAAGGATCCAGTTATGTAGACACCTGAAGAAGTAACCTGGGACATAGACACCTGAAGAAGGATCCTGCATTCGTAGAAACCTGAAGAAGGATCCTGCAAGGTAGACACCAGAAGAAGGATCCTGCAGCATAGACACCTGAAAAAGAATCCCGCAGCGTAGACACATGAAAAAAGATCCTGCAACAGAGATGCATGAAAAAGGATCCTGCAACAGAGATGCATGAAAAATGATCCTGCAGCGTAGTTACCTGAAGAAGGACCCTGCAATGTAGACAGCTGAAGAAGGATCCTGCGACATAGACACCTGAAAAAGTATCCTGCAATGTAGATACCTGAAGAAGGACCCTGCATTGTAGACAGCTGAAGAAGGATCCTGCCATGTAGACACCTGAACAAGGATCTTGCAACGTAGACACCTAAAGAGGGATCTTGCAATGTGGACACCTGAAGAAGGATCCTTCCATGTAGACACCTGAAGGATCCTGCCATGTAGACAGCTGAACAAGGATCTTGCAACGTAGACACCTAAAGAGGGATCTTGCAATGTAGACACCTGAAAAAGGATCCTGCAATATAGACACCTGAAGAAGTATCCTGCAATGTAGACTAGGGTTGAGCGAACACCTAGATGTCCGTGTTCGACGGGTTCGGCCGAACTTTAAAAAAAAGTCCGGGTCCGTGTCCCGGACTTTTACCGAACTTTTCCCGGACACCGAACCCCATTGAAGTCAATGGGGACCCGAACTTTAAGGCACTAAAATGGCTCTAAAACACCAAAGGAAAGGGCTAGAGTGCTGCAAATGGCAGCAAAACGTAATTAAGAGCATGGCAAGTGCTCTGCAAACAAATGTGGATAGGGAAATAACTTAAAACAACAAAAAAAAAACTGAAAAATAAAACAATGTTCTTCTTCATCTCTGAAGGACGAGGCCCATATGGAGTAGGAGGGAGGTTGAGGTGGAGGTGGATGTGGCGGTGACATAGGCGTGCGCACAGGGTGTGCTGGGTGTGCCTGGGCACACCCTAATCACCTAGGGCACATAGCATTGCCAGTGAGGAGATGGGAAAGATCTCCCTGGGACCTGCTCTGCTCTATTTCTCCTTGCCTACAGGTACATGGCCCCGATACATTACTCTCCCTGCTGGCAAACACATGCATGTGTATTTCAACTTTGGGGTGCACACCTTAATGCAATAGGCTGCGCACACCTATGGGCGGTGTAGGTGGAAGCGGCGGTGGAGGAGGACCAGGGCCGGATTAACAGCATCATGGGCTGAGGATTTTGAAGGGCCTTAAGGGCCGTGCCTTGCCATGCACCCAGAGGAGGAAGGGTGCAGCCATGCATGCCTAATTCAACATGGGATGCTGTCTCTGAAGCCCATAAACACATCCATGCATCGCCAACTGTCCCTCCTTGTCCGGCCTTCACGCTGTGTGGGGAGGTTCTGAGGGTGCTGCCTGGGGAAGCGAGCATAGAAGCCAGACTTCTGTGTTTACAAGTGACAGAAGAGCGGTAACAGTGAATATGGCCAACCCGGGGCCTATATAAAAGGTAGGGGCCTGGAGCTCCTGAGGAGGAGGACGAGGTAGCCAACACTGCTTCTTTTCAAAAATTTTAAATGAGGGTACACCCCAAAAGAGTGAGAAAGAGCAAAAATGGAACAATGGGTGGGTAAGGTCGGTATCCATTGCTATTCTGCATAAGGTACGGAAAAGTCCCGTGGGATCCATGCCTGGTTCATTTTAATGAACGTGAGCTTGTCCACATTGTCTCTGGACAGGCGGCTGCGCTTGTCTGTTATAACGCCCCCAGCCGTGCTAAATACCCGTTCAGATAATACACTGGCTGCAGGGCACGCCAGCACCTCCAAGGCGTAAAGGGCAAGCTCAAGCCATGTGCCCAATTTGGAGACCCAGAAGTTGAAGGGGGCAGACCCGTCATTCACTACATGTAGGCGTGTGCACACATACTGCTCCACCATGTTGGTAAAATGCTGCCTCCTGCTAAGACGTTCCATCTGAGCTGCTGGTGCTGCTGTTTGTTGTGGCGTGCTGACAAAGCTTTTCCACATTTCGGCCATGCTAACCCTGCCTTCTGAGGTGCTGGCGGTGCCCTGGTTGCGTTGGCGACCTCCTCCTCCTCCTCCTCTGCCTTGTGCTTCCACTGTGGCCCCGCTGTCAGATGGGAATGCCAGCAGCATGGCGTCTACCAGCGTGCGCTTGTACTCGCGCATCTTGCGATCGCGCTCCAGTGAGTGAATTAAGGACGGTACGTTGTCCTTGTAACGGGGATCCAGCAGCGTGGCCACCCAGTAATCAGCACAAGTTAGAATGTGGGCAACTCGGCGGTCGTTGTGGAGACACTGCAGCATGTAATCGCTCATGTGTGCCAGGCTGCCCAGAGGCAACGAAAGGCTGTCCTCTGTGGGAGGTGTATCGTCCGTGTCCTCTGTATCCCCCCAGCCACGCACCAGTGATGGCCATGAGCTGGCCTGGGTGCCACCCTGCTGTGAACATGGTTCCATCTCCTCCTCCAGCTCCTCCTCCTCCTCATCCTCCTCATCCTCCAGAACTGTGCCCCTGCTGGACAATTGCGTCCCTGGCGTTTGCGTGTGCAGGAACCCACCCTCGGAGCCCCTTGCGAATGACTGCCCTGAAAGCCTTGGAAATGTTACCTCTTCATCCTCCTCCTCCTCCTCATCCTGTGCCACATCCTCTTCCATCATCGCCCGAATTGTTTTTTCAAGGAGGCATAGAAGTGGGATAGTTAAGCTGAGAACGGCGTCATTGCCACTGGCCATGTTGGTGGAGTACTCAAAACAGCGCAACAAGGCACACAGGTCTCGCATGGAGGCCCAGTTAAATTAAATAGCGGAATAGAAAATATGATCCAAAAAAAGTGTATGTATGTCACACGTACACAACCACACTGGGCCCCAATTACTATTGTTTGTACCCCTAAAAGGCTAGATGAGGAGTAGGGGGAGTATGGAACAGGCAGCACCCTCAAACCTTCAGAAGTATGAGATGAACCCCAACAACTTGGAAAGGTGGATCTCTCTCACACGTACCGACACAGACTATCCCGCAATTCAATTGATCCTCAAAGGTTTTTATTGAATAGCGGAATAGGAAATATGATCAAAAAAAGTGTATGTATCTCGCACGTACACAACCACACTAGGCCCCAATTACTATTGTTTGTACCCCTAAAAGGCTAGATGAGGAGTAGGGGGGGTATGGAACAGGCAGCACCCTCAAACCTTCAGAAGTATGAGATGAACCCCAACAACTTGGAAAGGTGGATCTCTCTCACACGTACCGACACAGACTATCCCCCAATTTAACTGATCCCCAAAGGTTTTTGATTAAATAGCGGAATAGAAAATATGATCCCAAAAAAGTGTATGTATATCACACGTACACAACCACACTGGGCCCCAATTACTATTGTTTGTACCCCTAAAAGGCTAGATGAGGAGTAGGGGGAGTATGGAACAGGCAGCACCCTCAAACCTTCAGAAGTATGAGATGAACCCCAACAACTTGGAAAGGTGGATCTCTCTCACACGTACCAACACAGACTATCCCCCAATTTAACTGATCCCCAAAGGTTTTTGATTAAATAGCGGAATAGAAAATATGATCCAAAAAAAGTGTATGTATATCACACGTACACAACCACACTAGGCCCCAATTACTATTGTTTGTACCCCTAAAAGGCTAGATGAGGAGTAGGGGGAGTATGGAACAGGCAGCACCCTCAAACCTTCAGAAGTATGAGATGAACCCCAACAACTTGGAAAGGTGGATCTCTCTCACACGTACCGACACAGACTATCCCGCAATTCAATTGATCCTCAAAGGTTTTTATTGAATAGCGGAATAGGAATTATGATCAAAAAAAGTGTATGTATCTCGCACGTACACAACCACACTAGGCCCCAATTACTATTGTTTGTACCCCTAAAAGGCTAGGAGTAGGGGGAGTATGGAACAGGCAGCACCCTCAAACCTTCAGAAGTATGAGATGAACCCCAACAACTTGGAAAGGTGGATCTCTCTCACACGTACCAACACAGACTATCCCCCAATTTAACTGATCCCCAAAGGTTTTTGATTAAATAGCGGAATAGAAAATATGATCCCAAAAAAGTGTATGTATATCACACGTACACAACCACACTAGGCCCCAATTACTATTGTTTGTACCCCTAAAAGGCTAGGAGTAGGGGGAGTATGGAACAGGCAGCACCCTCAAACCTTCAGAAGTATGAGATGAACCCCAACAACTTGGAAAGGTGGATCTCTCTCACACGTACCAACACAGACTATCCCCCAATTTAACTGATCCCCAAAGGTTTTTGATTAAATAGCGGAATAGAAAATATGATCCCAAAAAAGTGTATGTATATCACACGTACACAACCACACTAGGCCCCAATTACTATTGTTTGTACCCCTAAAAGGCTAGGAGTAGGGGGAGTATGGAACAGGCAGCACCCTCAAACCTTCAGAAGTATGAGATGAACCCCAACAACTTGGAAAGGTGGATCTCTCTCACACGTACCAACACAGACTATCCCCCAATTTAACTGATCCCCAAAGGTTTTTGATTAAATAGCGGAATAGAAAATATGATCCCAAAAAAGTGTATGTATATCACACGTACACAACCACACTAGGCCCCAATTACTATTGTTTGTACCCCTAAAAGGCTAGGAGTAGGGGGAGTATGGAACAGGCAGCACCCTCAAACCTTCAGAAGTATGAGATGAACCCCAACAACTTGGAAAGGTGGATCTCTCTCACACGTACCAACACAGACTATCCCCCAATTTAACTGATCCCCAAAGGTTTTTGATTAAATAGCGGAATAGAAAATATGATCCCAAAAAAGTGTATGTATATCACACGTACACAACCACACTAGGCCCCAATTACTATTGTTTGTACCCCTAAAAGGCTAGGAGTAGGGGGAGTATGGAACAGGCAGCACCCTCAAACCTTCAGAAGTATGAGATGAACCCCAACAACTTGGAAAGGTGGATCTCTCTCACACGTACCAACACAGACTATCCCCCAATTTAACTGATCCCCAAAGGTTTTTGATTAAATAGCGGAATAGAAAATATGATCCCAAAAAAGTGTATGTATATCACACGTACACAACCACACTAGGCCCCAATTACTATTGTTTGTACCCCTAAAAGGCTAGATGAGGAGTAGGGGGAGTATGGAACAGGCAGCACCCTCAAACCTTCAGAAGTATGAGATTGTGTTCACTGTACCCCACAAAGATTGAGTTCACTGCACCCCACAATGATTGTGTTCACTGCACCCCACAAAGATTGTGTTCACTGCACCTCACAAAGATTGTGTTCACTGTACCCCCCAAAGATTGTGTTCACTGCACCCCACAAAGATTCTGTTCACTGTACCCCACAAAGATTGTGTTCACTGCACCCCAAAAAGATTGTGTTCACTGCACCCCAAAAAGGATGTTGTTCACTGCACCCCAAAAAGGATGTTGTTCACTCCACCCCAAAAAGATTGTGTTCACTGCACCCCACAAAGATTGTGTTCACTGCACCCCAAAAAGATTGTGTTCACTGCACCCCAAAAATGATTTTGTTCACTGCACCCCAAAAAGGATTTTGTTCACTGCACCCCAAAAAGGATGTTGTTCACTCCACCCCAAAAAGATTGTGTTCACTGCACCCCAAAAAGATTGTGTTCACTGCACCCCACAAAGGATTTTGTTCACTGCACCCCAAAAAGATTGTGTTCACTGCCCCCCAAAAAGGATGTTGTTCACTGCACCCCAAAAAGGATTTTGTTCACTGCACCCCAAAAAGATTGTGTTCACTGCACCCCACAAAGGATTTTGTTCACTGCACCCCACAAAGATTGTGTTCACTGCACACCAAAAAGGATTGTGTTCACTGCACCCCAAAAAGATTTTGTTCACTGCACCCCAAAAAGATTGTGTTCACTGCAGCCCAAAAAGATTGTGTTCACTGCAGCCCAAAAAGATTGTGTTCACTGCAGCCCAAAAAGATTGTGTTCACTGCAGCCCAAAAAGATTGTGTTCACTGCAGCTCACACACAGAAAAATGGATGTGGATCACTGACACCTGCCTATCTCCAATCCCACACCACACAGCAATATCGATTGTAGTTTGTAGAACACAGTTTCCCTAAAATTCAGCAGACTCTGTCCCTAACAGGATTGAGAAGAGATCGTAGATCAGGATTGAGTGCAGATTCACCCCACCCCCCACACAGCAATATCGATTGTAGTTTGTAGAAGACACTGACCCTATAATTCAGCAGACTCTATCCCTAAAATGCCTACAACTCGCCCTGCCTAAACACTCCGACCTGTCCCTCAATTCTATCCGGACACAAATGGTTTTTTCCTGCCTATCTTTCCCTAATCAGCAGCCAGCACGTTGATGTGTGCTCTGTCCCTGAATCTAAGCAGCATAATGACGCCGCTGCGGCTGCCTCGAACTTATAAAGACTTGGTCACATGCTTCAGACGGCCAATCACAGCTACTGAGACATTTGCAGGCATGGCTGGGATGGCTTAAGGCACACCAGTTAAACGATTGTTGATTGGCTGTTGAAAGCCCGCCATGAAAAGAGCGCCAAAGCATGCAAAACCCGGAAATAAAACGACCGAACACGGATTTTTACCCGAACATACAGTAAAGTGTCCGTGTCCGTGTTCGGGTACAAAAAATCCAATTATTCGGTACGAACACGAATAATACAGTCCGTGTTCGCTCAACACTAATGTAGACATCTAAAGAATGATCCTGCGACATAGACACCTAAAGAAGGATCCTGCAATGTAGACACCTGAAAAAGGACCCTGCAACAAAGAAACCTGAAAAAGGATCCTGCAATGTAGACACCTAAAGAAGGATCATGCAATGTAGACACCTGAAGAAGGATCCTGCAATGTAGACACCTGAAGAAGGGCCCTGCAATGTAGGCACCTGGAGAAGGATCCTGCAATGTAGACACCTGAAGAAGGATCCTGCTATGTAGACACTTGAACAAGGATCTTGCAATGTAGACACCTAAAGAAGGATCCTGTGACGTAGACACCTGAAGAAGGATCCTGCAATGTAGACATCTGAAGAAGGATCCTGCGATGTAGACACCTGAAAAAGTATCCTGCAATGTAGACACCTAAAAAAGGATCCTGCAGCATAGAAACCTGAAAAAGTATCCTGCAGTGTAGACACCTAAAGAAGGATCCTGCAATGTAGACACCTGAAGAAGGGCCCTGCAATGTAGGCACCTGAAGAAGGATCCTGCAATGTAGACACCTGAAGAAGTATCCTGCAATGTAGACATCTAAAGAATGATCCTGCGACATAGACACCTGAAAAAGGATCCTGCAATGTAGACACCTGAAAAAGGACCCTTCAACAAAGAAACCTGAAAAAGGATCCTGCAATGTAGACACCTAAAGAAGGATCATGCAATGTAGACACCTGAAGAAGGATCCTGCAATGTAGACACCTGAAGAAGGGCCCTGCAATGTAGGCACCTGAAGAAGGATCTTGCAACGTAGACACCTAAAGAGGGATCTTGCAATGTAGACACCTGAAAAAGGATCCTGCAACGTAGACACCTGAAGAAGTATCCTGCAATGTAGACATCTAAAGAATGATCCTGTGACATAGACACCTGAAGAAGGATCCTGCAATGTAGACACCTGAAAAGGGACCCTGCAACAAAGAAACCTGAAAAAGGATCCTGCAATGTAGACACCTAAAGAAGGATCATGCAATGTAGACACCTGAAGAAGGATCCTGCAATGTAGACACCTGAAGAAGGGCCCTGCAATGTAGGCACCTGGAGAAGGATCCTGCAATGTAGTACCTGAAGAAGGATCCTGCAATGTAGACACCTGAAGAAGGATCCTGCTATGTAGACACTTGAACAAGGATCTCGCAATGTAGACACCTAAAGAAGGATCCTGCAACGTAGACACTTGAACAAGGATCTCGCAATGTAGACACCTAAAGAAGGATCCTGCGACGTAGACACCTGAAGAAGGATCCTGCAATGTAGACATCTGAAGAAGGATCCTGCGATGTAGACACCTGAAGAAGTATCCTGCAATGTAGACACCTAAAAAAGGATCCTGCTGCATAGAAACCTGAAAAAGTATCCTTCAGTGTAGACACCTAAAGAAGGATCATGCAATGTAGACACCTAAAGAAGGATCCTGCAATGTAGACACCTGAAGAAGGGCCCTGCAATGTAGGCACCTGAAGAAGGATCCTGCAATGTAGACACCTGAAGAAGGATCATGCAATGTAGACACCTGAAGAAGGATCCTGCAATGTAGACACCTGAAGAAGGGCCCTGCAATGTAGACACCTGAAGAAGGATCCTGCAGTGTAGACACCTGAAGAAGGATCCTGCAATGTAGACACCTGAAGAAGGATCCTGCCATGTAGACACCTGAAGAAGGAACCTGCCATGTAGATACCTGAAGAAGGATCCTGAAATATAGACACCTGAAAAAGGATCCTGCCATGTAGACACCTGAACAAGGATCTTGCAACGTAGACACCTAAAGAGGGATCTTGCAATGTAGACACCTAAAAAAGGATCCTGCAACGTAGACACCTGAAGAAGTATCCTGCAATGTAGACATCTAAAGAATGATCCTGCGACATAGACAACTGAAGAAGGATCCTGCAATGTAGACACCTGAAAAAGGACCCTGCAGCAAAGAAACCTGAAAAATGATCCTGCAATGTAGACACCTAAAGAAGGATCATGCAATGTAGACACCTAAAGAAGGATCATGCAATGTAGACACCTGAAGAAGGCTCCTGCAATGTAGACACCTGAAGAAGGGGCCTGCAATGTAGGCACCTGAAGAAGAATCCTGCAATGTAGACACCTGAAGAAGGATCCTGCAATGTAGGCACCTGAAGAAGGATCCTGCTATGTAGACACTTGAACAAGGATCTTGCAATGTAGACACCTAAAGAAGGATCCTGCGACGTAGACACGCGAAGAAGGATCCTGCAATGTAGACATCTGAAGAAGGATCCTGCAATGTAGACATCTGAAGAAGGATCCTGCGATGTAGACACCTGAAGAAGTATCCTGCAATGTAGACACCTAAAAAAAGGATCCTGCAGCATAGAAACCTGAAAAAGTATACTGCAGTGTAGACACCTAAAGAAGGATCATGCAATGTAGACACCTGAAGAAGGATCCTGCAATGTAGACACCTGAAGAAGGGCCCTGCAATGTAGACACCTGAAGAAGGATCCTGCAGTGTAGACACCTGAAGAAGGATCCTGCAATGTAGACACCTGAAGAAGGATCCTGCCATGTAGACACCTGAAGAAGGAGCCTGCCATGTAGATACCTGAAGAAGGATCCTGAAATATAGACACCTGAAAAAGGATCCTGCCATGTAGACACCTGAACAAGGATCTTGCAACGTAGGCACCTAAAGAGGGATCTTGCAATGTAGACACCTGAAAAAGGATCCTGCGATGTAGACACCTGAAGAAGTATCCTGCAATGTAGACATCTAAAGAATGATCCTGCAATGTAGACACCTAATGAAGGATCATGCAATGTAGACACCTGAAAAAGGCTCCTGCAATGTAGACACCTGAAGAAGGGGCCTGCAATGTAGGCACCTGAAAAAGGACCCTGCAGCAAAGAAACCTGAAAAATGATCATGCAATGTAGACACCTAAAGAAGGATCATGCAATGTAGACACCTGAAGAAGGGGCCTGCAATGTAGGCACCTGAAGAAGAATCCTGCAATGTAGACACCTGAAGAAGGATCCTGCAATGTAGGCACCTGAAGAAGGATCCTGCTATGTAGACACTTGAACAAGGATCTTGCAATGTAAACACCTAAAGAAGGATCCTGCGACGTAGACACGCGAAGAAGGATCCTGCAATGTAGACATCTGAAGAAGGATCCTGCGATGTAGACACCTGAAGAAGTATCCTGCAATGTAGACACCTAAAAAAAGGATCCTGCAGCATAGAAACCTGAAAAAGTATCCTGCAGTGTAGACACCTAAAGAAGGATCATGCAATGTAGACACCTGAAGAAGGATCCTGCAATGTAGACACCTGAAGAAGGGCCCTGCAATGTAGGCACCTGAAGAAGGGCCCTGCAATGTAGGCACCTGAAGAAGGATCCTGCAATGTAGACACCTGAAGAAGGATCATGCAATGTAGACACCTGAAGAAGGATCCTGCAATGTAGACACCTGAAGAAGGGCCCTGAAATGTAGACACCTGAAGAAGGATCCTGCAGTGTAGACACCTGAAGAAGGATCTTGCAATGTAGATACCTGAAGAAGGATCCTGCTATGTGGACACTTGAACTAGGATCTTGAAATGTAGACACCTAAAGAAGGATCCTGCGATGTAGACACCTGAAGAAGGATCCTGCAATGTAGACACCTAAAAAAGGATCCTGCAGCATAGAAACCTGAAAAAGGATCCTGCAGCACAGACACATGAAAAAGGATCCTGCAGTGTAGACACCTAAAGAAAGATTCTGCAATGTAGACACCTGAAAAAGGACCCTACAGTATAGAAACCTGAAAAAGGATCCTGCAGCGTAGACACATGAAAAAGGATCCTGCAGCGTAGACACATAAAGAAGGATCATACAATGTAGACATCCGAATAAGATTCATGCAATGTAGACACCTGAAGAATAACAACATGTCAATTTCAATTGTACCACCATTATTAGTTTTAATAAAAGTTTCTATACAAAAAAAAAAATGATCCTGCAATGTAGACACATGAAAAAAGGATCATACCAGTCTGCAGGTCAGAAAAGAGGAGAGGACTCATAATTTGGGATGATCGAACTTTTGAAAAGTTTGGTTCGACCAGAACACCCAAACTTCCCGAAAGTTCGGCCCCAATTTCAGAACCCCATTGAAATCAATGGGACCCAGGGCCGGCCTTAGGTGTTCAGGCTAATCCTGTGGCGCCCCCCCCCCCCCATCCTCACCTCTCGCACCCCCCTAAACTTGGCTGTATCTATTGAAAAACTATTAAAGAGTATAATTGCTGCTAATTGACTCCAAGTGGGTGCAGCAGCAAGATAAAAACAGGGAAAAAAATCAGCGCATAAATAGTATTTACCCTAAAATGATATATAAATACGTCACCCAAATCTGTTTCTGTTGTAAAAAGTGCACAGTGCAAAATAATAATTAAATCTGCATGGCTACTACAGTATACAGATCATATACCACTACTAGATAAATAACAATTAAATATTCATAACCTCTACAATGTGCAAAAATTTAATCAACATAGCGTAATTCCATAAAATGCATTGGCTTTTATTTAAGTCTGGTGAGTCAGTTTGGGGTGATTGGTGGAAGCAGCTTTGTCACCATAAATATTTATTTGCACTTTTTTGCACATTTTATTGCACCTTTTTGGCACTTCATTGGACTTTTCTTGGAACTTTATGTTCACTAATAACTTAGCCCCCCTAACATTAGAGACCCCCCCCATGGAGGCCCCTCTTACATCAGAGACCCCACAGAGCCCCACTTACATCAGAGACCCCCCCACGGAGCCCCCCCTTACATCAGAGACCCGCAGAGCCCCACTTACATCAGAGACCCCCCACAGAGCCCCACTTACATCAGATACCTCCCACAGACCCCCTTACATCAGAGACCCCCACAGAGCCCCACTTACATCAGAGACCCCCCCACAGAGCCCCCCCTTACATCAGAGCCCCTCAGAGCCCCACATACATCAGATACCCCCCGCAGACCCCCTTACATCAGAGACCCCCCTCAGAGCCCCCCTTACATCAGAGACCCCATAGAGCCCCACTTACATCAGAGAACCCCCCACAGAGCCCCCTTTACATCAGAGACCCCCCACAGAGCCCCCCTTACATCAGAGACCCCCCCCACAGAGCCCCCCTTACATCAGAGACCCCCACAGAGCCCCCCTTACATCAGAGACCCCCACAGAGTCCCCCTTACATCAGAGACCCCCACAGAGTCCCCCTTACATCAGAGCCCCTCAGAGCCCCTCCTTACATCAGAGACCCCCCACAGAGCCCCCTTTACATCTAAGTCCCCCCCACAGACTCCCCTTACATCAGAGACCCCCCACAGAGCCCCCCTTATATCAGAGACCCCCACAGAGTCCCCCTTACATCAGAGACCCTCAGAGCCCCCTTTACATTAGAGACCCTCCACAGACCCCCCTTACATCAGAGACCCCCCACCCCACAGACCTACCTTAAATCAGAGACCCCCACAGACCCCCTTACATCAGAGACCTTCACAGACTCCCTTTACATCAGAGCCCCCCCCATAGACCCCCCTTACATCAGAGCCCCCCACAGACCCCCCTTACATCAGAGACCCCCACTCAGACTCCCCTTACATCAGAGACCCCCCCAGACCCCCCTTACATCAGAGCCCCCCCAGACCCCCCTTACATCAGAGCCCCCCACAGACCCCCCTTACATCAGAGACCCCCCTTACATCAGAGCCCCCCCACAGACTCTCCTTACATCAGAGCCCCCCCCAGACCCCCCTTACATCAGAGCCCCCCACAGACCCCCCTTACATCAGAGACCCCCCTTACATCAGAGCCCCCCCACAGATTACCCCTTACATCAGAGCCCCCCACAGACTCTCCTTACATCAGAGCCCCCCACAGACCCCCCTTACATCAGAGCCCCCCCTTACATCAGAACCCACCACAGACCACCCCTTACATCAGAGACCCCCCCCCCAGACCCCCCTTACATCAGAGCCCCCCACGCCTTACTTCAGAGCCCCAATTACATTTGTTACTGGAGCAGGGTAGGCTTACTTACCCCAGGATGAAGGAAGGCTCACGCTGCAGCTTTTCTTTTGTGTAGTGTTAAAATTCCCGCCCACACATCCCTGGAGAGTGTGGGCGGGGCAGACCCAGGAGGAGAGGGGAAGGGGAGGAGGAGGACGATCTCTCTCTCTCTCTCTCTCCTCTCGCGTCCCTGAAGCTGAGCTGTGTGTGAGATACACAGCTCAGCCGTGCAGAGAGTCGGAACTCGGAAACACAGGTACAGCCGCACAGTGGGAGGTAAGCGGCGGCCGCGGCCTGTGTTAACCCTCTCCAGGCCACGGTCGCCGCATACCTCCCGCTGTGCGGCTTCATCATTTCCGAGCTGTGATGGCCACAGGGCGCCCCTATTGCCCATGGCGCCCTGTGCGGCCGCACAGCTCGCACACCCCAAAGGCCGGCCCTGATGGGACCCGATCTTCGGTAATCAAAAAACACCATTTTGAAGCCCTAAAACCCAATAAATGCCCCTAAAAAGTGGCTAGGGTTCTGGGTCATGCCCCAGGGACTATTAATCACACAAAAAAAGTTCTCAAAAATTGTCATTTTTGATAGAGAGCCAATTATTGAAAAAAGTATTGAAAAAAAAAAGAGATTTCTTTGGATTTAGTGTCTGGGGGGTCTAAAAGGTGTACCTGTGAAGTTTCAGCTCTGTAGCATGTCCAGAACCAGGAAAAAAAAAAGATTGTTTCTATTAGAATTGCAGTAGAGCAGGCATAGGGCTCCGCTATTTTACACCTGGCCGTTTTTGTTGCAGGCGTTTATTGGGCTTTTTTGTGGACGTCTTTGGAGGCAGGCATGACATCTGAACTTCTGTGTAGGGGTATATACACACACACACATGTATGTATATATACACATACACATATATAGGTGTGAAAGTAGCAGAATCCTATGCCTGCGCTAATGAAATCATTTGCAGGCATAGGGCTCCGCTCCTATCACACCTATATGTGTGTATGTGTATAAATACATATATGTGTGTGTGTATATATACCCCTATGCAGAAGTTCAGATGTTATGCCTGGCTCCAAAGACGCCCAAAAAAACGCCTGCAACAAAAACGCCCAGGTGTGTTGTTGCAGGCGTTTTTTTTGGGCATTTTTTGGGCGTCTTTGGAGGCAGGCATAACATCTGAACGTCTGTATAGGGGTATATACACACACACACACATATATGTATTTATACACATATAGGTGTGATAGGAGCGGAGCCCTATGCCTGCAAATAATTTCATTAGCGCAGGCATAGGGTTCTGCTACTTTCACACCTATATGTGTGTATGTGTATATATACATACATGTGTGTGTGTATATATACCCCTACACAGAAGTTCAGATGTCATGCCTGCCTCCAAAGACGTCCACAAAAAAGCCCAATAAAATGCCCATTAAAACGCCTGCAACAAAAACGGCCAGGTGTGAAAATAGCAGAGTCCCTATCCTGCTCTACTGCAATTCTAATAGAAACAATCTTTTTTCTATGGCGGTCACCCTGACATGGAAGGGTTTGGTCACCCTGCCATAGCAGTCGGTGTCAGTTCACCCTACACTACACTACGGTCACCCTGACACTTAACACTTTCCCTACAGAAACTAGATTATTGAATCTAACTATAGTGGTATATAGTACCCTAACTACACTAGATATCCCTTTCCTCACACTAATAATTGCTAAATGACACTTTTGAAGCGGAAGTAACAGAACTGCTTCCACTCTCTTCCACAGCCCTGTATTAAAGTGCTAGAGATTTGAGGGGCTATGTTATATACTGGGGGGCGTATTCACTACTGATTGGCCTCTGGATCCCCTAGTCACTCCAATCACATTCCTAGCATCCTCCTGCCCCCTCAATTGGCTTTTACTGATGGTTCTGGTCCAATCACGGGCTTTTAAAGCCCAGTTCATGTCCCATTGCATTTTGGTCGGTTCTGGTTGCCGAATTCCGAACTTTTTCAGCAAAAAGTTCTAAATTCGGCCGAACCTCGAACAGCCAATGTTCGGGTCGAACCGATGGTCGACCCGAACCGTTCGATCATCCCTACTCATAATGTCATGTGACTACAATTTTGACATCACCCAGGATTCCCAACGGTAATTTAAATTGAAGCCAGGAACCTGTCATGTAGCGGCGAGAGTACAGCATGTACAGCCCTCCTGAATGACGTCCCCCCTTGACTTTGAAGGTGTTTAGTTTGGGGTACAGGGATTTGGGGTACAGGGATTTGTCAATCTTCAGCCTACTCAGAAGAACTGAATATGAATCGGACATATTTAACCAACACTAGACTGCACGGAGTCTGATGAGTAAAACCCGAATAAATAGAGTTGCATCTTTCTCCTTTCCTTCTGCAACCATTTTATCTGATCTGGCAGGAGAGAGATCGCTGAAAAACAAAATCAAATGACTGCAGTCTTTAGAAAATGATTATATTAAAAAAAAAGGCAGATAGGCCGCATAAGATGAAAAAATCTGTACAGGAATGGAAGACTGAAGAAGGCATTGAACTACAGACTCACCAGCGGGTCTGTCAACTTTGATAACAATAACGCTCATCAATTTTCACAAAGCAGCAGAAGACTAGGCTGAAAATAATACCGGGTCATTTACAGCTTAAATGTTTTTTTTTTACTTTTTTTTTTTTCTCTCCATCCCTGCAGTCCAGCTGATGTGATTGTTCCCAACTAACTAACCCTGAATGACACGGAGAGAATGAAAACGACCAGGAGGTGGTGCCGCGATTTTCTGTTTTTGTACTGCTTGACAGGACTGTGTTTTATGTGTAAATTGTACAGCGCATTTTCATTGCAGGGAAAGGACAAAAAAAAATAAAAAATACAACGAAACGTCAGATCATACCAGGCTTGCTGGATCATTATAGGCCAGGGTAAGGAATAGACGGACCATTCAATTTTTTTCATAAAGAAAACAATCAAACATTACGACTTTTCTTGTGAGAAATGTGCTCACCCGTACAGATCCAAAAACAGAAATAGAAGCAAGAAATGGGAATTTTAAAGGTGCCAAAGACCACTCAGGAATGGAAACACTTTTCATATCTTGAAATGTGTTTAATTTATTGACATGTACACTCACTGGCCACTTAACCACTTGCCGACCGCCGCAAGTACATATACTGCGGCGGTCAGCCCCTCCTGGGCAAAGTGACGTAGGGGTACGTCACTCGCCCATGAGCCTCTAGGGGGCGAGCGCGCGCTGCCGGAGGCACGCTCCTGCCCCCGCTCGTTCTCTGACTTCCCAGCGCGAGTGACCGGCGGCTCCGATGTCCGCCGGCCACTCGCGATCTCCCGCTGGAGAGGGAGAAAGGCAGGCGGCTGATGTAAACAAAGCCGCCTCTCATTCTCCCTGATGTAACTGCAGAGATCATACGATCCTGCTCTGTGGTTACATCAAAAGCCACGCCTCTTTACAGTTAGAAGCACACTTAACCCCTGGATGTCTAATAAAGTTAACCCCTTCCCTGCCAGTGTCATTTTTACAGTAACAGTGCATATGTATAGCACTGATTACTGTAGTAATGTCACTGGTACCCCGAAAAGTGTAAAAAATGTCAGTCAGGGGTCCGATCTGTCCGCCGCAATGTCGCAGTCCCGCAAAAAAAATTGCAGATTTTTGGTGGATGCAGTTTTGATTTGACCTTAGTGTTTTCTGTATACAGGGATGGAGACCAATAGCATGACCTGCTTGTCTCACATAAAGTCCCAAATAAGAAATTAGGGATTGAAAGGCATTGTGCTTTACAGGCCATGCCCCATACATAAAATCCCTTCCTATCTTTATACTGCATCCACCAAGGGGATGGAGGTGTAATGCTTTTCAACTGGTCTCTTCCAGTTTGTACCATCATTATAACCTAATTATTTGAGTTTTTGAGACAACAGCCAGTCATGGATGGGGGTGGGTTGGGGGAGGTTGGGCTATCTCCCTCTCACCTGTTCCCCCATCCATCCATTAGCAGCCATGTGCCTCCAGTGTGAGGACACTAAATTAGGAGTGTTAGGACTGCAGATTTAACAGGGTGCCGTGAAGTGGCTCTGCAGCTTTCACATGTGTTTGCAAATGTGTGTCAACTAAACCCCTGTTCTTTGAGACAGGTTCTATTTGGTTGGTGACAGACTGGAGGGTGAGTACATCAGACTGGGGACTGGCTGACTTTCATGCACCTCTTACAATCCTTCAACCTCATTATTTTTTTACACTTATATAGTGTAGCATTTATTAAAAGATTGAAGTAAAAACACATGCATATGTCACAACAATAATGGGCAGTAACTCACATCAGATAGACCTCCGTTCCGCTCCAGGGATACGGTGGTCTGACACCAGTGTGTAGGCCCCTCCCGACGCGTCTCGTGTAAACACATGTTGTCACAGGGATCTGTCTATCACCGGCGTCAGATACTCACTGTAAATATATAGTCAATGAGCCGGATGTTGACTCACAAATGGGCGGAAGTGGTCACGCCGCCATATTGCGGGAGACCAGAAATGGTCAGACCGCCAAACCGGAAATGGTCTAATCGCCATTACATATATTTATCTGGGTACAGCGTCACACAACCATGCAATTGTCAGTGCCGTAACGCAAAAAGTGGCCTGGTCATGGAGGTGGGTAAATCTTTCGTAGGTCAAGCGGTTAATCTCTAAAAAGTACAGGTAGGGTACTTTATACAAATGTTCAAGTTCTGTAATCAAGGTGGTTTGCCGAAACATGTTAGCCCCTTTGTATACTCATGTAACAAATAAAATCTTTCATACGGATTTGGAGTTTCCGGCTCATTCACTGGATTTGTTTGCTCATTTGTTGTCTGAAGGACATCAGAGCCCGAGCACCCATCTGTGCATTCCATCCATGAACTTCAAATAGAGGTTCCCCTGTTGTTTATCTGTTAAAGAAACAGGGTAGGTGCTAGACTATTTTGCACCCTAGGCAAGGCCAGCTACTTGCACCCCCCCTCCCCCACAAAAAAAATGTCTCTAAATGCAGCCTGTATAGGACTGCTTTCTTCTCTTCTTGTCAACGTTAGGTCCATGTACAGAATGACTGGGGAGCTGGGAGGAAGTGATGTTGCACACAGCACGGCTTGCGCGGCACCTCATTGGCTGGATACCTCTTCTTCATAGATTGGCTGAAGTTTGCAGTAGATGGCTTTGTCTCCAGCTAACATCATCCAATCCTGAAGCGGTATGCGGAACATGAGCGCAATGCCCCTTACCCAGCTTTAGGCCTGGGCCCCCCTGGCCTGTCCCCATTTAATTAGGGTCCACAAAGTGCCCCCCACCCCCTTACATCAGGGTCCCAAGAGTCCCCTCTCCTTAAATAAGGGTCCTCAGATTCACCCCCCCCCCCATCTTACATAAGAGTTCCCAGTGTTCATCCTTGCAACAGAGACCCCACTTTTATTAGGATCCCCAGAGTCTTCCCTTACTTTATGTTTGTGTTGTCTCTATGCGCTGCCATCAAATGTTTTTTCCTGCTTCAGCATTCATCCCATGCTTTACTGGCTGGCAGCATAGTGACTTCCTTGGTGGCCCACTGGCCGGTTCCTATCCTTCACTCAACAGGCACCCCAGGCGCGCCTGGTTATTTGTTTTGGTTTTCTCTTACATTAGAATCCCAAAGTCCTCCCTTACATCAAGGTCTCCATAGCCCCCTTTACATCAGGGTCCCCGTAGCCCCCCCTTACATCAGGGTTCTTAGAGTCTCCCTGGCCGTGGCTGCACCCTAGGCAGCAGTGATCCCTAGGAGGCTGCCTAATTCACCTTGTGGTAGCACCAGCCCTGTATAAAAATGTTCATTGACAGTCACGTCACTCAGACAGGAAGATGGTAAAAGAAGCCCATCAAGATGGCTGCCATTTTTCATCGTGTGCTCCACTCCAAAAGATTGGCTCTTAGTGAGTTAAGGGCTCTAGATCAGAACTGGGAGCACCATGGAAATTGATGAATGGATTTTTTCATAATGTGATTTGTGGGATGCAATGCCGTCTGCACCCAATTAATCAATAGCCAACATTATGATTTCTGCTGTTATGGGAAGACATGAGTAATGGGGGCCGAGCAATGAGACGATAAGCCTTGTCTGTGATGTCTTACTGTACAGTAATCTAAAAGGAGACTCTGCCCAGTATATATTGATAATAGTAATACATTTCCTATTATCCATCTTGAAGAAAACTTTGATAGATGAAAACAGCTTATTGATTTATCACAGTACTCATCCCAAAGTCTTCCTACTCTTTTGTAAAGCATAACGCCAGACAATTTGGATAAAATAGAGAAGAATTTTTTTCTTAGGACTTCACTTTTTGAAAAATAGTATATTTGGTGCTGGAATCCTGAGGTTTTGTTATCTTTACTTTAAACAATATATTTTTATTGGGGTTTTTCAAAAAAGGGGGGATATACAAACCTGGGACATGTGAAAAACTCTCATGACACGCAGGTCATTGCATAACAATATACAATATCAACAATGTTCATACAAGCAGTAAATAAATGGGTAACATTCAAAGGCAGCAGAGGTCTTAGATTCTAAGGGGGTATAAGGCTCCTCTCCCTACCCGACTCAGCCCCCCCAACACCTGATTCTCTCTTTTCGGCCAGGGTCGGAGTGGGCGGGGCCGGGCAGAGTGACACTCGCCACGAAGAGTTGCCCCTGTTACCCACAGTCTAAAGTAACAGACAAGAAAAAAATCATGGGAGTAGCACCGGTCTATAGGGTGTGTAATTGAACTGGGAGCATAGGGATAGGGTAGGGGGAAGGGGAGGGTACAGTCACTGCGCAACTAAGGGATATTTGGCTATCCATGGTTCCCATAATGTGAGGGCCTGTTGCGCTCTATTAAAGCGGAGTTCCAGCCTAAACACACACTCACCTGTCCAACGGTCCAGCGATGCGGCCGCCCGAAGACTCTCTCTTCTCCCTCTCTGCTCTGTGGCGCCGGCATCACTGGTGTGGGCACCCGGCTGTGACAGTTTGCGGATTCACAGCCGGGTACGCACTGCGCATGCGCGAGTTGCGCTACGCGTCGTGATTGGCCGGCAATCTGGGACCTCTGACATGTCCCAGAAGATTGCAGGGAGGGATGGGGAGAGGAGAACTTCCGCTCAGGGCACGCGGCACTCCGAGCGGAAGTGGGAGCGGGTACCTTTCAAAACTAGGTACCCGGCCCCCCCCCCCCAAAAAAAAATGACATGCCAAATGTGGAATGTCAGGGGGTTAGAACTGCCTAAAGCGGAAGTTCCACTTTTGGGTGGAACTCCGCTTTAAGAGAAGATGCAAACATGATCTCGTAGAAGGCATGTGTGTGGACAGTAGTGATGATTTCATCATATCTAGGAGGGTTGGGTTCCTTCCAGTGGCGGAGCATAGTAAGACGGGAAGCCAGGAGTATATGGGCTAATACCGTCCTGAGGGAACGTAGTACGAGCTCAATTCCTAGGGAGCAAATGGCCAGCTCAGGTGTCAGGTGTACCTGGGGTCCCAATGTGTCACGGATGAGAGCCGAAACCTCTGCCCAGAGGGAGGCTAGCCTCGGACACTCCCACAACATATGGACTAGGGTACCAGCGTGACCGCAACTTCTCCAACAGAGCGGAGATCCACTCTGGGAAAATCTCGCTATTCTGATTGGGGTAAGGTACCATCTGAGGTTCAGTTTATATGTCAGTTCCCATAATGCTGTACATCTCGTAGCTTGAAATGTGTGGGTGAGGGCATTTTGCCATTGTGCTGAAGAGAAGGAACTACCAAAGTCCCTTTCCCATTGTAGATATGGGGTGGTTTTTTGGAAGAGGGTTTTATTGTGAAGGTAGTTATAGAATAGGGAAATACCCTTCACTTTAGGGGATGGTGAAGTAAGGTACTGAGCTACATGCCAGGGGGCAGATGGGGAAGTATTATCCAGTGATTGTACCACGTGGTTTATACAGAGATAAGTGTAGTATTCTGCCGAGGGGAGGTCATATTCTAGTTGGAGAGATCTAAAAGTCTTGACTGCTGGGCCTACGGTGATATTATCAGGAAGGGTTATACGTTATCTTTACTGTATACTCAATATAATTTTACTTTAGAGTTTCCTGATTGGTATTCAAGAGAAAGCCAGACATGTGTGGATACCAGCATGTCATCCAGTACCACAGGACTGTCCTGGTTGTTTTGGAGGCGATCAGTTCTATTGTGTTTACATGCGTACAACCATCATTTGTTTGTGAGTACAATGTATGTTGCTTTTTTGGTTACTAATAAACTTTTTTATTGGTATTGCATGAGGTCGGTGCGCTCCCTTCTCTTGTTGTTGTTTTTCTGTGTATTTCGATACCCTTGGTCCTGGGGGGGGGGGGGGGCAGCAAGAGCTAAGGTGGTGCCTACAAAGACCACATAAGATCAGTTACCCATTGTCACATATCACTCAAGCGCAGGAGAATTACTGCTCTTTGATCTATTCAAGAGCAAAACCCTGAGGAAGACCATTTAGGTCAAAACATGTTGGGGCTTCTTGGAACTTCACAATCAGAAACATTGCTATATGGTGTATTGCTGTATGGTGTGTTTACATTCTTCATAATGTTTACAGCTATTTCCCCATACAAAGGTGTTTACAGGGGATATTTTATTATTCTTAAATAAAATACATTCTTGCTTGTATGCTATTCTAGTTGTGACCCTTCTTTTGGTATTACAAAGCCCCGGTGCTCTTTATTCCCCATTTCCCTTGTGGATTCTGTTTTGTACAAAGTGTGGGGCTGATACCTACTAGTGATTGACCGATATCGGTTTTTCGTTGCCGATATCGATATTTTGGCCAATGCATATCGGTATCGCCCGATATTGGCCGATATTTTTGTACATTTAAAACATTTTTTATTTTTAGCACTTGACAGCTACTCTTGTGGAGGGATCTGGGGGTCTAAAAGACCCAAACCCCTCCACTGCACTTAAAAGCATTCAAAACGCCAAGTTTGGCTGTTTTGAATGCTGTAATATTTTTTTTGGCGCCAGTACCCAGAAGTGATGTCATGTTGTCACTTCCAGGTTTTTGTATGGAGACCCGATCAGAACTGAATGCGGCTTTGATCGGGTCTTCGGGGGGGCCATGCAGGCTGGTTGCCCGGGTCTCCCATCCCACCTAGATGGGAGACCCGGGCAACCAGCCTGCATGGCCGCCGAAGACCCGGCTTTGATTGGGTCTTCGGGAGCCATGCAGGCTGGTTGCCTGGGTCTCCCGGTGGGATGGGAGACCCGGCGAGCCACGGAAGGGACGTCCCCTCCTGCTCCTTGTAATGACAGCCGAACGGCTTCTCAGCTGCATTGGTTGTCATTACAAGACAGTCGACCGTTGGCTATGGACGCCGGTAGCGGGGTGATGCCTCTAGCTGCAGGCATCACTCTGGTACAAGCACTTTCCCGAAATATCGGCAATATCGGCAACCTCCGGGCCGATTCCGATTTCTCCGGGAAAGTGCATATCGGCCCTCAATATATCGGCTTTGCCTGCTATGGACTCCGGTACCGGGGTGATGCCTCTAGCTGCAGGCATCACTCCGGTACAAGCACTTTCCCGAAATATCGGCAATATCGGCAACCTCTGGGCTGATTCCGATTTCTCTGGGAAGGTGCATATCGGCCCTCGAAATATCGTTTTTGCCAATAATCACTCTATCACTAATACCTACCATTGGTGTGTTTTTTAGCTCCATTTTGGCATACACTCATACAGTGCTGAAAAAAATTAAACCCTACAAGGTATTAGATTGGTGTATTTAATAAAGTTTTCATTAAGTGTATATATTCACATAAAACAGAGGTGTACATTGAAAGTCTATGTCATCTTTCTTGAGTTATAAAAATAGAATTTCGCTTCCAATAAGCCAGATAGTTTAAATGTAAAGAATGGGCTAAGTTCTTTTTTTTTTTTTTTTCACTCTCCAGCCGAGAATATGAATTCTACAACAAAAGCAATCAGACAGTATTCTTATATATATATCAAATAAACTGCAGATATTAATGTTTGCAGCCAAATGCAATCTTCTCTCCTAGCGAGAGGCTACACTTTCACAATCTGTTAAAATGAATCAATCAATATGTAACAGCTTCTATTGTGTCCCAAAGTTACAAATTCTTTTATGCTGACAAAATAACGTACGCCTTTGCGTATTATCAAGGCTTTAGTGTGAAGGAGACGGCAATTCTCCGGGTACAATAACCCGATCCTGCCTGCAGATTCAAATATTGGATTCTATAATCACATTAAAAAGCAATTTCTCATCAACGAAAAGTTGCATGATGTTGCCTTTCTGCTGGGTTGTGTGTGAAAGGACGGAACACGGTAAAGCAACAGTTTCTGAACTTTTACATGTGAAAATATCTAAAGGGCCGAAAATGAACAATTTGCATCCAACAAAAACTCCAGATCTGATGAAGGGGTGCTTATTTCTTGAAGTTGTTTGGTAAAGTGGAACTTACAGTGACTGACAAAAGTCTGCATGAATACATTCCTGGCATGGTATTATAGGGAGTGTAGCACTGCCCCCTAGGGAGCTGCTGAGATTGGATTCCCGTGGGTTACCCATAGCAACAGTCTGTAAAACGTATCACTTTAAGACTTGGCTCAGACAATGAGCAGTCCAGGGGATTTGGTTTTTGTGTTTTATTTTAGAACTTGGATGGGAGAAGGGATGAGTGGGATGAGGAGGACAACTGACTGTAGTGTGTGTGGCAAGGCCGCTGCTTCACCTTGCCACTGAAGTGAAGTAAAAGATATGTTCCTGAATGATTTCCTCTTCAGGGTCCTAACCTGGAACCCCCTTTCTCACTTTCCATGCATGCTAGCCCCTTGTCCACTGACTCTCCACTGGAGTGGTCCCCTTCCTGGGCAGACCCCTGGAAAACTTCCCGGTACTCACGGACACTGTTTTTCCCTGGGTTGTTCTGCCTTCAGCTCCACTCGTCAGTATCCTGGATCTCCTGGCTCAGGATCACACGTTTGGTCCACTAGGCCGACCGCCTGTGACCACCTTCCTTGCTGACAGGAGGAGAGACAGCCTTCACCCTCCTCCTGGGACATGGCTTCCCGCCCAAAGACCCCCTGTCACATGTCCCCTCAGCTTTTTATGACCTATCCCAGGATGCACCACTGTTGTGCCCTCCTACTGGGACAGCCACAAAAGCCTGTGTGTCACTGGCTGGGTTTCCTCCACTGTCCAACAGCCCCCCCTATTGGATACAGTGGGGACACTCCCTCAGACCAAGTGAATCTCACCTGGACACATGTAACAGGCAAAACTTCTGATCAGGCTCCCCTGATAAGCAGATGGAGCAAACAATGCTTTTACCTAGCACCTATCTAGGAGGGTGCTACAGGGAGCAAAATATAAAAAAAAAAACAGATCCATATTTATCAATAAAAAAAAAAAAAAAAAACATCCTTCTGTTTCAGGCCAGTGACTCTGCCTAGGCTGAAATGATGTCATCAGTCTATTGCAGGCAGGAGGGAACATTTCCTCAGTTTCCTCAACCCCGTGTTCAGATGGCAATACTGAAACTTTGTAGCAAGTCACAAGGTGAGAGGCAGGAGAAAGTGAGAAGATATACAGGGAGGAGATCTTGTACAATGAGGAGGGTATATTGACAGGAGAGACAGAGGAGAGTGAAGTAGGGCAGGATAGAGGCACAGACCAGTCAGAGCATAGGTGTGCACAGCCTATTGCATTAGGGTGTGCACCCCAAAGTTTAAATACACATGCATGTGTTTGCCTACATGTACATGGCCCCGATACATTACTCTCCCTGCTGGCAAAGTGAAATAGACGTGTGTGGCACTTCTCTTATGGCAGAGCAGGTCCGAGGGAGATCTTTCCCATCTCCTCACTGGCAAACAGAGTGATAATGCTAATGTGCCCTAGGTGATTAGGGTGTGCCCAGGCACACCCGGCACACCCTGTGCGCACGCCTATGAGTCAGAGTGAGGATGATACAAGATGAGGCAGGAAAGACAACGGAGAATGAGGATGGTACACAGGCAGGAGAAACAGGGGAGAGCAAAAAGACAAACATACAGGAGAGGTAGGAAGAGCGAAGAGGTACTCCAGCAGGAGAGGCACAGGAGACAAGGGAGGTCCACAGGCAAGAGAGACAAGAGAGTGTGAGGAGGTACCAAGTCAGGAGAGACAGAGTAGAGTGAGGAGGTATCACGGGGCACACAGGACACTAAAAACATGGGACACAAGGACCACAGGGCACAAATAACAAGGGCACAGGGAACCCAGGACATAGAGGACATGGGGCACAGGGACCCCAGGACACAGAGGACATGGGGCACAGTTAACACAGGACACAGAAAATATTGGGCACAGGGAATACAGAGCAAGGAGAAAATGAGACCAGAGAACACAGGACACCAGAAACACAGGACACTGGAAACTAGGGCACAGGGAACATGGGGCACAGGAAACACAAGACACAGAGAACTAGGAGCTCAGAGAACACAGGACACAAAGAACATGAGAAACAGGGAGCACAGGAAATGAGAACATGGGGCACAGCACACAGAGTACATGGGTCACAGGACACAGAGAACATGGGTCACAGCATACAGAGTACATGGGTCACAGGATACAGAGTACATGGGGGCACAGGACACAGAGTACATGGGGCACAGGACACAGAGAACATGGGTCACAGGATACAGAGTACATGGGGCACAGGATACAGAGTACATGGGGCACAGGACACAGAGTACATGGGGCACAGGACACAGAGTACAAGGGGCACAGGACACAGAGTACATGGGTCACAGGCTACAGAGTACATGGGTCACAGGATACAGAGTACATGGGGCACAGGACACAGAGAACATGGGTCACAGGATACAGAGTACATGGGTCACAGGATACAGAGTACATGGGGCACAGGACACAGAGAACATGGGGCACAGGACACAGAGTACATGGGGCACAGGACACAGAGTACATGGGGCACAGGACACAGAGTACATGGGGCACAGGATACAGAGTACATGGGTCACAGGATACAGAGTACATGGGGCACAGGACACAGAGAACATGGGTCACAGGATACAGAGTACATGGGGCACAGGACACAGAGTACATGGGGCACAGGACACAGAGAACATGGGGCACAGGACACAGAGTACATGGGGCACAGGACACAGAGTACATGGGTCACAGGACACAGAGTACATGGGGCACAGGACACAGAGTACATGGGGCACAGGACACAGAGAACATGGGGCACAGGACACAGAGTACATGGATCACAGGATACAGAGTACATGGGGCACAGGACACAGAGAACATGGGGCACGGGACACAGAGAATATGGGGCACAGGACACAGAGAACATGGGGCACAGGACACAGAGTACATGGGGCACAGGACACAGAGTACTTGGTGCACAGGGGAAACAGGACAAAGAGAATAAAGAGCACAGAGAATACAGGGCAGAGAATAAAGAGAACATGGGGCACAGAGAACACAGGACACAGGGAGGAAAGAGCACAGGGAATATTGGATATGCAGAACTCAGGGTACAAAGCAACAAAAAAAGGAGCAGGGAATACAGGACAAAGGTAGTGGGGAGCCCAGGACACATGGGGTAGAGGAACTGGATCGCCGTCCACGTGCCATAAATCCGAACGGAGGAAGGGAGCTGAGATTTCACTTCCACCGTCAGGTGTAGCTGAGGATCAGACATGTGTGTGGAGGAGCAAGATGGCGGATGCCGGAGTCAGCTGGAGTGCAGGGGCTATCCCACATGTTGGCAGAGAACCTGCAGAGTGGACTGAATCGCAGAATCTGACTCTGTTGGAGGCAGGGATTCGATTGATGCCCAAGGGAAGTCTGGTATTGTGCAGCGGAGGGGACACGGAGCACCTTGGTCTGGTATGTGTCAGATGCCTGAATGTGTCCATGCGACTGCGAGCGTGGGGCCAGTGTGGGTACTGCGGTGACATGTTGCTGAAGTTGAAGCAGAGTGATTGCAGCCCAGAAGACTGTATGTGAACTGGGAGGTAGGAACCACATCTGAACTACTGTCATCTGTAGTGGCCATTCCCTTTGGGAGAGGACAGGGAGTCCTGAGAGTACCACTGGGGCTGGGACCAGTAGTATAGACCCGCACAACCATCTGCCAAACCAGGGAGACCCACATTTTAGAGGTGCAATGCACACAAGTCATGACGGCCAAGCATTGGTTGCGGTTACAGCAATGAACAGTCCAGCTCTTAAAGAGGCAAAGCGGTGTCAATGGGCCCAGAAGTTGAAGTCCTCCAGTTCATCCAGTGAAGGGGAGGCAGGGGCCATTGATGTAGGGTCACCCGGTTTCGAGTATTGTTTTGGATGCCTGAAAGAGGGAATCGATGACTGCGGATCAGAAGTGGAAGCTGAGTGGGAATGGGGAATTGAAAGAAGAAGTCCTGCATGTTCCAGTTCACTTAGTGAAGAGACAGAGGCAGCGGTCATTCAGATGAAGTGTGCTCGTAATCCGGGGTTCTATGAGGTCTATGCTATTAGGGTTCCAGACCTATCCCCACCCGGCACCTATGCCTGGGCTCGGGCTAAGAGAGACGCCTATTACAAGCTGATCGCAAAAATAGAGACCCCCTACACCCTACCTGGGAGAAGAGACAGGCAGAAACTTCCCAAGTTCTCTCATTTTCAATGACTTGTCCAAAGGAAGGTGGCCATGGAGTACAGATACCATTATCCATATGCTTCCCAGGAGGTAATGGAAGAAATCGAGAGCAAGAGACTGTCTGGGACTTCCTATATGTCCCCAAGCCACATCGGAACCAATCCAGGCCTTAGCTGTGTGACACCTTCCTGTCTATTAAGGCAAATAGAATCTGGAGCAGTCCATATACATTGGCCGAGTGGAGGTCAACCACCCAGACGGAAGGTGTGCGCTCCACCGTGACCTTGGCTCCGCCCAGTGCCATCTTAAGAGCATTATAGGCCCCTGGGCAATGCAGTGCCCTGGGGTCCTGCCTACATGATCACCCACGAGAATAAAAATGCAAATTATTGATAAGGCGATATTTATTGGTACAGCAGTGCCAGGCTAATGACAGCTTCCAAGTTGGGCGGCTGGGTCCGGTGAACATACACACAGACGGGAGTCAGACTCGACTGTCCTGTGTGTGCCTGTTCCCATGGAGGTGGACAGGCATTCCTGCAGTTGTGGGCTCTCCCTCCACGACCCAAGTGGCCTGACAGCAGCGCAGGGTCGACAGGCGCTTGCCACCTGCTAAGTTCGGTGGCAGGATGCACACGGGAATCAGGACTAATGCTTGGCTGGGGAAGGTGGGGCCCCTTGGGCAATTGGGGCCCCCAGGCAACTGCCCAGCGTGCCCAATCGATAAGATGGCCCTGGCTCCACCCGGGACTTTATCTCAGAGCTCCAAGTTGTTTTCTTCCATCCCGTCACGTTGCTGGATGGCTTCTGGTGATAGATAGCTTGTAGGAAGCCTTGTGAACAAACCCTTGTGATGTCTCATCGTGCCTGTTTTTAATAACGATCATGTAAGTGACTCTTGATTTTATGTAATAAATGGTTTACATTGTACTCCAGGAAAGAGGAAGAGGCGCCTTCCTCTTTCCTTTTTATGTAACCTCTGGAGGAACCCTAGGATTACGTGGAACCCTGGTTGAGAAACCCTGGTCTATCACATAACATCCCAATAAAAAACATTTGTTTTTCTGGTTGTGTAGCACTGCCCCCTAGAGGACTTAATATGTATGGGTGGTTCCTGCGCTATCTGAGGTGGTGTATATTTTCCTTCTTACTGCAGCCCCACGGTACTGGTACCAGAACCCAGTTTATATAGGTAAAAATATTGTATGTTTGTGGCGCGCCACAAACATACAATATTTTTCCCCTAGAGGACTGCTGAGAATTACACTTTCTGGCTTCCCCTGGGTTATCCTTAGCAACGGACAGCAGATAACAGCATTAAAAGTTCTTGGCTCAGTCAATAATCAATCCAGGGGATGTTGGTTTTTTCGTTTAATTGAGAACTTGGATAGGAGAAGGGATGAGTGGGATACTCCAACTGGCAACTATTCACAATGGTAGGGACAACTGGCTTTAGAATGCAGCAAGGCTGATGCTTCACCCTGCCACTGAAGTGAAGATAGATAATATGTTCCTGCTTGAATTACTCTTCAGGGTTCTAACTTGGCACCCCCTTTCTCACTTGCTGTGTGTGCTGACACCCGTCCACTGACTCTCCACTGGGGTGGTCCCCTTCCTGGGGAGACCCCCGGCAAGCTTCCCGGTACTCAAAGACACTGTTTTTCCCAAGGTTGCTCTGCCTCCAACTCCATGTGTCAGCTTTCATAGACCTCCTGGCTCAGCTCCACACTCCTGGTTCACTAGGCGACCACCTGTGACCCCCATGCACAGAGAGGAGAGACAGCTGTACCCTCCTTCTGGGACTTGGCTTCCTTCCCAAAGACCCCTATCCAGGGTTTTTTTTTTTCTCAGAGAATAGGTGCAGGAACTCCTCCCTTCTGAGTCACCCCTTAACTCCGTCCCCTAGCCACTAGCACCATTCCTTGGTTTTACCTCCTACCCACCTCCCAGTACCACCCCTTTTAGAGAATTATAAACAATGGACACCCCAGCGACAATAGATCCACCCCTGCAACAATGGACTTCCAACATCCAGCATCAATAGACTCTCCAGCAGCCAGCAGCATTAGGCAACTCCCTCAACAGTAGATTCCTCCCAACAATGATTGATTCCCTGCAACATGATACCCCACCAGCAACAACAGACTTCCCCAGCAACAATAGACCCTCTGTGCAAATAGATCCCCTCCAGCAGCAAATAGATCCCCTCCAGCAACAAATATATCCAATCCAGCAACACTAGATTCCCCAGTAGCCAGCATCAATAGACCCTCCAGCAGCCAGCAACAAAGACCCCTCCCTCAACAATAAATCCCTCCCAGCAACAACTGACCCACCAGCAGCAAAAGACCCACCGCAGCAACAATAAATCCCTATGAGCAACAGAAGACCTCCCCAGCAACAATAGCCCCCCATCCTCTACAGCAATAGATTCCCTATTAGCCAGCATCAATAGACCCTCCAGCACACCCCAGCACCCCTTGCCATTACATACATTCCGTTCTGGAGTTGCCGGGACTGCGTTCCCCCGTGTTCCTGCTGAAAAAAAGCCCTGCTACTATCACATGTGCCCTTGGCTTTTATAGTGTATCCCAGCATGCACCACTGTTTGTGCCAACTCACTGGGACAGCTACAAAAGCCTGTGTGTCACTGGCTGGGTTTCCTCCACTGTCCAACAGGCCTCCCTATTGGACACAGTGGATACACTCGCTCAGACCAGATGAATCACACATGGACACATGCAACATGCATAACTACAGATCAGGCTCCCCTGATAAGCAAAGGAGCAAACTATATTTCACCTGCCTAGCACCTATCTAGGAGGGTGCTACATCTGCAGCATGACCGAAAAATTTACTTTTTCAAGGCACTGTAAAGAACACAGGACATAGAAATCATAAGGAACACTGGGCGCAGAGAACAGAGGGAATTGGGATCATGAAAAATAGAAATGGATTTAGCTTCTCCGAATTTTTTAACAGGTGCTCAGAGCAACAAAATGAATCAGAAGAGGCAGCTGAGCCTTCAGTCGAGCCGTTTCCCAGCAGTGGGTGCAAACTCTTCAATCAGCTTAATTTGTTGTGAGCCTCGCGCCGGCGTGTCCGCGTGTGATAAGAGAAAGACGCATACATAACAGTGCAGGTTTCTATGAGGGAATGTTCTCCTTGTTTAATTTCTCAATTTGTTTCAATCTAGAGGCCGTCTATTGGTTGCTGTGCTCAATTATCCGACTTCTTCTTTTCTCTGAAGTGACGGTCACAGGCCTGTTCAAAGCCCAACCAGACCACAGAAAACCTGTTTAACATTCTGAGCAAAACCCCGTCTCTCAGCACGCAAGAAAGCTCTCCGCTATGAAAGCTGACACATATCAGCGTACTTAAAGCGGTAGTATACGCCGCTTTCCAACTTTTACCTACAGGTAAGCCTATAATAGGCACGGTTTAGGAGATATTCACCTTGCATGCAGCCACTGACACCAGCGGCGCATGCGCTCTGAAGGTCCGGCGGACCTTCAGAGCTCCTTGCCAGAAAGTGAACTCCTGCACGCATGCGAGCGAGTGACGTCATCGCGGCTCCGGCCTCACAGCGCTGAAGCCGCCGAACCAGAAAGAGACACCGAGGGAACATGGCAGCTCCCTTAGCGGTATCTGGGCGACCACGTGGGGGCTTCGTTCTAAAGTAAGTATTTCATAATGTGCTATGCCATTGTCCTGCAGGGGATTTTTTTTTTTCTCAGGGGATACTACAGCTTTAACCACTTAAGCCCCGTAAGATTTTACCCCCTTCCTGACCAGGGCCTATTTTGCGATTCGGCACTGCTTAACTTTAATGGGTAATTGCGCGGTCGTGCGACGCTGTACCTAAACAAATTTGACGTCCTTTTTTTCCCACAAACAGAGCTTTCTTTTGGTGGTATTTGATCACCTGTGCGATTTTTACTTTTTGCGCTATAAACAAAAAAAGAGCGTACATTTTGCAAAAATAACAATATTTTTCACATTTTTTTATATGAAATTCCCCCCCAAAAAAAATGTAAAAATCAAAATTTTTTAACATTTTCGGCCAATATGTTTTATGCTACCTATGTTTGGTAAAAAAAATCGCAAAAAGCGTATTTTGATTGGTTTGCGCAAAAGTTATCGCGTTTACTAACAAAGGGAAAGATTTTTGTCATTTTTGTTGTTTTTTTTTTTAACGTGTAATGGCGGCGATCTGCGATTTTTTTGCGGTACTGCGACATTGCGGCGGACAGATCGGACCCTTGACTGACATTTTTGACACTTTTGGGGTTACCAGTGACATTTCTACAGTAATCAGTGCTATACATATGCACTGTTACTGTAAAAATACACTGGTAGTGAAGGGGTTAACTTTATTTGGGAGGGAGGGGCTGTGTGTGTCCCTAGGGGCATGCTTTCTACTGTGATTGGCTGTGGCTTGAGCTGTAAGGACACTGATCAACGGATCTACATACTAGATCCGTGTGATCAGTGTCTTTACAGCGAGGAGAATGACAGGTGGCTTGTTTACACAAGCTGCCTGACATTCTCCCTCTCCCCCGCCGATCGCCGAGTGACCGGCGGACATCGGGTCCGCTGGTCACACGCGCGGGGGGGGGTCCGTGACCGCTAGGGGGAGCGGGAGCGTGCCTCCGCGGGCGCGCGCTTGCTCCCCAGAGCCTCACAGGCGAGCGACGTAGACCTACGTCACTCTGCCTGTGAGGGGCTGACTGCCGCAGTAAATATACTGTGAGCAGTCGGCAAGCGGTTAAGGTTACACGACTAATATTCTGCCAGAGACCATTTGTTAAATACATTTAAATAAATTTAGACCTTGAAATTATAAGATATTCTCTTAACATAAAAAAATTATATTTTTCGTTCACTTCAAAGTCATCCTTCAATAAAGGGAGCAAAAATAAAACAGGAACTCGGGATCAGGCAGAATTATTTTTAGCAAAATGTGGATAAAAGACGCGGCAGGCAAAGCACGCATACTGCAAGATGGTCTTTTCAGGAGTGCACGCGGGGGGCTCCGAACTTCAAAGATCGTAAAACAAAGTGAGGAACAAAAGAAAAGAGAGGCGGCTGGATATGATATCAATATGTCGCTCTCCGAGTATCAAAGTGTCCGCGGGAACAAAAGAGAAGATCTGAGAGGACAAAATTACTAATTATTTCACGTTGCGTCAGGGCCATTTCAGACCTTCTGAAAGTCTTGACAGAGAACAGTGGAGCCAGGTTTATTTCCCTGCTGAAAGTTTGATCTTTGCCAGTTTTGTAGATGGGTTAAAGTTAGTCTTTGAGCCTGATATCTTGGTCAATATCAACAGCCACAGCAGGTCAACCTTGTACAAGGGTAGACGATACCCCTGAGGTTCCCTAATCCTTATCAGAATCGAAATAACCAATATTCTCACAAACTGTCAGGTTCTGTGCATTCAAAGGATACAAACCAAGGGGCTCTATAGAAGGCACTGCGTGATATAATGGCTGAACTCCTTCAGAGTGCCATCAAAGCAATGTTTGAAACCCAAACTTCAGAGTATCTGCCAAGCACGCCCATTCATTCTAAAGGACTTTTATGTATAAGCCCATACTCTGAAGTCCATGGGTGTTATTGGTGCTTGATACCTGGTCTGGTGAGATCCAAAGGTGCGATTACAAATTAATTCCTCCTTTCCCGTTGACTCTCATGCATTTTGAGGAATGGCAAAATTTCATCAAAATATTCTCATTTTTTACTCCGTTTTTTTATTTTTCCACATATACATAAAGGATCACATTTAAAAGTGAATTTGAGCTGTCCCTAAATTTGAGGCCGTTTGGGAACCTTGGGCCAAATATGTGCAAGTATCTATCTAAATCCTGTGTTGGACTGGTTGACCGTTCCCTTCTTACTCTCTTTCTCCTCTTTGCCGGCTTCGGCCATCTGTGCCTGCTCTACTCCTCTTTTTCTCTTTGTCTCTTCTCCATTCTGTTCCCCCCCCCCCTCTTTAACCGGTTGCCAACCGCCGCACGACGATATACGTCGGCAGTAAGCCCCGGCAAGGCAAAGTGATGTATATATACGTCACTAGCCTGTCACTTGCTAGGGAGCCAATAGCGAGCGAGCGCGCGCCCGCGGAGGCACGCTCCCGCCCCGGCTCGTTCCCCAGCAAGTCCATGTGTGTGACCGGCGGACCCGATGTCCGCCGGTCACTTCGGCGATCGTCGGTGCAGAGGGAGAAGGGCAGGCGGCTGATGTAAACAAGCCGCCTGTCATTCACCCCTGTGTAGAAACAGTGATCATACAGTTCTACTATGTAGGACCGTTGATCATTGTTCCTACACTTCAAGCCACAGCCAATCACAGTAAGAATCACGCCCCTAGGGACACACATAACCCCTCCCTCTCAAATAAAGTTGACCCTTTCACTGCCAGTGTAATTTTACAGTAACAGTGCATATGTATAGCACTGATTACTGCAGTAATGTCACTGATAACCCCAAAAGTGTCAAAAATGTCAGTCAAGGGTCCAATCTGTCCGCCGCAATGTCACAGTACCGCAAAAAAAATTGCAGATCGCCGCCATTACGCGTTAAAAAAAAACACCAAAAATGACAGAAATCTTTCCCTTAGTTAGTAAACGCAATCACTTTTGCGCAAACCAATCAAAATACGCTTTTTGCGATTTTTTTTACCAAACATAGGTAGCAGAAAACAAATTGGCCTAAAATGTTAAAAAAATTAGATTTTTACATTTTTTTTTGGGGGGGGGGATTTCATATTAAAAAAATGTGAAAAATATTGTTGTTTTTGCACAATTTGCGCTCTTTTTTTTGTTTATAGCGCAAAAAGTAAAAATCGCACAGGTGATCAAATACCACCAAAAGAAAGCTCTATTTGTGGGAAAAAAAGGACGCCAAATTCGTTTAGGTACAGCGCTGCACGACCGCGCAATTATCCATTAAAATCACGCAGTAAAAAATCGCAAAAAAAACCCTGGTCAGGAAGGAGGTAAAATCTTCCGGGGCTTAAGTGGTTAAAAAAAAACTATTGAAAGTAAAAGTGAATTTGAGGATTTCTTTGTTCAAGAATTATACTTACCTAGGTGGATGTAGCATCGGTCGGATTCTGCATCTGTCCCCCGCCAGCTCCAAGACTGAAAACCAAGCGATCAAACATCGCTGATCGCTCAGTTCTCAGAGCTCTATGAGTTGAGAGCTGGTGACTGTTAGCAGGGCTGATCCTGGGGTCACAGACGCCTGGGTGCAGAAATATTTCTGGTGCCCCCCACAGGGGCGTGGTCATCTTACTAACTCCTCCCCTTTATACATGTTTCTATGGCACACAGATGCTCCCCTAAGGAGTTTTTGTTACCCTGGGTTCCTCCCACCATCACTTAACAATAAACAAAATACAGGAAGAGAAGTAGAGTACTTGAATTGGACCTGAAAGGGGGGTCTCTCTAATGGACACAGTGAGGGCCTCTGTTAGAGAGTCTGTTAGATAGGCCCCAATAGAGACTACAATGGGGTCCAATAGATTGTGCCTATCTGGTGCCCACCTTCCACCAAGTTTGCACCTACAGACATCCCTTCAATAGATCCCGGAGTGCATTGATTGAGAACTTTGCTGCAGACACTGGGCGGGGCTTCAGGGAAGTGGGTGTGGTAATTGATAGCTGTGCTGCAAAGTGTCCCTTGAAATTTTTTTAAATGTTGGCAACTATGCTATTGATACATAGTAACCTTCGCTCGTTAGTGACTTTAATATGAAGGACTATTAACCACTTGCCAACTGCCGCACGACTATTTACGTCGGCAGTCAGCCCCTCACAGGCAAAGCGACGTAGGGCTACGTCGCTAGCCTGTAAGGGTTTTGGTCGTCGGATGTGCGCTCCCACTCCCGCTCGGTCACGGACCCCCCCCCCCCCGCGCGTGTGCCCGGTGGACCCGATGTCCGCCGGTAACTCGCGATCGTCCGTTACACCGGAAGAAAGGCAGGCGGCTAATGTAAACACAGCCGCCTGTCATTCTTCCCTGTGTAAGAATGGTATGTAGGACCATTGATCACTGTTCTTACACACACAGCCACAGCCAAGCACAGTTAGAATCACGCCCCTAGGACACACTTAACCCCTCCCTCTCCAATACAGTTAACTCCTTCCCTGCCAGTGTCATTTTTTCCAGTAACAGTGCATATGTATAGCACTGATTACTGTAGTAATGTCATTGGTACCCCCAAAAGTGTCAAAAATGTCAGTCAGGGGTCCAATCTGTCCGCTGCAATGTCGCAGTCCCGCAAAATAAATCGCAGATCGCCGCCATTACTCGTTAAACAAAAAAACAACAAAAATTACAAAAATCTTTCCCTTTGTTAGTAGACGCAATAACTTTTGCGCAAACCAATCAAAATACGCTTTTTGCGATTTTTTTTTTTTACCAAACATATGGTAAAAAAAAAAATGGCCTAAAGTGTTAAAAAATTTTGATTTTTAAATTTTTGGGGGGGAATTTCATATAAAAAAATGTGAAAAATATTGTTATTTTTGCAAACTTGACGCTCTTTTTTTGTTTATAGCGCATGATCAAAAAATCGCACAGGTGATCAAATACCACAAAAAGAAAGCTCTGTTTGTGGGAAAAAAAGGACGCCAAATTTGTTTAGGTACAGCATCGCACGACCGCGCAATTGTCCGTTAAAGTCACGCAGTGCCGAATCGCAAAATAGGCCCTGGTCAGGAAGGGGGTAAAATCTTCCGGGGCTTAAGTGGTTAAAGGGTAATTGTTGGTAATAATTCAGACTCGCATGATCCTCGGCATCATAGTTCCTTCAGCTATCTGGGAGCACTCAATGAAACACAGAGACAGGAGGAACAATATCAAATAATGCTCGGTTTATTCAAACAGTGAAATCGTTTTTATAAAAGGAAAAAAGGGGAAGTCCTTTTTCAGTAGATTATACATAGAATTGATACGGGAATAATTTCCGTAGTTTACCATTACATGCTTCAAATCACATGCTTGCATGCACAGGTGTAACTAGAGCCTTCAGGGCCCCGGTGCAAGAAACCATGAAGGGCCCCCTGGACCCCTGGCCGGGGCCCTTCCCTTCAAGCCTGGGGCTCTTCCCACTGATCCTGGGGCCCTTTACACTAATTGTGGGGCCCTTTATTACGGTCCCGCAGCGGGACCCTTTCACAAGTTCTGCAGTGCCATCTTGGGGCCTCCCCACAGTGGTGGAATGCCAGGGCCCGTTCGCAAGTGTGACCTTTGCGATCCTGGAAGTTCACCCACTGCTGTGAGTAGTTTTTAATTTTTGGTATTTTAATTGTATTATTTTTTATCATTTTATTTTATTTTTTTACAATGTCACTGACTATGACTCCGTAAATGCTTGCACCATGCTGCGTTGTGATCTGCTCCGGTGAACAATGGTAGATCGAATAATTCCCCAAAATGGAACCAGTGTGTGGTCAGCAGAGGCGCCCATTCAATAAAAAAGGTGCTTCCAAGTGGATTCTTCAGAAAGGTGGGTATTTATTGATCATGAAAACAGAGTAAAACACCATCAACACGTTTCATGGCTCTTTAGCGCCCACTTCATCAGGGAAAGGTGTATAGAACACTTTATTGTGTGGCAGAGGCGTAAGTAGAACCTTCAGGGCCCCGTGAAGGGCTTCCCAGACCCCTGGCCGGGGCCCTTCCCTTCAAGCCTTGGGTTCTTCCCACTGATCCTGTGGCCCTTTAATCTCATTGAGGGGCCCTTTATTACGGTCCTGCAGTGGGACCCTTTCACAAGTTCTGCAGTGGGCCCCCTTCCTGCCATCTTGGGGCCTCCCCATGGTGGTGGAATGCCAGGGTCCGGTTGCAAGTGTGACCTTTGCGATCCTGGAAGTTCACCCACTGGTGTCAGTAGTTTTTATTTTTTGGTATTTTAATTGTATTATTTCTTATCATTTTATTTTTTTACAACGTGACTGACTATGACTCTGTCCATTCAGAAAAGGTTGTGACACATCCCCTGCAGCAGCCGGCAGGAGAGGGAAGGGGGCACACTGGGGGGACCAGGGGAGCACACAGGGGCCCAGAGACAGCAGAACACAAGTGAACTGGATAGGAGGAGTGGTGGGGGCAGCATACAGAGGAACCAATCTCCTCCATTTTCCTCCTGCAGCTACAGGAGGAAAAAGGAGGACAGTGATTTCTCTTCATTCTGCCCCCACCACCTCTCCTATCCAAGTGTACAGGGGAGCCACACAGGCCCCCTGGAGTCAGGGCCATCTTACCGAATGGGCATGCTGGGCAGTTGCCCGGGGGCCCCAGTCAAGCATTAGTCCCGATTCCTGTGTGCATTCCGCCACCAAACTTATCAGGTGGCAAGCGCCTGTCGGACCTGCGCTGCTGCCAGTCCACTTGGCCCGTGGAGGGGGAGCCCACAACTGCAGGAATGCCTGTCCGCCTCCACGGGAACAGGCACACACAGTACAGTCGAGTCTGACCCCCGTCCGTGTGTGTGTTCACCAGACCTAGCCGCCCAATTTGGAAGCTGTCATTAGCCTGGCACTGCTGTACCAATAAATATCGCCTTATCGATAATTTGCATTTTTATTCTCGTGGGTGATTCTGTAGGCAGGGCCCCAGTGCACTGCATTGCCCGGGGGCCTATAATGCTCTTAAGATGCCACTGCCTGGAGTATGGGGCCCGGTTGCAATTGCTACCCCTGCAACCCCTGTAGTTACGCCCCTTGCTCGCATGCAAGCCAATTAAAATAAGGCATAGTTATAACTGGCATTAGATCAGACATGTTTTAAGGGTTAAGATAAGGCATAATTGGCACTTAAATCAAGTTTGCTCTAAGGGTCTGCTTGATCGCAAAGCGTAACTTCCCGTTGAGTAACTTTCAAGGGCATTTGCTTAGATAGGCTTTTTAATTAAGCTGAGTCTAGGGTTTTAGTCACAAGATGGAGTCGAAGGAAAAAAATGGAGGATGGATATTCCTTCAATAATAACTTGTGTATTTTTTCTAGATCTGTGCAGTAATCCAGTGTGAATCCAGAAGTTTCCTGCAATAAAACCGCTCACTGCTGCTCTCTCTTGTACAGGGTGACTGATCTTGTCTCCGCCCCCTCCTGCAGTTTTCTGTGGTGGGTGGAGCCTGCTGTGTCCCTCCTAGAGCTTTGCTCTCTGCACAGGCTATGTACATCACAGCTACTTTTACAATGTAATATATGTGTTTGCAAAGGCAAAGAAGAGTGGATTTATATCCTTTGTGGCGATTGCAGAATCTAGTTAAATGAAACTTTTTTCTGTGCTCGGAGTTCAGCTTTGAACCTCGGATCACACAAAGATACAGCCATAAATATGTTGCAGCCTCTATTCATGCCGGTGTATTATACTCCAGGACTTCCAGTCCCTTTGATGAAAAAATGGAACCTTTACCTGCATAAATCTTTTTTTTACAAAGACGCACCTGAAGTTCTGCTGTTTCCCGTTACCGCTGTTTACGATCCGATTCCGATTCTTAGCAACAAAAGAACAAAGAGCGGCGCAGGAGTCTGAAATCCCAGCACAGCTGCTGCAGGAGATCGGCGTACCCAGAATTCAACAAAGCCGCAAGCCTAGGACTCGCCGCCGGCTCCAAAGGATAAAACATCCAAATGTTTCTGTTTACTCCTGAAGGACGCCGCCATTGTTCCGCTGCCCAGATCGCGCTTTTGGTATATCTGAAACACAATATGCAAGAAAAGAATTGAACTATTGTACCAAACGCGTCAACCCTGAACCGTAACACGGCTCGCTACAAGAAAGGCGCGTTTCAGCTTCAGGGGGAAAAAAAAAAAAACGACAAGTGAAGTTTCACCTTGAAGCAAGCAGACAATGTGGCGAGTGGCGAAGGTTTGACAATAGAAGAGACAAAATAATCGAGCAACTTTTACCGAACTTTGCTCTCAAATGATTTGTAGTCAGATGTGTTCCATAGAACAAAGAAACATCGTAATCAATGGAGAGCCGTAGACTTTAGAAGCCAATCATCAGAGTGTACCTAAAACTGTCATATATTGCAGCTTACCTGTCCTCAGATGTGGTGGCTGCGATTGTTTTCCTCCTTCCTTCCTTCATTCCTTCCTTTCAAATCTCACCTGGTAACATAATATGGAGTCTACTAAATAAAAAATAAAAATTGCTGTGCGAACATCTTAGCATTTACCTAGGCGTCACAAAAAAATCCGCTATGTGTCCAATATGTGTTTCCTATAATCATTATCTCCATCTAGTGGCCATAATGTAGTATTTTCCCAAGAGAGATATTTCAGAAAAATACTGCATTTTGGCCACTAGATGGAGATGTCAATCATAGGAAATTAATGTGTTATGGCTCATTCACACTTACTTTGGTCTTTGAAGTGCGATTTGCTTCAGGTTGCTTTTTAGAGAGTATTTGATAAGTGGAGAGGAGACATTGCATCGCTTCTTTCTTTCTTTCTTTCAAAAATTGACATACGAACACCTTAGCATTTACCTAAGCGTTACAAAAAATCCGCTATGTGTCCAATATGTGTGTTTCCTATAATCCTTATCTCCATCTAGTGGCCATAATGCAGTATTTTCCTGAGTGAGGCATTTCATTAAAATACTGCATTATGGCCACTAGATGGCGATGACAATCATAGGAAATGAATGCATTATGGCTCGTTCACACTTGCTTTGGTCTCTGAAGTGTGATCTGCATTCAGATTTTCTCTTTAGAGAGCATTTGAGAGGCTGGAGGAGACATTGCATCGCTTCTTTCTTTCTTTCTTTTTCTCTTTTTCTCATACAACAGTATGGGGGTTTATCAATAAATAAAACTGTTGTGCAAACCCCTTAGAATCCATGGAAGCGTCACAGAAAAATCCATAATGTGTCCAATATGTGCGTTTCCTATAATAATTATCTCCATCTAGTGGCCATAATGTAGTATTTTCCCAAGAGAGATATTTCAGAAAAATACTGCAGTATGGCCACTAGATGGAGATGACAATCATAGGAAATTAATGTATTATGGCTCATTCACACTTACTTTGGTCTTTGAAGTGCGATCTGCTTCAGGTTGCTTTTTAGAGAGTATTTGACAAGTGGAGAGGAGACATCGCATCGCTTCTTTCTTTCTTTCTTTCTTTCTTTCTTTCTTTCTTTCTTTCTTTCTTTCTTTCTTTCTTTCTTTCTTTCTTTCTTTCTTTCTTTCTTTCAAAAATTTACATACGAACACCTTAGCATTTACCTAAGCGTTACAAAAAATCTGCTATGTGTCCAATATGTGTGTTTCCTATAATCATTAGCTCCATCTAGTGGCCATAATGCAGTATTTTCCTGAGTGAGGCATTTCATTAAAACACTGCATTATGGCCACTAGATGGAGATGACAATCATAGGAAATGAATGTATTAGAGCTCATTCACACTTCATTTCAGTTTTTGCAGTACGATCTGTTTTGAGACCTTTCTTTCAAAAATTGCCATGCGAACACCTTAGCATTTACCTAGGCGTCACAAAAAAATCTGCTATGTGTCAAATATGTGTGTTTCCTATAATCCTTAGCTGCATCTAGTGGCCATAATGCAGTATTTTCCTGAGTGAGATATTTTATTGAAATACTGCATTATGGCCACTAGATGGAGATGACAATCATAGGAAATGAATGTGTTATGGCTCATTCACACTTACTTTCATCTCTGAAGTGTGATCTGCATTCAGATTTCTCTTTAGAGAGCATTTGAGAGGCTGGAGGAGATGTTGCATCATTTTTTCTTTCTTTCTTTCTTTCTTTCTTTCTTTCTTTCTTTCTTTCTTTCTTTCTTTCTTTCTTTCTTTCTTTCTCTTAACTCACTATGGGGTCTATCATGAAATAAAATGGATGTGCAGACCCCTTCGAATTTATCAAAGCGGCACAGAAAAATCCATACATAATGTGTCCAATATGTGTTTCCTATAATCATTATCTCCATCTAGTGGCCATAATGCAGTATTTTCCTGAGTGAGCTATTTCATTAAAATACTGCATTATGGCCACTAGATGGAGATTTCAATCATAGGAAATTAATGTGTTATGGCTCGTTCACACTTACTTTGGACTCTGAACTGTGATCTGCATTCAGATTTCTCTTCAGAGAGCATTTGAGAGCCTGGAGGAGACGTTGCATCACTTTCTTTCTTTCTTTCTTTCTTTCTCTCTTTATCTTAACACACTATGGGGTCTATCATGAAATAAAATGGCTGTGCAGACCCCTTCGAATTTATCGAAGCGGCACAGAAAAATCCATAATGTGTCCAATATGTGTTTCCTATAATCATTATCTCCATCTAGTGGCCATAATGCAGTATTTTCCTGAGTGAGATATTTCATTAAAATCCTGTATTGTGGCCACTAGATGGAGATGACAATCATACGAAATGAATGTATTATGGCTCGTTCACACTTACTTTCGTCTCTAAAGTGTGATCTGCATTCAGGTTTCTCTTTAGAGAACATTTGAGAGGCTGGAGGAGACGTTGCATTGCTTTCTTTCTAGATGGAGATGGCAATCATAGGAAATAAATGTATTAGAGCTCATTCACACTTACTTTTAGTTACTGCAGTACAATTCTTTCTTTCTTTCTTTCTTTCTTTCTTTCTTTCTTTCTTTCTTTCTTTCTTTCTTTCTTTCTTTCTTTCTTTCTTTCTTTCTTTCTTTCTTTCTTTCTTTCAAAAATTACTGTGTGAACACCTTAGCATTTACCTAAGCATCAAAAAAAAATCCATAATGTGTCCAATATGTGCGTTTCCTATAATCATTATCTCCATCTAGTGGCCATAATGCAGTATTTTCCTGAGTGAGATATTTCATTAAAATCCTGCATTATGGCCACTAGGTGGAGATGACAATCATAGGTAATGAATGTATTATGGCTCGTTCACACTTACTTTCATCTCTGAAGTGTGATCTACATTCAGATTGCCCTTCAGATAGCGTTTGACAGGCGGTAAGGGGGAGTTGGTTTACCACCATACCATCTGCTCTAACCTCTTGAACCTCTCACTAGTGCCACAACCTCGTACACTGCACACGGTTGCAAGGTGCTTGCACAAAGGCCCCATTTATTTGGACGCCGAAAGTGACAGGGAGTATAATTCCTGCCACCCCCAATGAAGAAGAGCGGCCTCCCCATGTGTACACCCCCCCCCCTCTGCTGCCTCTGCAGCTGAAGGGGGAACAGTTGGGGAGGGGGATGGATTTATTGCCACGCAACTGATAATGTGAAGAGGAGCCTCAGCCTCCATTCTGCATGGCTCTATACACCAGGAAAGACTACAAGCATTGAACTTATTCTCTCTGGAGAAGAGACGATTGAGGGGGGATATGATATCAATGTACAAATATTGTACTGGTGACCCTAGCATAAGGAACAAACTATTCAGCGAGAGGGAATTTAAAAAGACACGTGGAAATTCACTAAAATTAGAAGAAAAGCCATTTAACTTTAAATTGCGTAAAGGGTTCTTTACTGTCAGAGCAGTAAGGATGTGGAATTCTCTTCCACAAGCAGTCGTGTCAGCAGGGAGCATTGCTGGTTTCAAAAAACGATTAGATGGGCACCTTAAAGACCACAACATACAGGGGTATACAATGTACAACATACAGGGGTATACAATGTACAACATACAGGGGTATACAATGTACAACATACAGGGGTATACAATGTACAGCATACAGGGGTATACAATGTACAACATACAGGGGTATACAATGTACAACATACAGGGGTATACAATGTACAACATACAGGGGTATACAATGTACAACAACATACAGGGGTATACAATGTACAACATACAGGGGTATACAATGTACAACATACAGGGGTATACAATGTACAACAACATACAGGGGTATACAATGTACAGCATACAGGGGTATACAATGTACAACATACAGGGGTATACAATGTACAACAACATACAGGGGTATACAATGTACAGCATACAGGGGTATACAATGTACAACATACAGGGGTATACAATGTACAGCATACAGGGGTATACAATGTACAACATACAGGGATATACAATGTACAACATACAGGGATATACAATGTACAACATACAGGGGTATACAATGTACAGCATACAGGGGTATACAATGTACAACATACAGGGGTATACAATGTACAACATACAGGGGTATACAATGTACTATTGATATAAAAACACACACACACATCATAGGTTGAACTGGATGGACTGATGTCTTTTTTCCACCTCACTAACTATGTTACTATGTAACTATGTAACTATGTCTTTCTGCTGCTCCATTCCTCTGTTATCAGCAGGATAACTTCTGACAAGTTCTCTGACACTGGAGATAAAAGCAGCTGGAAGTTTATGTCAGGGAGGGGACTTAGGCCCCTTTCACACAGGCGGACCGTTCAGATCCGCCTGTTCGTTTTTTTGGCGGATCTGAACGGTCCCCCCCATGCATTCCTATGGGGCATTGGATGTCAGCGGAGACATGTCCACTGACATCCGACCCGATCCGATCCGTCAAATCTGGACGGATGGAAACCTTATTTTCCATCCGTCCAGCGGATCGGATCGGATGGGATCCGATGAGAACGGACCGACGGTCCGTTCCCATTCGATTTCCCCCATAGAGATGCATGGGGAACTGAGAGCTGTGTCTCCACACACAGCACGGAGAACAGCTGTCATCCTCCTGCTCAGCGGGGGATCGGCGGCTCGATCCCCCGCTGAGAAAAACGGAATCCGTCCGACGGACGGATAGTGTGAAAGGGGCCTTAGAGATAGATTAGTCCCCCCACTTTCCCTGGCCAGCCAGGCTGCATGCTTTGATTAATGGTCTGGTACGGGTTTTTAGGGGGGACCTATCACATTTTTTTTCTTTTTTTTGCATGGGCCCCCCCCTAAAATTCATACCAAGCCTTAAGGGTTCGATATGGATGTTTAGGGGGGCATTGCACATGTCCTTTTGTTTTTGTTTGAGGTATTCTCTTAAAATCCATAGTAGACTTAAAGAGTCTGGTGGGGAGGGGCAACATTTTTTTTTCTTTTTTCGCTACAAGATGTGCTACAGCAAAGGTTACATTTACAAAGATGTCACCTTATATTGTTCAGTAGTACGGGGGGTGGAGCACATATCCTGCCCCCCCCACACCATTACCAGCCAGGATGAATTAAGGGTCTGGGATGCTTTTTTAGGGGGACCTCACGCATCATTTTTTTTTCTGCAAAAGGTACCCCCTTAGGGCTCTTTCACACACTCCGTCCGCTGGACGGATTCCGTTTTTCTCAGCGGGGGATCGAGCCGCTGATCCCCCGCTGAGCAGCAGGAGGACAGCTGTGTCTCCGCGCTGTGTGCGGAGACACAGCTGACAGTTCCCCCTGTATCTCTATGGGGGAAATCGGATGTCAACGGACCGTCAGTCCGTTCTCATCCGATCCGATCCGATCCGATCCGCTGGACGGATGGAAAATAGGGTTTCCATCCGTCCAGATTTGACGGATCGGATCGGGTCGGATGTCAGCGGACATGTCTCCGCTGGCATCCGATGCCCCATAGGAATGCATGGGGGGACCGTTCAGATCCGCCAAAAAAACGGACAGGCGGATCTGAACGGTCCGCCTGTGTGAAAGGGGCCTTAAGAAGTCTCAAGGATCTGGTATGTACTCATTCCATAGACGTCATCCGGTTTCAGTGGTTATACTGTAATGGCACCTGCACCCACTGGCCTCATCCTGGTATTTATCTTTTCAGCTGGCGATTCCCTTTTCAGGCAGAAACAGAAAAAAATGAGAGCTATCAAAAGCGTGCCATAATCCTAAATTCCAAATAAGGAGCAACAGATGTATAGAACAACTGTGAGTTATGTGAACTTCATGGGCACATCATGAGACAGAAAATGGACACAAAATTATAAAATAAACATTTATTGATTCAATGTTAAAACCAATGACACATCAAAATGACAGGGCTGACCCGAATGATGGGCCAGCTCACCAAACATGCAAACAAGAGGATAAGTGCCCATTCACACTACCGCGACTTGTCAGGCGACTGGTCAACCTGACAAGTCGCGGTCCATGCAGTGCTATGGGAACCGTTCTAATAGGAGCGACTCAAGTCGCTCCGGCGTAGAAAATAGTTCCTGTACTACTTCGGGGCAACCTCGGAGCGACTTGCATTGACATTCATTATATGAAGTTCGTGCAAGTCGCGCCAAAGTCGCGGTGCACGCGACTTCACAGGTCGCCCCCGAAGTCGTGCCGCGGTAGTGTGAACCGGCACTATAACTACTAGGTATATGTAATGTACATAGTAGGAATGCAATACATATCAGATTTGCGTGGGTATGAGAATACGTCTGTTTAAAGGTCAACGTGTTTCGCAGTAGGCTTCGTCAGGACCGTATGGTTTATACAGACAGTTATACTCTCCTCCAAACAATCAAAGGCAAAAATGGCTTGGGGCGGACACAGGGGATAGATGGAACCAAAAAGAGGGTCACTATTTGTTGAAGTAGACAACAAATAGTCCGTGCAGGAGGGCTAGCCGCTAGGAGTAGTGATCCTCCACTATAGAAATATAGGCTTCTTGGTTGGGACCTATAAAAGTAAAAAAGTCCTTCGGCGGCACACGCTGGATCCATCCACTTGTGCATCTGAACTTCTTTGAACCCAACCCAGGCTCATTCCTAGTCACCTGTATTTCCCATGATGCTTAGCGCCATCTAGGGGCCAAATGCAATATTTTCCATTTTAAATCAATAAAACATATACGTCCAGCACAGGAAAAATAGCCTAATAGCATTCTTTTCTTTTTTTTTTGTCTGCCCCACAGAACGAACATACATGTACTTTCACTGGGGGAGTTGCTGTGCAAATTTTTTTCACAAAGATACCCCTAAGTTTCAAACATTGCACAATGTACTGCGCATTGAAAGAGCGCAATTGTCTTGAAAAATCAAAAACGGCATCAGGTTTGCACATTTTTTGTCCAATGCTTTGTACACAATTCACCCGGGTTTATTGCTTTCCTGTATTTCAGTAAATTCCTGGAAAGACTCCTCATGAGATCTCATCTCTGTAACTTCTCTGTATCATGCATCAGTCAATTATATATTAATCACGCTACAATGTTACAGCTGCAGGCGCCCCGGGATGACACAGGTGGATATTATTCTACAAGTGTTGATTGGACGGCAGCCATAGCAATGAGCAGACGCTGCATGCCTCCTGTGATACGCATTGTGCATTCATCATCGCAGGTTCAGAGCGTCTTCCTCAAAGCTTCTTCTCCGCAGAGCACGGCGTAGAATATAACCGGGGTTCTCCTTACCGAAAAAAAAGGCGACGTGGGGGTCATCTGCCTGAGGACTGTGAATTCAGAGACCCACATCAACTACGCTCCGGCTTTTCAGATGAAATCAATGAGATGCATCGGTCAGCCGTCTGCAGGAATCTGAAATAAAAGCATATGAGGATATCAATCTGCAGGATTTCTGGAATGGGGTGGGCAACTCTGTACATCGGGGGCCTCATTATCTCCTGTAGATAAAATGACAATCACAAAAAGGAATCCTTTTCAAAGGCAAAGTGTAGTTCTTTTAACATTTATATATATATATATATATATATATATATATATATATATATAACATTTAGCGCGTGATCTGTATGAAGATAGCTAGGGATGAGCGAAATTGATGATCTTGCTTTGCCAATATTTTACCAAAATTTTCAATATATCATCCAAATTTCAAAATGCCAGAGAAATGTTTTGAAGTCAATGGGAAAAGGAAGTTACTGCCCCTTTAAGATAAAAATGACCTCTGATCAGTATGTCCAATCACATGCCTGTTGTGTGTGAACATGAGTCATGTGACATCCCCTGCTTTGTAGATGGAAGATGGTCACATTGCTTTGTATAGTAACTAAGTAGAACTACTTCACTACTGTACTTAAGTACGGAAAGGCGGTATCTGTACTTTCCTGGAGTAGAATTTTTTTCTCCTACTTCCACTTTTACTTCACTACATTTTTTCAATGATTTCAATACTTCTACTCCGATATTTTTTTTTTTTGTGCTGCATAGTTACTCGTTACAATTATAAAAATTACCACTGCCAGAACAGTAGATGGCAGGTTTCATGAAGCTCAAAACATGTGTATTATCAGCGCATACGAAAATAAAAGCTACTGTATGTATAAATAAAAGCTGCATTTGAAATAATAAAAAACAATATGATGTTCAAACTTTTGACTTCTTTCTTTAATAACTACATAACACAGTACTTCTACTTTTACTTTCAGTACTTGAGTAGCAATCTTTTTTCAAAACTACTTGTACTTTTACTTTCAGTACTTAAGTAGCAAAATTTAAAAAAAAAACTACTTGCAATACTTAAGTACAAAAAATGTTGAATACTTTAGTACTTCTACTAAAGTCACTTTTTGATCGAGCACTTGTACTTTTACTCAAGTATGGGTTTTGAGTACTTTATACAACTCTGCTTACCAAATAGCATGTGACCAGCAAGACAGATCGGGGCCTGCTCTTCATGTGATTGCTTATTTATTCAATTATTATTATTTTTTAAAAAAGTTTTTTGGTGTATTCATTGAAATATTTTAGGAGAACAGGAAAATCTAAAGAGAAGGCACTCTCTCTTTCTCCCTTTCTCTCTCTCTCTCTCTCCCTCTTTCTCTATTTCCTCTTCTCTTCTATAGAAATGAAGTCCGGGATGAGAGTGGAGAGTCTCTGGAAGTGAGTGTCCCTCACTGATGAGTACTGAGGGCACTGTAGCAGGAAGTGGTCCTCGTCCTCCAGGACCCCCTGGTCACACTACTGCCACAATCTACTCTCCCTGGGCTTATAGGCCTGTCTGTGCCGTCCTGTGCCTTTCTCTCGCTCTCTCTCTCTTTCACTCTCTTTCTTTCTTTCTTCCTCTCTCTCTTATTCTTTCACTTGCTCTCTCTCTCTTTCGCACTCTCTCTGGCTCTCTTTCTTTCACTTGCGTGCGCTCTCTCTCTCCCTCTTTCGCTCTTTCTTGCTCTATCTCTCTTTCGCTTGCTCTCTCTTTCTTGCTCTCTCTCTCTCTTTCGCTTTCTTTCTTTCACTTGCTCTCGCTCTCTCTCTTTCTTGCTTTCTCTCGCTCTCTCTCTCTTTCACTCTCTTGCTTTCATTTATGCGCTCTCTCTCTCTCTCTCTCTCCCTCTTTCGTTCTCTTTCTTTCTTTCTTCCTCTCTCTCTCTTTCTTTCACTTGCTCCCTCTTTCTCTCTCTCTCTCTCTCTCTCTCTCTCTCTCTCTCTCTCTTTTGCTCTCTTTCTTTCACTTGCTGTCTCTCTCTTTCTCCCTCTCTCCGTTTCTTGCTCTCTCTCTCTCTCTTTCTTTCACTTGCTCCCTCTTGCTCTCTCTCTCTCTTTTGCTCTCTTTCTTTCACTTGCTCTCTCTCTCTCTCTTTCTCCCTCTCTCCTTTTCTTGCTCTCTCTCTCTTCTTGCGCTCTCTCTCTCTCTTTCTTTCACTTGCTCTCTCTCTCTCTCTTTCTCCCTCTCTCCTTTTCTTGCTCTCTCTCTCTCTTCTTGCGCTCTCTCTCTCTTTCTTTCACTTGCTCTCTCTCTCTTTCATGCTCTCTCTCTTTTGCTCTTTTGCTCTCTTTTGCTCTCTTTCTTTCATTGGTCTCTCTTTCTCGCTCTCTCTCTTTCTCTCTCTCTCTCTTTCTTGCTCCATCTCTCTCTCTGTATTTCCCTCTCTCTTTTTCTCTCTCTCTCTTTTTCGTGCTCTCGCTCTATCTTTCTCTCTCTCTCTCTCTCTTTCATGCTCTCTCTCTTTTGCTCTTTTGCTCTCTTTTGCTCTCTTTCTTTCACTTGCTCTCTCTTTCTCGCTCTCTCTCTCTCTCTCTTTCTCTCTCTCTTTCTTGCTCCATCTCTCTCTCTGTATTTCCCTCTCTCTTTTTCTCTCTCTCTCTTTTTCGTGCTCTCGCTCTATCTTTCTCTCTCTCTCTCTCTCTCTCTCTCTCTCTCTCTTTCTTGCTCTCTCTCTCTCTCTCTCGAGTTATTTTAAGTCAAGAGGAAATTTTAAATAAAAGGCTCTCTTTCTCTCTCCCTCTTTCTTTTTCTCTCTCCCCCCCTCTCTCTCTCTCTCCTTTGCACCCCCATATCCCAGGAAGGGTACTAGAAAAGAAGGCCACTCACTCACCCTCATGGTCACATAGGTGGTACCAGGGGAGGACTGGGCCAGGGGGCAGGGGGGAAATTGCCCCCTGGGCCCCTCTGATGCCCCGTAAAAAGGCTGCGCCGCTTCTGCCACAGACATACCTAAAGGATTCCTGGTGAAGAGAAGTACAAAGTCCCTGCCGCTGACCTACTGAGTGCGGGTTGAAGACAAGGACAGAGCGCAGCTCCCCCCAACTGCCCCCTGCTGGCCAGGTCGGGAACGGGGATTCAGCCGGTGAGTAGAGAGTACCTGGAGCAGGACTTCAGCCTGGAATGGGGGGTCAGGAGGAAGATGGGAAGAGGGAGAGTGGGAGCGGGGCAGAGATGTTGCTACGTGCTACGTACTACGTGCGGCCGCAGTCCATGACGCAACATCAGCGTCGCCCGGCGCTCCATTGCGCATGCGCGACTCACATATAAAGAGGCCGGGGATCCACAGGACTTCACTCCGCTCCAACCAGCGAGGAGCGAACGTCCGGGAGCCAGCGGTCAGCACCTTTTCTCAGACACTTCAGCCTCCTACTTTCCCATCGGATAACCAAGTAAGCTACGGTACAGTGCCACCTGCTGGCCAACTTTAATACACTCACACCACGCTAAAACTATGCACTTTTCTCCTGTCAGATAGAGACTCAGGGACTGTGTATCTGTGGCAGTGGCTAACCATCGAATAATCAAGTAAGTTGCGGTACAGCGCCACCTGCTGGCCAACTTTAATATAACTCACACCACGTTAAAATTATGCACTTTTTTACCTGTCAGATAGAGACTCAGGGACTTTGTATCCTTGGAAGAGGGTCTGCCCTCTCCATTGACTCCAGGAATCCGTCAATTTAAGGACTCCTATAAATTTCAAGTAAGCAACTATACCTTAACTTCTCATTTTTATTGCACTGAGAAAATACAAAACCGTCAAAAACCCTCCTCTATTTTAATTTAATATAGGATCATAGACCTACACCCTTGGGATTACTGGAGGACCATCAGTGTCTCTTTTTATCTTTTTCAAACGTGAGTGTTGTTTTTCACCTACCTTACTTCCATACCTTATTTTCTATACGCCAACCTTCTACATTAAAATCCCATCCATTCTCCAGGGAAACCAGGAGCGTGTGGCTATACATAGAAGTTTGGGGTCTGCTATACACCCCAGGACCTCATCCATCCCAAAGAGGTGTTACCCATATACCTGAGGTAAATTGGAAATTCTTTATCCAGTCTGAATAGGGCATCAGACCACACACGCCCGCTTTAAACCATTTTTTCTCCCCCTTTTTAGACCAATAAGCCCAGGATCCAGTAACAAGCCTGGTGGGCATTGGACCTGAAAAAACCCCCCCACTCCTCTATAGGCATAGATATTCCTGGAATCTAGGTACACAAACAGAAAAGACGATGTTTATTTGTTGTTTTGATATAACTTTGCACAATAAGTCACTAATTTTTGCATTTTCTCACTCTTCACTTTATAGAATATGGTGATGTTTTTTCCTTGATAAAGGCTACATATGCCGAAACGCGTCGGAACCCCAGTTCTACAACCGGGAATCACCATCCAATAAGTAAAATGGTTTACAATCTGTCAAACTTGTAACATATATGACTCATACAACTCAGTGTTGTTGTTTTTGTTTTTTGTTTTTCTTTGTTTTGCTACATTCATATGTAAATCTTTTAATAAAATTGGAAAAATTACCTTTACCTATAAAATCCCACTTTTCTTTTTTGGCTTGAGGAACCAAACTCTTTTCTTGAATTTATCATAGGGATGATGGCAACATATGTATCTTAGTTTTTATATCTCTAAAAAACCACCCCCGACTTACACTTTTTAAGTTTCCTGGTGTGCTGGTGACATATCCCCTGCTCGGAATTATTCCGGTCCCCAGCCGGTGGTCGCTGTGGCCCCCACATGCTTTTCAGCCACTAACATGAACATGTGTGTTGGGAATTCAGCTCTTCATCGTAACATCCAATTCCGATGGTCACATGATCGCCGATCCTTCCCGTCTCTTGGGCATTCAGAACCTTTTAAAGGGACTCCGGGGCAGTAAGGAAAGGTTTAAAAATAGTTTATGAATTCAGATTTTACAAATGTTTACCCTTCAGGTTCCAGTGATGTCCAAACATGTCCCTCAGCAGGCCTTCTTCTCTGGTGACAGGGCATCTGTAGCATGGCATCATTCACCACTTTAGTACTGCAGTTGTGCTGCCAAACAAATATGCACTATATTACCAAAAGTATTGGGACGCCTGCCTTTACACGCAGATGAACTTTAATGGCATCCCAGTCTTAGTCCGTAGGGTTCAATATTGAGTTGGCCCACCCTTTGCAGCTATAACAGCTTCATCTCTTTTGGGAAGGCTGTACACAAGGTTTAGGAGTGTGTCTATGGGAATGTTTGACCATTCTTCCAGAAGCGCATTTGTCAGGTCAGGCACTGATGTTGGATGAGAAGGCCTGACTCGCAGTTCACACGCTAATTCAACCCAACGGTGTTCTATCAGGTTAAGGTCAGGACTCTGTGCAGGCCAGTCAAGTTCATCCACCCCAAACTCGCTCATCCATGTCTTTATGGACCTTGCTTTGTGCACTGGTGTGCAGTCATGTTGGAACAGGAAGGGGTCATCCCCAAACTGTTCCCACAAAGTTGGGACCATGAAATTGTCCAAAATGTCTTGGTATGCTGACGCCTTAAGAGTTCCCTTCACTGGAACTAAGGGGCCAAGCCCAACCCCTGAAAAACAACCCCACATAATAATTCCCTCTCCACCAAATGATTTGGACCAGTGCACAAAGCAAGGTCCATAAAGACATGGATGAGTGAGTCTGGGATGGAGGAACTTGACTTTTGGTAATATAGGGTATGTAAAAAAATGGTAATAAGAAAAACGAATCACCAGCACCTTTTCATGAATACATATATTTTATATTGGAGCCCATTCACATTAGCACGACTTGTCAGGCGACTTGTCAGCCTTCACAGGTCGCCCCCCGAAGTCGTGTTGCCTCAATGTGAACGGGCTCTTAATACATTAGAACTAAGAATGTTTGAGGTCTCCTGTTGTTTATTGTAAAATAAACTTGCAACATTGTGTTAAAATAGGAAAGTGTGTAAAATGAACAAAAAAAAGAAAAACGAATGATATAAATAAGCCAATTTGGTTAGTTCTCTAGCTGGATCGGCTATGTAGTGTCAGTCCACAAGGGGGCACTGTGACAGCACAGACTTTTTGATGATCTTGATGTGATTGTATTTGGTCACCATATATCCCGCTGATAGAATCTTTGCTGCAAAACTGGAGACAGAGGCCCATAAAAGTGGCATCCATCTGTCAGCGGCCAAACAATTCCTTATATATACCTCATTTTTACAGTTATGCTTTATTACACGCTGGCTTATTCTTATAAATATTTTATTATAAGAGGGAGTTTAGCGTAATCGGTCACACTTCACGCTAGCTGTTGGCTGGCGGAATGTTAAGGCTGAACTCTAAGCAAACCGCTAAATGCATCGTTGAAGTACCCAACAAATACGTGTCTCACTTTCCAAAAGATGCGTTGTTCTGTTTCTCTAATGCTGTGATCTAGTTCCTTCTTCCAATAAGCACAGTCAGGTCCTTGACCTTATGTTACTCCAGTAAGTAAAAAAAAAAAAATTAGCTTGTTCAGCAAATACCAAGCCAGCCTGCTGATTGAACAATGAAGGAATATTACCCAATGAGGTCATCACTTTACTCACTCAGCAGTTAGAATGACCCAACTGTGGTATCTACCGGGGTCTACTAGGTGCTCCTCTTGCTCCTAGTCCCGTTGTCTTTAGATAAACCTTTACAAAACAAATTGGAGAAAAGGCAAATTACAACCAAAACATGATCCTAAGGCTCGGTTCACACTAGGGCGACCTGTGAGGCGACCTGGTCGCCTCACAGGTCGCCGCAGGTCGCCTCCCATAGGGAAGCTGTGGACCCGTTCTAATAGGAGCGACACAAGTCGCTCCGACCTAGAAAATGGGTCCGGAGCTTCTTTGGGGCGACCTGGAGGCGACCGCCATAGAGTTCAATGTTATGAAGTCCGTGGCGGCCGCTCCGAGGTCGCGGCGCTCTGCTCGCACCGCAATCTCGGAGTTCGCCCCTGGAAGTAGCGTCGCGGTAATATGAACCGGCGTTAAAACCTAGTCGTGATTTTACCTAGTGCACTAGGACTTTTAAGGGTATGGAATCGTCAAGAAAGAGGTGAGCATATATAAATAAAATAATGATTTTTTTTTTAATTGAAAATACAAAAAATGTTAAAAACGTGACAATAGAAATACATCATATGTACAGACTGTGTAAACTGTAGACAGAAACATAATATGCCGGTTCGACGCGTTTCACAATAGTTGCTTCGTCAGGAACCATAAAGATGGCTATATTATCTCTACAGACATATTTATGCTTAAAAACATATTTAGATGCGGTTATTCCGGTCAGGCTGCAGTTGATTTCCTGCTAACCTGCATTTGATCTGCAATGGGCTTCTAACCAGCATTTGATTTCCTTTAATCCTGCATTTGACCTGCAGTTGACCTCCATCTGACTTTCATTTGATCTGAAGTTGACTTCCGTCTAAGCTTTATTTGACCTGCAGTTGACCTCCTTCTAAAGTACATTTGACCTTCTTCTAACCAGTATTTGACCTGCATTTGACTTCCTTCTAACCTGCATATGACCTGCAGTTGCTCTCCTTCTGACTTTAAGCTGACCTCCTTTTGACCTGCTTTAAGTGGGTTTTAGGTGTATAGGAACACAAAACCTGTTTGAAGTGAACAAAACCTGGTGCCGGTGTTCTATCAAAATGCCGCTACCCATCAGATTGTGCAATGGAAGTGACGTGCGGACCAAAAACACTTACTGCGCATGGGCGATTATGGGTAGTGGTAATCCGATAGAAGACCTATGTGGACATCCTACTACACCCAGCTATGTCTTTCATTTCAGAGTAATTTTAGCAATAAAGTGAGCAGATATAAATCAATATAGTATATTGATATCTGTGATGCTGTTTGAATGTTACATTTTGAAAGCATAAAATGTTAGCGATGATCAGTGCGGGGTGTACCAACATGGCTGCCACCACCTTTCTACTGCTGGCGTCCAGCTTCTTGAACCACTTCCAGACCGCCCGCCGCAGTTATACTGCGGCAGGCAGCCCCTCCTGCGCAAACCGACGTAGGTATACGTCGGTCGCGTGCCTGCAGCTATGGGGCGAGCGCGCACCGCCGGCGGTGCACTCCCACCCCCACTCATCAGTGGGGACTCTGATGAATGGGGCAGGTGGCTGCGATTGCCACCTGACACCCGCGATCGCTCCCCGCTGAGAGAGAAGAATGGTCAGCTGTTGTAAACACAGCTGACTGTTCTTCTCTCTGGAATGATCACAGAGATCCTGTGATCCTTCTTGGTAGGGTCACAGGTCTCTATGATCATTTTTCACAAGCCCTGCCCCCATACAGTTAGAAACACACCCCTAGGTACACATTTAACCCCTTGATCACTTACTGTGTTAACCCTTTCCCTGCCAGTGTCATTATTACAGTAACAGTGCATATTTTAAGCACTGATTACTGTAGTAATGTTGCTGGTCCCCCCAAAGTGTCAAAAATATCAGTCAGGAGTTTGATCTGTCCGCCGCAATGTCGCAGCCCCGCTAAAAATCGCAGATCGCCGCCATTACTAGTAAAAAATAAAACTATGAAAATGACATAAATCTTTCCCGTAGTTTGTAGACACGATAACTTTTGTGCAAACCAATCAAAATATGCTTATTGCAATTTTTGTTTACCAAAAATATGTAGCAGGAACCAAATTGGCCTAAAATGTTAAAAAATTTAGATTTTTAATTTTTTTTGGGAATGTTATATAGCAGAATGTGAAAAATATATTTTTTTTTTTCAGAATTGTCGCTATTTTTTTGTTTATAGTGCGAAAAATAAAAATCGCACAGGTGATCAAATACCACCAAAAGAAAGCTCTGTTTGTGGGAAAAAAAGGACATCAATTTTATTTGGGTACATAAATACACAAAGCCGAGGATAAAAGCAAGGTAGGGTGACCAATGCTGAAAAGGATGAATGTATCACCAAGAATTTGTGATTCCACCACCACAGTATATGCCAGCCTCTCACCTCCATTCACTGACCGCAAAGGCCATTGCGCTTATTATCAAAATCTCTAATGACCTCCTCCAGTCCCAATCTCATAAGCTTGGATACCTCAGCACCTCAGCAGATCAGCATTTGGAATTCCACATGAAAGAATAATACGGACATCTAGTGCTCTCCGTTTGGAATATATATTTATTGCAAATAAAAGCAAGGTACTTACAAAGATAGCACTATTCCTAGTGCATCAGGATCAGCAAACAAACATAAGAACGATGTGCTCAGACGTGTGATCCTCTCGGAGCGTCGCGGGTGACGTCACAGCTCCTCCCCCTGATCCCGATGCACTAGGAATAGTGCTATCTTTGTAAGTACTTTGCTTTTATTTGCAATAAATGTAAATTCCAAACGGAGAGCACTAGATGTCCATATTATTCTTTCATGTGGAATTCCAAATGCTGATCTGCTGAGGTGCTGAGGTATCCAAGCTTATGAGATTGGGACTGGAGGAGGCCATTAGAGATTTTGATAATAAGCGCAATGGCCTTTGCGGTCAGTGAATGGAGGTGAGAGGCTGGCATATACTGTGGTGGTGGAATCACGAATTCTTGGTGATACATTCATCCTTTTCAGCACGGGTCACCCTACCTTGCTTTTATCCTCGGCTTTGTGTATTTAAGGACATTCTCCTATCCATTTTGATTGTTATGGACATTGCTCTTTAATATTGGTTTTATTATTCACAGCGCTGCACCACTCCTGTATTATATGCCTTTTTTTGGATTTGTTAGTCTTGACCAATACCGGTGTTCAGCTGCTTTTACACATTCTTATAGATTATAGCGCTGAATAAGCCCTTGTTTTATATTTATTTGGGTACAGCATCGCACAACAGCGCAATTGTCCATTAAAGTAACGCAGTGCCGAATCGCAAAATATGGCCTGGTCATTAAGTGGGCAAATCCTTCCGGTCCAGAAGTGGTTAAGAATGTAACATCAAAACAGCATGACAGATATCAATATGCAATATTTATTTATATTCACTCGCTTTATTGCTAAAAACACTCAGAAATTCAAGACGTAGCTGGGTGTAGTAAGATGTTCGCATGGGTTGTTCTATCAGATTACCGCTACCCATCAGTGTTTGGGATGCATAGCGACGTGGAATGCATAGTGGAACGCATAGCGCATGCGCAGTAAGTGTTTTTTTGGTCCGAACGTCACTTTCGTTGCACAATCTGATGGGTAGGGGCATTCTGATGGAACACCGGGACTTACTGGGACTTTTTTTCAAAATTCTGTCAAGACCTTTTCACATGAAATATATTTTATAATAAAGTTTGGTTTCATAAGGAAAGAAAAATAATTCCAAAACATTCTCTGCACAGTTCTCCCTCTTCAACCCTCAGATCCAACAGAGGCATCATTTAACTTTTCTGCAACAAGAAATGACTTTTTAATGTGACAGTAGAATCCAATATCTGAATTTGCAGTCAGAATTGGAATGTTGTACCCGGAGAATTGCCGCCTCCTTCACACCGAAACCTCAATAATACGCAAAGGCGTACTTTTTTTTTGTCAGACTGAAAGAGTTGGTAACTTTGGGACACAAAAGAATCTGCTTCGTATTGATTGATTCATTTTTATAGATTGTGAAGGTGCAGCCTCTCGCTGGAAGAAAAGATTGTATCTGCCTGCCAATATTAATATTAATATCTGCGGCTTATATGTGATATGTAAGAACACCGATGGCTTTTGTTGTTGTGTTACTAACTCCTATATGAATTTACCCCATTGTCAGATAAAACAAAGCTTCTCCTTACATTCCAGAGAATATGAAGAATATGATAGATAGATAGATAGATAGATAGATAGATAGATAGATAGATAGATAGATAGATAGATAGATAGATAGATAGATAGATAGATAGATAGATAGATAGATAGATAGATAGATAGATAGATAGATAGATAGATAGATAGATAGATAGATAGATAGATAGACAGTTTATATATAATGGAAAGATATAAATAATCATTTTTTACATAGTTAGTCAGAATGGATAAAAGTCCATCCAGAAAAAATCAGGCATCAGGTGGCAGTAGCACCTCCTGAACGCCTGCCAGCTGCTGCTTTACCACTCTCTGAACAGCAATCTACCGCAGATTGTTTTTTTAAAGGACGGTATGACCCCTTATGTATTTATACATGGAGATCATATCCCCCCTTATGTATTTATACATGGAGATCATATCCCCCCTTATGTATTTATACATGGAGATCATATCCCCCTTATGTATTTATACATGGAGATCATATCCCCCCTTATGTATTTATACATGGAGATCATATCCCCCCTTATGTATTTATACATGGAGATCATATCCCCCCTTATGTATTTATACATGGAGATCATATCCCCCCTTATGTATTTATACATGGTGATCATATCCCCCCTTATGTATTTATACATGGTGATCATATCCCCCCTTATGCATTTATTCATGTAGATCATATCCCCCTTATGTATTTATACATGCTGATCATATCCCCCCTTATGTATTTATACATGGTGATCATATCCCCCCTTATGTATTTATACATGGGGATCATATCCCCCCTTATGTATTTATACATGGAGATCATATCCCCCCTTATGTATTTATACATGGTGATCATATCCCCCCTTATGTATTTATACACAGTGATCATATCCCCCCCTTATGTATTTACACATGGAGATCATATCCCCCCTTATGTATTTACACATGGACATCATATCCCCCCCTTATGTAATTATACATGGAGATCATATCCCCCCTTATGTAATTATACATGGAGATAATATCCACCCTTATGTATTTATACATGGGGATCATATCCCCCCTTATGTAATTATACATGGAGATCATATCCACCCTTATGTATTTATACATGGAGATCATATCCCCCCTTATGTATTTATACGTGGAGATCATATCCCCCCCTTATGTATTTATACACGGTGATCATACCCCCCTTATGTATTTATATATGGAGATCATATCCCCTCTTATGTATTTATACATGGTGATCATATCCCCCCCTTATGTATTTATACATGGAGATCATATCCTCCCTTATGTATTTATACATGGAGATCATATCCCCCCCCCCCTTATGTCTTATACATGGTGATCATATCCCCTCTTATGTATTTATATATGGAGATCATATCCCCCCTTATGTATTTATACATGGAGATCATATCCCCCATTATGTATTTATACATGGAGATCATATCCCCCCCCCCCTTATGTCTTATACATGGTGATCATATCCCCTCTTATGTATTTATACATGGAGATCATATCCCCTCTTATGTATTTATACATGGTAATTATATCCCCCCTTATGTATTTATACATGGTGATCATATCCCCTCTTATGTATTTATACATGGAGATCATATCCCCCCCCCCCTTATGTCTTATACATGGTGATCATATCCCCTCTTATGTATTTATATATGGAGATCATATCCCCCCTTATGTATTTATATATGGAGATCATATCCCCCTTCCCCCAAATGCATCCAGTGTTTTCAGGCTCCATGGCTAATGCAAATTTGCAAAGGTATGTTGAAAAAATATATATGAACACAAAATAAAGAAAACATACTTAACATTAGTCAGGAGCGACAATATGCAATACTTTCTAAGAATTTTTTTTTTCTCGGAATTAACATGTTAATAACCAATAATAAAAACAAGCGGATATTCTGATTGGCCGACAAGGATCAGGTGCACAAAAGTGTAAGTACAAATATTTTAAAAGTACAAACAAAATTTTATACTCAAACTGCTGTTTTGTTGGGCATCGCGCTGCTCAAAAAAAAAATTAAAGGAACACTTTAAATCATCACTGACTGTGGTAACTTCACGCTGGACCTCATGCAACTTGGATTCTGTGCCTCTCCACTCCTCCTCCAGACTCTGGGACCTTGACTTCCAAATAAAATGCAACATTTTCCACAGTCATTGATGATTTGGGGAGTCATGTCTTCTGCTGGTGTTGGTCCACTGCAGTGGCGGCTGGTGCTCAAAATGTTTGAGGGGGCGCAAACAGAAAAATGTAATAGGCATTGCTTTGTGGCAAAAAACGCTGTAAAAATTGCGTGACTTTGAGGTCACAAAAGTGTGAAAGGGACTTTCAGTAATCAAAGCATAGTGTGCCCCCTTTCAATGCAGAGAGACCAGCGTGCCCCCTTTCAATGCAGAATGACCAGCATGCCTCCTTTCAATGCAGAATGACCAGTGTGCCCCCCTTTCAATGCAGAATGACCAGCGTGCCCCCTTTTAATGCACAGAGACCAGCGTGCCATCTTTCAATGCATAATGAGCAGCGTGCCCCCTTTCAATGCAGAATGACCAGCGTGCCCCCTTTCAATGCAGAATGACCAACGTGCCCCCTTTCAATGCAGAATGACCAGTGTGCCCCCTTTCAATGCAGAATGACCAGTGTGCCCCCCTTTTAATGCAGAATGACCAGCATGCCCTCTTTCAATGCAGAGTGTCCAGTGTGCCCCCTTTCAATGTATAGTGTCCAGCGTGCCCCCTTTCAATGCAGAATGACCAGAATGCCCCCTTTCAATGCAGAGAGATCAGTGTGCCTCTTACAATGCAGAGAGACCAGTGTGCCCCCTTTCAATACAGAATGACCAGCATGCCCCTTTCAATGCAGAGAGACCAGCGTGCCCCCTTTCAATGCAGCATGACCAGTGTGCCCCCTTTCAATGCAGAATGTCCAGTGTGCCCCCTTTCAATGCAGAATGACCAGCATGCCCCCATTCAATGCAGAGAGATCATTGTGCCCCTTTCAATGCAGAGAGACCAGCGTGCCCCCTTTCAATGCAGAAGGACCAGCGTGCCCCCTTTCAATGCAGAATGACCAGCGTGCCCCCTTTCAATGCAGAACGACCAGTGTGCCCCCCTTTCAATGCAGAATGACCAGCGTGCCCCCTTTCAATGCAGACTGACCAGCATGCCCCCTTTCAATGCAGAATGACCAGCATGCCCCCTTTCAATGCAGAGAGATCACTGTGCCCCCATTCAATGCAGAGAGACCAGCGTGCCTCCTTTCAATGCAGAATGACCAGCGTGCCCCCTTTCAATGCAGAATGACCAGCTTGCACCCTTTCAATGCAGAATGACCAGCGTGCCTCCTTTCAATGCAGAATGACCAGCGTGCCCCCTTTCAATGCAGAGTGTCCAGCATGCCCCCTTTCAATGCAGAGAGACCAGCGTGCCCCCTTTCAATTCAGAGAGACCAGTGTGCCCCCTTTCAATGCAGAGTGACCAGCGTGCCCCCTTTCAATGCAGAGTGACTTGCGTGCCCCCCCGAGACCAGTGCACTTACCTGCAGCGGCGGCTTCTCCTCAGTCCCCCGGCGTCTCCTCGAGTCCTCCCGCCTCCTCCTCGGACAATGGCATGGTTTTGCCTTTCGGCTAATCAGGAAGCGGGTCTCCGACCTGTTTCCTGATTGGCCAGGAGGAGGATCCGTGTGACAATAGCGAATTTTCATTCGCTATTGTCACACAATGGGTGGGCTCGGGGGGCACTGCTCTGCGCCCCGGGTCCACCCTTTGCTGAAGCCTATTAGAGCCTCTGGCATTATTCCTCCCACTGACACTAATAATGGGGTACTCTTCCTCCCACTGACACCAATGATGGGGCACTATTCCTCCCATTGACACCAATGATGCGGCACTATTCTTCCCACTGACACCAATGATGGGGCACTATTCCTCCCACTGACACCAATGATGGGGTACTATTTCTCCCCCTGACATCAATGATGGGGCACTATTCCTTCCACTGACACCAATGATGGGACACTATTCCTCCCACTGACACCAATGATGGGGTACTATTCCTCCCACTGACACCAATGATGGAGCACTATTCCTCCCACTGACACCAATGATGGGGCACTATTCCTCCCACTGACACCAATGATGGGGCACTATTCCTATCACTGACACCAATGATGGGGCGCTATTCCTCCCACTGATACCAATGATGGGGCACTATTCCTCTCACTGACACCAATGATGGGGCGCTATACCTCCCACTGACACCAATGATGAGGTACTATTCCTCCCACTGATACCAATGATGGGCACTATTCCTCCCACTGATATCAATGATGAGGCACTATTCCTCCCACTGACACCAATGATGGGGCACTATTCCTCCCACTGACACCAATGATGGGGCAGTATTCCTTCCACTGACACCAATGATGGGGCAGTATTCCTTCTACAACTGACCTCAGGTGCTGTGTAATATTTATACTACCACCGACCACCAAGCCATAGGTATTTTTACTCCCACTGGCCCCTCTATAGTCTAAAGGACAGTAAGTTGGCCCTTTGGTTAGAAAGTGTGGAGATCTTTGGTTCAGTACAATGAAGAACGCACAGAATGAACATTACAAGTAGAAGGCATGACACTGAACTTGCCCTATAATAAAAGGAAAAGAGTAAAATCGCAATAACCTAGAGCAACCAATTCAGGATTTCCGCTTCAATGCACTGACTGTTCAGAACTCATAGAGGTTGAAATCTGGATCACTATCGTCGTAGTTTTTTTACAGTTATTGAGTGGAATACCAGCAAAACTTATATCAGGATGACTGCACACACTGAGGGTGCGGAATCTATAAAGGGGGTCACACTGGGCTCACAACCCTTCCACTACCCAATCTCTGGCATCCTGGTCAGATGAGCTGACCCATTCACCTAACCTTTCAGCCAGGATTCACAACTTCTATAAAGCGGGTAAATAAATTGTCATCTGAATGTTAAAGGTCGCGGTGCATTGGAATCATTACTGAGCTGCCAGACAGGTAATCCCGGCTATATGGGGGCACAATGGAAAATTGAGAATTTTATCACCACTCCACCTTTAGGCCTCATTTAGACGGACAGCAGTCTTCACCTTTTCCGTCTGAAAATGGACTGCGATGGATCTGTAGCACCCTTCTGACACCACAAAGGCAGGATAGAACCTCCAGCGTCCAGGGGTTGGCTAGCCTTTCACTGTAGGGCTGAGTCCATGGCTAAAATGGGGGGGGGGGGTGGGGCAGAGAAAGACATTGGGTGCCAGTCAGTTTTGCATTTTTAACTACTTTCCGCCTGCGCTATAGCTGAATGATGGCTACAGAGCGGGCTTCCAGTGCCGAGAGGGCATCAATAGACACACTCCCGTGATCGCGCTGCTGCGCGCAGGTGCTGCGCTCTATGATTGCTGACTCCTTTGGGCATGGCTGATCACAGAACAGGATAAAGGGCCAATCACAACGCGTTTGTGATTTACGGCATGATTAGCTATTAGCCAATGACAGCTGATCATGGAAGTAAATAGAAGACAGTTATCGGCTTTTTTCTCCTCGCGATCGGTGTGAGGAGAATAGCAGAAAGCTGTTAACCAGCTTCTGTTATAGGGACATCGGCCCCTGCCTAGGTGCCCGCCAGTGCCACTAATCAGTGCCCACCAGTGCCACCTATCAGTGCCCACAAGTGCCACATATCAGTGCCCACCAGTGCCACCTATTAGTTCCACATATCACTGCCCACCAATGCCACCCATTAGTGCCACATATCAGTGTCCACCAGTGCCACATATTAGTGTCCACCAGTGCCATCTATCAGTACCCACCAGTGCTGCTAATCATTGCCCACCAGTGCCACCTATCAGTGTCCATCAGTACTGCCAATCAGTGCCCACCAGTGCATCACCATCAGTGTCACCTATCAGTGCTGCATATTTGTGCCACCTACCAGTACCTATCAGTGCCACCTATCAGTGGCACATATCAGTGCTACCTTTCAGTGCCCATCAGTGCCACCCCTTAGCGTCCTTCAGTGCCGACTATCAGAGCCCATTAGTGCCACCAATCAGTGCCCGTCAGTGCCACCTATCAGTGCAGCCTCATCAGTGCTTCCTCATCAGTGCCCACCAGTGCTGCCAATCAGTGCCCACCAGTGCCACCTATCAGTGTCCATCAGTGCTGCCAATCAGTGCCCACAAGTGCATCACCATCAGTGTCACCTTTCAGTCCTGCCTATTAGTGCCACCTACTAGTGCCCATCAGTGCTGCCTATTAGTGCCGCCTATCAGTGTCACCTCTCAGTGCGCATCAGTGCCACCTCTTAGTGCCTTTCAATGCCGAACTATCAGAGCTCATTAGTGCCACCAATCAGTGACCATCAGTGCAGCCTCATCAGTGCCCATAAGTGCAGCTTCATCAGTGCCACCTACCAGTGCCACCTCATCAGTGCCTATAAGGGCCACCCATTAGTGCCCATCAGTGAAGGAGAAAAATGACCTGTTTGCAAAATTTTATAACAAACTATGAAAAATATTTGTTTTTTTTTTTCAAAATGTTCATTCTTTTTTTTTTTTCCCAAGCAAAGCTGAATATTGGCCCAGGCAGGAAGAGGGTATAAGTGCCCGGTAGGCAAATGGTAAAGTTTTATTTCAGAATGGTTAAGGAGATGAGGGTTAGGGGTTCCAGATACCATAGCCCATAACTTACAGACTCTCCAGATCCAAATCCATGTCTAGCTTCACAGAGCGAGTTTCAACGACTACGAATTAAATTATATTGAAACTAATTATCCAAATTCAAATGAGAAAATGAATTTGAATATGAAATGGAAACATATTGCAATAATACAATGAGGTATACAATTTAAATAAGATGTTGATTCCTACTTAGGGTGATAGAATAAAATAAAAAAATAGAATAGAATAAAATAGAATAGAAAAGAATTTAAAGGAATAGAATAGAAAAAAAAATAGAATAGCACAGAATAGAAAAGAGTAGAATAGAATAAAACAGAATTGAATAGAATAAAATAGAAAAGAACAGAAACAAATAGAATAAAACAGAAAATAATAGTCTCTTGGTATGAAGGGGGGAACATCTAACGCGAAGGTGAGAACTCTTGGTATGAAGCTGGGGACTTTGATGTGAAGGAGGACCTCTGGTTTAAGTAGGAACTCTGGTTTAAGGAGGACCTCTGGCTTAAGGAGGGGGGGGGGGTTCTGACACAAAAGGGAGTAACCTCTGACATGAAGGGGGGGACTCTTGGCATGGGGGGGCGCAAATATGTAGGGGGACCTCTGGCATGAAGAGAGGACCTCTGGTATTAAGTGGGGAAACCTCTGACATAAGGGGGAGGGGGGATTCTTGCTATGTATTTTGGAACCTCTGAGATGAAGATGGAGGGAACCACAGACATGAAGAGGGGAATTATTGGCATAAAAGGGGGGGACTCTTGGTGTGAAGGGGGACCTCTGGCTTGAAGGAGGGAGCCTCTGACATGAAGGGGGACCTCTGGTGTTAAGTGAGGTAGACCTTTGACATAAAGAGTGTGATTCTTGTCATGAAGAACCTCTGGCATGAGGTGGGAGGAACTTCTAGCATGAAGAGGGGGGACTTTTGAAATAAAAGGAGATCTCTGGCATGAAGAGGAGGCTCTGGCATGAAGGGGGCCTCTGGTGTTATGTGGGGGGACCTCTGACATTATAAAGGGGGATTCTTGGTGTAAAGTTGGGAACCTCTGGCGTGAAGGGGGAGGGACCTCTGAAGAGGGGGCTTCTTGGCATGAAAGAGGGGGCACTTGATGTGAAAAGGGAGCCTCTTGCATGAAGGGAGGCCTCTGGCATGAAGGGAGGGCTCTGGCATGAAGTGGGGGACCTCTGACATAAAGGGGGGATTCTTGTCGTGAAGTTGAGAGCCTCTGGCGTGAAGGGGGAGGGATCTATGAAGAGGGGGATTCTTGGCATGAAGGGGGGGGACTTTTGGTATAAAAGGGATCTCTGGCATGAAGGGGGACCTCTGGTGTTAAGTGGGGTAGACTTTTGACATGAAGGAGGGGGATTCTTGTCATGAAGTTGGGAACCTCTGGAACGAGGAGGGAGGAAACTCTAGCATGAAGAGGGGGGACATTTGGCATTGGGGGATCTCTGGCATGAAGGGGGCCTCTGGTGTTAAGTGGGGGGACCTCTGACATAATGGGGGGATTATTGGTGTAAAGTTGGGAACCTCTGGCGTGAAGGGGGAGGGACCTCTGAAGAGGGGGCTTCTTGGCATGAAAGAGGGGGCACTTGATGTGAAAAGGGAGCCTCTTGCATGAAGGAGGGGGGCCTCTGGTGTTAAATCGTGGGACCTCTGACATAAAGGGGGGATTCTTGGCGTGAAGTTGGATCCCACTGCTGTAAAAAGGGGAGGGACCTCTGAAGAGGGGGATTCTTGGCATGAAGGGGGGGGGGGTATTTTGGTATAAAAGGGATCTCTGGCATGAAGGGGGACCTCTGGTGTTAAGTGGGGTAGACTTTTGAAATTAAGGAGGGGGATTCTTGTCATGAAGTTGGGGACCTCTGGAATGAGAAGGGAGAGACCTCTGGCATAAGGAGGGGGACATTTGGCATTAGAGGATCTCTGGCATGGCTCTGGTGTTAAGCGGGGGGGACCTCTGACATAAAGGGGGAAAGTAGGGAACCTCTGGCGTTTAGGGGTAGGGACCTCTGAAGAGGGGGATTTTTGGCATTAAAGAGGGGGCACTTGATGTGAAAAAGGAGCCTCTGGCATGAAGGGAGGCCTCTGGCATGAAGGGGGGCCTCTAGTGTTGAGTGGGGGGACCTCTGACATGAAAGGAGGACTCTTGTTGTGAAGTTGGGAACCTCTGGTGTGAAGGGGGGGGGGGTCCTCTGAAGAGGGAGATTATTGGAATGAAAGAGGGGGCACTTGATGTGAAAAGGGAGCCTCTGGCATAAATAGGGTTTTCTGGCATGAAGGGGGGCCTCTGATATTAAGAGGTGGGACTTCTGATATAAAGGGGGGATTCTTGGTGTGAAGTTGAGAACCTCTGGTGTGAAGGGAGAGGGATCTCTGAAGAGAGGGATTCTTGGCATGAGGGGGGGGGACTTTTGGTATAAAAGGGATCTCTGGCATGAAGGGGGGCCTCTGGTGTTAAGTGGGGTAGACCTTTGACATGAAGGAGGGGGATTCTTGTCATGAAGTTGGGAACCTCTGGAATGAGGAGGGAGGAAACTCTGGCATGAAGAGGGGGACATTTGGCATTGGGGGATCTCTGGCATGAAGGGGGCCTCTGGTGTTAAGTGGGGGGACCTCTGACATAAAGGGGGGATTCTTGGTGTAAAGTTGAAAACCTCTGGCATTAAGGGGGAGGAACCTCAGATTCTTGGCATGAAAGAGGGGGCACTTGATGTGAAAAGGGAGCCTCTGGCATGAAGGGAGGCCTCTGGCATGAAGGGGGGGCCTCTAGTGTTAAGTGGGGGGACCTCTGACATAAAGGGGAGATTCTTAGCGTGAAGTTGGGAACCTCTGGTGTGAAGGGGGGTCTCCTGAAGAGGGAGATTCTTGGCATGAAAGAGGGGGCACTTGATATGAAGCGGGAGCTTCTGGCATGAAGGGAGAGCCTCTGGTGTTAAGTGGGGTAACCTCTGATGTGAAGCAAGGGACTCGTGGTGTGATAGGGGGAACTGTTGGCATGAAGGGGTAACCTCTGATGTGAAGTAAGGGACTCGTGGTAGGATAGGGGGAACTGTTGGCATGAAGGGGTAACCTCTGATGTGAAGTAAGGGACTCGTGGTGTGATAGGGGGAACTCTTGGCATGAAGGGGTAACCTCTGATGTGAAGTAAGGGACTCTTGGTAGGATAGGGGGAACTCTTGGCATGAAGGGGTAACCTCTGATGTGAAGTGGGAGAATTCTTGGCTTCAAAGGGGGCTTTTGGCATAAATTGGGGAACCGCTGACGTGAAGGTGGGAACTCTTGACATGAATGTTGGGACGCAAAGAGGGTTTTTTTGGCCTTAAGAATATTTCAGAAAAATCCTGTGGTGTGAAATCCTATATCATTTTCGTAAATAACATTCTTTTGTCTTTTTGATTTGTCGCCATTGTGTCACTTGATATTAAGGAGAAAAAGAAAACATTTGGACTGTCCGCGGCTCTCTAGTATTTGAATTCCGAGTTCTGGCATTTGGAAAAAATAGATGAGTGTCATTGTTATCAAAGCTGACAGACCGCCGGTGAGTCTATAGTTCAACGCGGCCTTTTCCAATCTCTCATTATTCCTGTGCAGCGCCATCACCCTCTGCCATCCGTCTCCCTTTTTTTTTATTTTTTTCAGGCAGCGGTGACTTCAGTTTATATTTTTGCTCCGTCTTTCCTTTCAGATGAAATTGCTGCAGTGGGAAACGAGAAAACAAAGTGCAATTCCTCTTGTTTGGTTCAAATTTTACTCCTCGGACTCCTTGCAGTTCCATCATTTTGTTAAAGCTATAAAATAAAAGTCTATTAGAATCGGCAGGCAAATGTCAACACGCCGCTGGATGTTTGTGTTATTATTCAACGGAGGATTGCGGGATTGTCTTTCTGCGGATTCGTTTTGTATTGTATAATTATGGCTGCAGATTGTCTCACTATTTAACCACTTAAGCCCCGGAGGATTTGGCTGCTCAAAGACCAGGCCCTATTTTGCGATTCGGCACTGCGTGACTGTAACGGACAATTGCGCGGTCGTGCGACACTGTACCCAAATTAAATTGACATCATTTTTTCCCCACAAACAGAGCTTTATTTTGGTGGTATTTGATCACCTGTGCGATTTTTATTTTTTGCGCTATAAACAAAAAAAAAGAGCGACAATTTTGAAAAAATAATATTTTTCACATTTTTTTATATGAAATTCTCAAAAAAATGTGAAAATCAAAATTTGTTTTCTGCTACATATTTTTGGTAAAAAAAAAAAAAAATCGCAATAAGCATATTTTGATTGGTTTGCGCAAAAGTTATTGCGTTTACTAACTACGGGAAAGATTTATGTAATTTTTTTTTTTTTTTACTAGTAATGGCGGCGAACTGCGATTTTTTTTTATTGCGGGACTGCGACATTCTGGCGGACAGATCGGACCCCTAACTGAGATTTTTGACACTTTTGGGGGGACCAGTGACATTACTACAATAATCAGTGCTATAAATATGCACTGTTACTGTAAAAATGACACTGGCAGGGAAGGGGTTAACTTTATTGGCGATCAAGGGGTTAAGTGTGTCCCTAGGGGCGTGATTCTAACAGTCAGTGGGTGTGGCTTGTTAGATCATCACAGAGACATACGATCCTACATAGCAGGATCACATAGCCTCTGTGATGATCTAAGGGAGAATGACAGAAGGCTGTGTTTACATCAGCCGTCTGTCTTTCTCCCTCTCCTGAGGGAGATCGCGAGTGGCACGTGCGGGTAAGGTAGGTAACAAGCGGGGGCGGGAGCGCGCCGCCAGCAGCGCGCGCTCAAACCCTACAGGCTCGTGGGCGAGCGACGTACCCCTACGTCACTTTGCCTGTAGGGGTCTGACTGCCGCAGTATATAGTCGTGCGGCAGTCGACAAGTGGTTAAAAAAAAAAAACGCAACTCAGCAAAAGTGTACGCAATTTGATGGATAAACTCATTTGGGATTAAAGATTCTGAACGGTTCGGCATTACAAAAGGGGCACACCTGGCACACCCCCTGTGCACATCTATGGCTAGAGCTTTCCAATTAGTGGAGAGCACAAGCTTTGCAGATTGCAGTATAGGTCAGACTTTCAGGAGGAATGCTGGGCCGTTGCAAAGAGACCTCTGCTTCTATACAGAAGAGAGCAAGGGTTCTTCTTGGCAGCATGCTGGTAGGGGACAGGCTTTTCTATTGTGGCTGCTTTCTGAAAAAAAATAAGCTGTAAGGCTCCATTTACATCAATGCGTCTTTTCATGCTTTTTTCAGAAATATATTTTTCCTTTGCGCCAATGAATGAATTATATAATAATTAAATAGATTGATAGTGGTAGGCAGCTGCTGCGGACATAAACTAGATGTGAAAAATAATAAGTGTGACTAATACACACTTCCCATAACGCTTGCTATATGAAATAGGTGTGTTAGTGATCACCCACTTACTGACCGCCCGCCGTCAATTCATAGGCATGCGCACAGGGTGTGCCGGGTGTGCCTGGGCACACCCTAATCACCTAGGGCACATTAGCATTATCGCTCTGTTTGCCAGTGAGGAGATGGGAAAGATCTTCCTCGGACCTGCTCTGCCATAAGAGAAGTGCCTACACACTTCTATTTCACTGTGCCAGCAGGGAGAGTAATGTACCGGGGCCATATACATGTAGGCAAACACATGCATGTGTATTTAAACTTTGGGGTGCACACCCTAATGCAATAGGCTGCCCACACCTATGCGTCAATTTACGTTGGTACTTTGACGCTAAAAACCGGGGTTATGGCAGCAGATAGCTGCCATAACCACCGGGATTTTTCTAGACAGTGGGCGGTCCTCTTTCAGATAAGGGTAGTCCCAGCGGCTGATTCGCCACGGGATCATCCTTACGGTTCAGCGGAAGAGGTGCCCCCCCCCTCCCACCGCGTCCCGATCGTTTTCCCCGCTTACCGGACCCGCCGGCAGCGGGGAAAACAATCCGGGCCGTGTTCCTCACAGACAGGAAGTCGAGTGAGGGCAAGATGGCCCCCACTCGACTCTATGGTCTTGGAGGACCGGAGCGACGTCAAACGTCATCTCCTAGTTTAACCACATACTACCCGCCCACCGTCAAATGACGGCGGAGCGGTGTATCCATTGTTCTGGGACGCAGTCATGTGACGGCGTACCAGAACAGCCTCTCTCGCGCGCCCCCGGGGGCATGTGAGAGACACTGCGCGACCCCAGTCTCAGTAAAGAGTCAATGACGTGACTTTTTACCCATGTGATCGGCTGTGTCCAATCACAGCCGGTCACATGTAAATGAGGAAGTGCCATTTTTCGGCTCTCCTCCCCTCACACTGTCAGAGTGTGAGGCGAGGAGAGCCATTCAGCGGCTCCTCCTCATAGGGGAGACAAGTACAAGTAATCAGGGCACTGATCATCAGTGCCCTGATTACATAAAATGGAAATAAAGTGGCAATTACTGCCCACCATCAGTGCCCACAGTGCCCGCCATCAGTGCCCACAATCAATGCCCATAGTGCTGCCAGTAAGTGCCCATCAGTGCCTGTTCATCTAGGCACTGACTGGCAGCACTATGGGTACTGATTGTGGGCACTGATGGTGCTGCCCATCAGTGTCCATCAGTGCCGCCCATCAGTGCTCATCAGTGCCACCTGTCAGTGCCCATCAGTGCCACCCATCAGTGTCCATCAGTGCCGCCTGTCAGTGCCCATCAGTGCCGCTCATCAGTGCCACCTAGCAGTGCCCATCAGTGCAGCATATTAGTACCTCCTCATCAGTGCCACCTCATCAGTGCCCATCAATGCAGCCTATCAGTGCCCATCAGTGCCGCCTCATCGGCGCACATCAGTAAAGGAGAAAAATTATTTCTTTTCAAAATTTACTCACAGAAAATAAGAAAAACTTTTTTGTTTTCAAAATTTTCTGTCATTTGTCTTTTTTTTTTTTTTGTAAGAAATAAAAAACCCAGAGGTGATTAAATACCACCAAAAGAAAGCTCTATTTGGGTGAAAAAAATGATACAAATTTCATATGGGTACAGTGTAGCATGACCGCGCAGTCTCATTCAAAGTGTGACAGCGCTGAGAGCTGAAAATTGACCTGGGCACAATTTGTTTTCAGCGGTTTTTTATTTTTTAGTGTAGATGTGAGATCTTTTTGACCCCAGATCTCACAATAAAGAGGTCCTGTCATGCTTTTTTCTATTACAAGCATCACACACTTGGTCCACTAGGCTGACTGCCTGTGAACACCTTCCTTGCTGACAGGAGGAGAGACAGCCGTCACCCTCCTCCTGGGACCTGGCTTCCCGCCCAAAGACGCCCTGCCACATGTGCCCCTGGCTTTTATGACCTATCCCAGGATGCACCACTATTGTGCCCTCCCACTGGGACATCCACAAAAGCCTGTCCTCCACTGTCCAACTGGTTCCCCTATTGGATACAGTGGGGACACTCCCTCAGACCAAGTGAATCACACATGGACACATGTAACAGGCAAAACTACTGATCAGGCTCCCCTGACAAGCAGATGGAGCAAAACAATGCCTTTACCTAGCACCTATCTAGGAGGGTGCTACAGTTGTAACATGACAAAATGTGGAAAATTTTAAGGGGTATGAATACTTTTTCAAGGCAATGTATAAAGGTTTGTAGACATATTTGAAGTCATCCTTGTCTTCGTCATCGGAAGCTCTGCATCTAGAATAACAACTACTCCCAGTGTCAAGACATCTCTTGGTTGGGAAGCACAGATACAGTAGCTGCAAGATTTGTAAATGTCTTTGTAGCCGAGTTCTGTTTTCAGGAAGATCTGATGTGAATTGTAGCAGAACGTATCCACTGTACCAGGCTCACCGCCCTGGTGCTCCCAGGAACCATTCGTCTCTGCACACAGTAAAGGCAGAGATCATTGGTGACTCACCAGCCCGTCACACGGAATAAAGAAATGATTGCTGTGTTTGGAGCCCGGATAGGTTCAGAGTGCTGCCAGCTGCATGTTGAAAACTCTGTGCTATAAATATGCCAGCCTGGCATCGTGTGCCAAGGGAATTCTGCACAGGAACACCGTGAAGCTTTCTAAATCAGAACCAGGGCTTTTTTTCGGCAAGGGGTGCTGGAGGGTCTACTGATGCTGGCTGCTGGGGGATCTATTGTTGCTGGAGGGGATATATTTTTGCATGGAAATCTATTGTTGCTGGTGGAGGATCTTTTGATACTGGGGGTTAATTGTTGCTGGAAGGAATCGACTGTTTAGTGAGGGGCAGGGCTGCGGGGCCCTGTAATCGCGGGGCCCTGTACAGACTACCTGGCAGGCCCCCCCCAAGAAAATATGAGAGATATATTTAGCTAAAATTACAACAAAATCACTATTATCAGACACAAATATAACATAACTTGCATAATTCCTGCTAAATCTAAAAAAAAAACTATGTTAAATAAAAAAGAAGATGAGATGAGAAAAATATACAGGCTGGGCAGTTGGAGCTCAGTGATCAGAGAGACAGAGAGAGAGAAACAAAGTTACAATTTACAAATAAACTCCTGAGCAGAGATAACATTAGAGCCAGTGCTGGGAGGGGGGGGGGGCCCACACAAGGGAGGGGGATTAGTGAGGGACGACTGTCTCTTTCTCAACAGATAAAAGCTGATAGCAGGGAGAGGGACAGATCAGATTCAGGTGCTGGACGAAGATTTCTGTATTTGTTGTCCATCACTAATCCCTGTGTGGGCCCCCCTGTGTGCTCGGGCCCCCTACAAGAGGGCTTATGGTCCCCCCCTATCAGCGGCCCTGGTGAGGGGTCTACAGTTTCTGGCTGCTAGAGAGTCTATTGATGCTGGCTGCTGGGAGATCGTTTTCTGCTGCTGGGGGTCTATTGCTTCGAGGGGGGGGGGATCTATTGCTACTGGCTGTGGGGGGTTCTATTTTATTGCTTTTCATGTTGCCATAACCAAATTCCATACATTCCACTACAAAATTATACTTGGCTCTATATTTTCTAAAAGGGGCTGTACTAGAAGCTGGGTAGGGAGTGGAACCAAGGGTCGGTGCTCAGAGGTGGGTAGGAGTGGAGACACTAAAGCCTCGTACACACGCAACGATTGTTGGCTGTGAATTTTCGGCCAACGTCCGATCGGCCGATTGTCGGCTTGTTAGTATGATGCTTCCGACAACCGACTCCGACTTTTCGGCCGAACAAAATCTGGTGTGCAGGCTATTAAATTTTTGTTGGCCGTCAACAGAACGGCCGATTTTTCATCAGTCAGTACAGATTTCGGCAGACAAAAATCTGATGAGCAAGACTGGGCATGCTCAGAGAAGAAAAAACACACGGAAAGTAAACCATCACATGACATCACTTCTGAAGTTGGTTTTTGTTGGCCGAGAAAATTCGTGTGCAGTCTAGAGCACATTTCAACCAACACAACAACACTGGACAAAAGACGGCCGATCGGTCGGCCAACAATCGTTGCGTGTGTACGAGGCTTAAGTAACTTAGAAGGGGGAGTTCCTGCACCTATTCTCTGAGAAAAAAAGCCCTGATCAGAACTGAAGAGACTGGTTGGAGCATAGCGAAAACTGACCATTGAGTCCTCTGTTATGAGACACTTCTAGATATTATACTGGACTTGGACAAGACATAAGAAATTATTTATGGAGGATTTAATGTAGCACCGCCCCTTTGGTGGTCACTGAGTAAAGATTTCCCTGAGCTTCCCTCTGATTATCCTGCAGCCAGATGCTTGGATATTTTCACACGACCAGGTGCACACTCATCCTCTCGTTATCCAATGACCAGTCTAAGGGATTTTTTTTTGGCATTTATTGGTAGAACGTTTGCAGGAGAAGTGATTAGTGGGATATTCCAACTTTAACTATGCATAGAGGAGGACAACACTCACTTGGCCTCAGTTGGTTGATCTAAATAGCAGACCCTCTACTGAACCATACAGCATTTGTATGGAAGAAAAAGTCCTTTGCTTGCTCTGGCAGCAAACTCAATAAACTCTGATTATTCTGGACACTAACCAGTATCCCCTTTAGCTGGCACCTGTCTAATTGACTTTACTAGCTTGAAGGGATGGCCCTCACAGGACAGGCCCCTAGACTCTGGTCTGTACTCACAGTTCCCAGGAACAGATCCTTCTAGGTGTGTCTCCATCCTGGTCAGCTCTGTAGGACATCTGGGTTGCAGCTTCTGCAACTCTGGCCCTCATGTCGACTACCTGAGGCCGCATGGCAGCCCCATATGGAAGAAAAATGTATTTCCAATATATTTAGGGAAAAAATATTTTGAAATATATTCAATATGGCCAAAATTGTAGCATTTCAAATATATTTCCAATATATTTGGGACAATTGTTTTAGAAATATATTGAATATGGCCAAAATTGTAGCATTTCAAATATATTTCCAATATATTTGGGGAAAATAAAAAATATTTTTTTTAAAATATATTTTAAATATATTTTTCGTCCATGTGGGCCTGTACAGAGGACGGACAGCATCCTCCAGGACCAGGCTGCCCAGCTGAAGACCCTGTGCGTATGTGCTCTCTTGGTATAAATACAGTCCCCCCCCCCTCCAAAAATTAAAAGTCAGCAGCTACACGTACTGTGCACATATTGTAGCTGCTGACTTTTAATATTAGGACACTTACCTGGAGTCCAGTGATGTCGGCACCACAGCTGATGTATCCATCGGCTTTCGGGTGCTGCTGCCGCCATGGCTGGTAAGGGAACCCAGCAGTGAAGCCTTGCAGCTTCACAGGCGGGTCCCTACTGCGCATGCGCGAAGCGCGCTGTGCAATCGGATGGGCTCGGCCGCGGGGGAAGGAGGAGGGGGCCAAATTTCTTTGGGACATCACCCTACCCCGGAAGTAGGGAAGGGTACATGTCAAAAACAGGTACCCATTCCCACCTCCCCCCTAATGTGGCACCAGAGGGGGGAGAGGAAGCAAATGAGCGGAAGTTACACTTTTGGGTGGAACTCCACTTTAATGACCAGGCCATTATTTGCGATTTGTCACTTCGTTATTTTAAGGGACAATTGCGCGGTCGTGCAACGCTGTACTTAAATAAAATTGATGCCCTTTTTTTTCCCACAAATAGAGCTTTCTTTTGGTGGCATTTGATCACCTCTGCGATTTTTTTTTTTTTTTGCGCTATAAATTAAAAAAAGAGAGGCAACTGCAACTACAGCTTGACAATGTTACATAGGAATGAATTTGAATGACCATCACCTGCGTATGCATACAGTTTAACCACTTCAGCCCTGGAAGGTTTTACCCCTTAACGACCAGGCCATTTTTTGCGATTCGGCACTGCGTTACTTTAGGGACAATTGCAACGCTGTACTTAAATAAAATTGATGTCCTTTTTTTCCCACAAACAGAGCTTTCCTTTGGTGGTATTTGATCACCTGTGCTATTTTTTTAAAACATTTTTTGCACTATAAATAAAAAAAGAGCCACAATTCTGAAAAAAAAAAAAAAAAAAACAATATTTTTCGCATTCTGCTATATAACATTCCCAATAAAAAAAAAAATCAAAATCAAAATTTGTCATCATTTTAGGACAATTTGTATTCTGCTATATATTTTTGGTAAAAAAATCCCGATAAGCGTGTTTTGATTGGTTTGCGCAAAAGTTATCGCTTCTACAAACTACGGGAAAGATTTATGTAATTTTTATTTATTTTTTACTAGTAATGGCGGCAATCAGCGATTTTTAGTGGGACTGTGACCTTGCGGCGAACAGATCGGACCCCTAACTGACATTTTTGGGGGGGCCGGTGACATTACTACAGTAATCAGTGCTAAAAATATGCACTGTTACTGTAATAATGACACTGGCAGGGAAGGAGTTTATCCAGGGGCGACCAAAGGGTAAGAGTGAGTCTAAAGGGTAGTTTCTAACTGTATAAGGGAGGGGCTTGTGGAATCAACACAGAGACCTGTGTTCCTAACAGTGGCGGCTGGTGCTCCATGGGCAGGGGAGGGGGGGGGGGCAAATGTACCACACCATACCCCCCCGGACCCCTCGGACCACACCAGCCCGCACTCCATACCTAAGCCCCCCCCCCCCACCCCGGCCGCCAGCTCACTCACCCTGCCTGGACATGTGGAGGGAGGGCAGGCAGCAGAGCTTCTTTTCCCTCAGTCTTATTTGTCTCCTCCCTCCTCCTCCATAGCCAATGACATGGCTTCTCCTTTCGGCCAGTCAGGAAATGGGTCTCAGGACCCGCTTCCTGATTGGCCAGGAGGAGGATCCATGTGACAAAACCAAATATTCATTCGCTATTGTCACACAATTGGGTGGGCTCAGAAAGCAGTGCTCTGCACCCAGAGCCCACCCTTTTTTGAAGCCTATTAGAGCCTCTGGCTCTACTCGCGTGCTTAAAAAAAACCCCATTAAACTGCTTGCGTCCGGCGCCCTGCATGTAGATTAGGGGTCCGGATGCATGAATGGGGGGGTGGCACCCCTGCGCCCCCAATGGACGGGCCGCGCCTGGTTCCTGAATGGGAGAATGACAGGATCTCTGTGTTCATTCCAGAGAGAACAGCAGTCTGCTGTGTTTACAACAACAGACCATCGTTCTCTTTCAGCGGGGAACATTCGCGGATGCCCAGCAATCTTGGGCACCAGCCCTGTGGATCGGCTTCCCCGCTTCCTAATGGGCCCCCAGGAGCGCTCCCGTGAACCGGCGTAACCAATACGTCGGTTCGCGCAGCCGTATATCTGCGGCGGTGGTCGGCAAGTGGATAAAAATATTGGCTCCCAACTTTTTCAGCTGGCTCCTAGATTCAGAGCAATTTTGGCAACCCCTGCATTACTCATTTATTGCACTTCGTCCAAATTAAATGTCAGTGTAGAAGACAATTAAAAAATACTGTTTGTACCACAGCTATCAACTGTCGAATAACTCTTGGCATCTACTCATTTATCAGGTATCAAACGTTCGCATTGCACATTTTGCCTATTGCAACCCCATCTTGACTGTCCCTCTTCAGGTTATTTTGCTGTTTGTTTTCTCCTTTTTATATTACACCACTAAACACAGCTGTTTTATTTATTTTGTTTGTTTGTTTGTTTTTTACTCCATCCCTGCAGTCCTTTAATTACTTTCAGTTCAGGTTGACTTGTTGTCTTTTTCTATGTAATGAAAGTTAAATGAGAAACACGTACACACCGTCTGTCTAAAGCCAATTAGCCCCAGAGCCGCCCGTAGTCCGTGAATACAAAGCAGGCGCTCCAGCCGGCACGGATGTAGAAGGAGAAGACGACGTCGGTTCAGTACCAGACTATTTGGTTTCACAAATGGGTTGTTTTGTTTTAGGTCTCGTCCGGAGGATTTAAAAAAAAAAAAAGATTCTGGTGCAAGTGGGAGTAAACTCCAATGCAGGAATTTTACCTATAGGTAATCCTTTAACCACTTGCCAACCAGCCACCCTAGAATGGCGGCAGGTTCCCGCAAATCATTTCATCTGTACGGTGGTCCGAGGGAGCGTTCCTGGGGGATTTCGAAAGGAAGCCCCACACCAAATTAGAAAAAAATAATAATAATTGTGTGCCCCCCATCCCAAAGTCCATACCAGACCCTTATCAGAGCATGCAGCCCGTCAGGTCAGGAAAGGGGGGAGATGAGCGAGCCCCCCCTTCTGGACCATACCACGTCACATGCCTTCAACATGGGGGGTGCAGAATGCTTTGGGGCGGGGGGGGGGTCTATGCCCCCCATCCCAAAGCACCTTGTCCCCATGTTGATGGGGACAAGGGCCTCTTCTCGACAACCCTGGACTGTGGATGTGGGGGTCTCCGGGCAGGGAGCTCATCAGAATCTTTAATCCTTTCTTAAAAGGGGGGATCCCGCCCCCCCCCCATGTGAATGAGTATGGGGTACATTGTACCACTACCCATTGACCCCAAAACAAAAGACAAGAGATGGTTTTTGACAAAGCTTTTATTAAAAATAAAGAACGTCGTAGCTCCAATGTGTCTTCTTTCTCCGATACCGCCACTAATGTCTTCTCCCTCTGCTGATGTCTTCTTGCACTGGTCTTCTCCCTCTGGTGATGTATTCTCCCTCCACTGATATCTTCTCCCTCTGATCTTCTCCTTCTGCTAATGGCTTCTCCCTCTGCCAATGTCTTCTTCTGCCATCCAGCTAAAGATACTAAAAAACAGTCCTCCTCCGATGCTGGCTCCTGCTGTTATGTCAACTCTGGTGTCTGCCAGTTCTTATGTAGCCATGGCGCGTGGCCACCCGATGACATCACCCAGAGATCCCATCCCTTGTGACGTCAGCTGGTGGTGTTTTCTTTTGGGTGGAGACACTATGGGGTTGATTTACTAAAGGCAAATAGACTGTACACTTTGCAAATTACAGTTGCACTCTGCAAGAGCAGTTGTTCCAGGGCTTAGTAAATGAGCAGAAGCACTCTGTACATAGCGTACCTCTGAACTCTGCACTCTGTATGTAATGCACTCCTAAACCCTGCACTCTGTACATAGCGCACTCCTAAATCCTGCAATCTATACATAGCGCACCCCTGAACCCTGCACAATGTGTATAATGCACTCCTGAACTCTAAACTTTGTACACAGCACATCCCTGAACCCAACACCTTGTACATAACGCACTCCTGAACTCTGCACTCTGTATGCAGTGCGCTCCTGAAATCTGCACTCTGTAATTAGCACACCCCAGATACAACCGAGGGCAACTATACAGCTGATGCAGCCCACAATTAAATAGAGTTAGACACCCTTGCCCTAGAGTAATGATCGACTCACCAGGAGGTGAGCAACCCGGGGTCCAGTAGCAGATATAGCAGGTAGAGATGAAGTAGAAGAGTAGTCTGTAAACAAGCTAGGGCTCAAAAATAAGTGGTTGCAGGTTGGGACTGAGCAAAAGTATATTTAAGAAAAAAGCCAAATATTGATAATAAGCAAAGATACGGAGGGCAGCAAGAGTGAAAGGAGAAAGATATTGACTGGAGAGAGCACAATAATCTGGCTAACATGAAGTGTAAAGGCTTAACTAGGAAGTTAATGGGAGGAGCAAAAGGTTCAAGGTTCAAGAAAAACAAGACATAGGGCAAGGTTGTCTATGGAACCAGGCAGGAAGCTGTCTAGGATTTCAGGTGGCTCAGTAAGAAAAGATACTGCCAGACACAGCAGAGGTTGCAGGTATAGATCCAGGTCCTTGTTGTTGTTTTTCAGTCGTTTAGTTGTGTCCAACTTTTTGTGACCTCATGAACCATGGCGCGCCAGGCTTTTCTATCCTTCACTGCCTCCCGAAGCTTGCCTAACTTCATGTTGATTGTTTTGATGATGCTTTCTATCCATCTTGTTTTCTGTTGTCCTCTTCTCCTTTTTCCCTCCATGTTTCCCAGCATCAGGGTCTTTTCCAATGAGTCCTCTCTTCATATTTGGTGGCCAAAGTATTTGAGTTTCAGCCTCAGGATCTGTCCTTCCAGTGAATATTCAGGGTTGATTTCCTTCAGGATTGACTGGTTTGATCTTCTTGCCGTCCAAGGGACTTTCAAGAGTCAAAGTTCAAAAGCATCAATTCTTTGGCGTTCAGCCTTCCTTATGGTCCAACTTTCACAGCCATAGGTTACTACTGGGAATACCATAGCTTTGACTATACGGCACTTTGTCTGTAGAGTGATGTCTCTGCTAATTCAGTAGTCTTAAGCCCCGTACACACGTACCGAACGTCCGCCGAACGATCAGCCGTCTTTTGTCCCCAAACGATCGGCCGTCTTTTTGTCGTGTCCGCTGAAAAGTGCAAAAGACTGCACACGAATTTTGTCCGCCGACTGCAGAAGTGATGTCATGTGATGGTTAACTTTCCCTGTGTTTTTTTCTTTTCTGAGCATGCCCAGTCTTGCAAATCTGCTGTCTGTCGGCCGAATTCTGTACTGACTGGCGAACAATCGGCCGTTCTGGTGTCGGCATACAAAAATTTGAATGCTTGCACGACAGATTCTGTTCGGCCGAAAGTGTGCTGTCGGCTGTCGGAAGCATCATACTAACAAGCCGAAAATCGGCCGATCGGTCATCGGCCGAATCTTTTTGGCCGACAATCGGTACGTGTGTACGGGCCTTTAGTCTGCTTTGCCAGGGTGATGTCTCTGCTCCGGGTCCTTACAACTGCATTTTAACCACTTTAGCCCCGCTCACTGTGCCTCTACTGCGGCACAGTGGCTCATTCCTGTCCAGCGACGTAGACCTACGTCGCTGGACTCCTCCCCCCGTGGCCGGCGCTCGCGCGCCGCCGGAGGCTCGCTCCCGCTGTATTCAGCCACAGCGGGAGTCGGGCCAGGGGAGGAGCAGCGGCGATTGCCGCTGCTCTTCCCCGATCGTCGGGGAATCGAGTGTGGAGATCCGCCTGCTTGTGTAAACAAAGCGGGCAGATCTCCTAAGTGACAGGCAGGGTCAGATTGCAGGGTTCAGCATAGCTGAACATGCGATCTGTCCCTGTGTCACTCAGTCACCTCCCCCCACACACGTTAGTAAGCACCAGGCATACATTAACCCCTCCCTCTCCAATAAAATTAACCCCTTCCCTGCCAGTGTAATTTTTACAGTAACAGTGCATATTTATAGCACTGATTACTGCAGTAATGTCACTGGTACCCCCAAAAGTGTCAAAAATGTCAGTCAAGGGTCCGATCTGTCCGCCGCAATGTCGCAGTCCCGCAAAAATAATCGCAGATCGCCGCCATTACTCTGTTTAAAAAAAAACACCAAAAATGACAGAAATCTTTCCCTTAGTTAGTAAACGCAATAACTTTTGCGCAAATCAATCAAAATACGCCTATTGTGATTTTTTTTTTTACCAAACATAGGTAGCAGAAAACAAATTGGCCAAAAATTAAAAAAAATTTAGATTTTTACATTTTTTGGGGGGGAATTTCATATAAAAAAAATGTGAAAAATATTGTTATTTTTTCAAAATTTACGCTCTTTTTTTGTTTATAGCGCAAAAAGTAAAAATCGCACAGGTGATCAAAAGAAAGCTCTGTTTTTGGGAAAAAAAGGACTTAATTTTGTTTGGGTACGGCGTCGCACGACAGCGCAATTGTCAGTTAAAGTCGCACAGTGCCGAATCGCAAAAAGTGGCCTGGACTTAAGATAGCAAAATCCTCCGGTGGTAAAGTGGTTAAATTCTGTTTGTAAAAGTTCTCACACTAACAGTTTTTAATATATAACACTATATTTACTTACCCAAATGCACATGTTCTTCCTTTGGACTATTATACAAGTTTCTTTGTGACATGTCCTTTTTATATATTACATTTTATTGGCTAACCGGACAAGACAGCTGAGATGACTTTAATGGTTCACAGTTTGAATCCCTCTAGTTCGCTAGTATAAAGTATGACAACTTTACATTTCCCTTCGTCTGCTGCTGTCTCATACGATCCAGCAACCTGTTATTCCAGCCTTCTGTCATTTGTAGACATTCTGTCCTCTAATCAGAGCAGCATTTGTGGCATTGTGTACGTCCCAGAGAGAGAAGAGACCTTTCCACATGAGAGAATGCCCAGCGAGCTGGAAGATTGAGATCTGCTGCTTCTGTGAATGTGGGAAACTCATTACACAGCTGGATGTCCGCTGCACGTCCAATCAAACCACTTCTTCCTATCCGCGCAGCATGGGGTATAAGGTTAAATTGTTATATACCAGCAGATTTTCCAATTCAGTTATTTTTATCTCTCAGAATTTGACGTGGGTCATTCTTGGTGCATGACTTCAATGTTGATGTAGGACACACTGATACATTTTGGGCAGGAGTCAGTAAGTACGGGTTTGTTGAGGGTGACATACTTTACAAGGTCAGGTTATGGCTTAAAGGAGAAGTACAGCCTAAGCTTGTTTGGCTGTACTTCTTCTGAATACTTGCCAACTGTCTCGTTTTTGCCGAGACAGTTCCGGCAAATAGGAGCCTGTCCCGGGTAATTTACATTGTCCCGGCGATGTATTCATTTACACTTTGCACTTACTTACTAAATGTACTTATTTACACTTTGCACTTTATTTATATTTCCATATTACATTTTTTGGATGGTCACACCTGAGCACATTTGACACTTTAGAATTGCAGGAAATTGTGATACGAATTTTAAACTTTAGGCAGAAGTAGTGCAGCTGAATGGGAGAATTATTCCAACTCTGCTACTTTGGCATTAAGCGTGGTACCTGGTAAGGGGGACAGGTCCTCTGGTAGCGTGGGGGTTGATGTTCTGGTTCCCTCCCTAGCTAGCAGTCCATCTTCCATGGTAATATTCCAGGCAATATCTGATTGCCTCTCAGGGGATCAGGAAGGAATTTATTTCCTCTGCTGTAGCAAATTTGATCATGCGTGGCCTGGGTTTTTCGCCTTCCTCTGGATCAACTGCGGGTATAGGATTGTGTATATGGGATTGTATGGTTGGGTTTTCTTTACTGTTTTTTGTTTTTTTATTGGTTGAGCCAGATGGACTATGTAACTGGGGGCAAGCTAGCGTTATTGAGATCTATGGCCTGGTCACATAGTGCGGGAAGCAAGCAATTAAATGAGAGTACGCATAAGGTCCACGCTAGGTGCTCGGCAGGACCCTATTTTCTTACTGGTAGTGAGGTAACAGAGGCACACTGGACTTGTGGAGTGGGGCTTAGCAGGTCCCTCCTAATGCAAACATGCAAGTTACGGTGTGTAGTTACAGGGTCACAATGATTTAATTGAAAGGGGTTGATAGGAGAAAGCAGAAAGCTGGCAGGAGGGAGAGAAAAACGCTTTCAGCTGCTGCAGAGAGCCCCACAGGGCTTCCTTCCGTAATTGCTCCTCTGCCCGACCATACTGATTCACCATGCTGTTGGGGCCCCCCTGTGTGCCTGGGCCCCCTACAGGAGGACTGGTGGTCCCCCCCTATCAGTGGCCCTGCCCACAGCAGAAAACAGCTCCTGTGAGTATCCTATACAGCTGACTGTGTATCTTTCTTCACCAGAAAACACCAGAAAAAAAAAAAAATCATCTTACATGATGGGTTAGAGCGGGTGGGAGGAAGGTATGAAAAATGTTCCATTTTTGCCTACAGTTGACTTTAAATTCATTAAAAAAACAACTAAAATTATTCATGATGCCCTTTTATTCTAGAAACTAGGAAAGTGAAATTTCACTTTGGACACTTCCTACTTTGGTTCTCTTAGAATCCAGAAAAGCACTGAAGTCATTGAAAGGGGTTGGTAGGGGACCAGGATAGCGTGGGATAACCTGCACATTTGGATCCCCGCAGTAGAAAATGGCACCAACCAGCAGACTAATTACATGTTGGTTTAGAGCAGGATGGGAGAAAGGGGAAGATTTCAAATTGGGCTTTAAATTTGTGAAATCGTTTTAGCCAACGAAAAGTATCTTAGGTGTTCTTTTATTCTAGGAACTAGGAAAGTTAGACGTTCACTTTAAACGGATATAAGAGTTCAGTTGACTGAAATCTTCACATAATCTCAGTGCTGTCAGAAAACTCAACGAAGGAAAAAAAAGGTCTTTGTCTCACCCGTTGACTTTTATTATTTTTAGATTCCAGGACAAAGGAGCAATTCAGCCGAGCCGACTTCCACTCCAGTGGCATGATTTGTGGAGACAGTCGTTTTACGGGACGCAGATGGCATGGACCAGCCAGCGACCACCAGACACCGAGGTCTGAGTTTAAAAAACTTCATTACTTATTTCTCAAACAAACTGTCATGGCGTTTTGGTCCCGCGTGGAGATAATGAAGGAGCGGACATCAATATTCAATTAACACACGATGCCCCTGAAGTCTATTAACAAAAACTTCTTCTCACCGAAGAGAGAGACGCACAAACCGGCTCGAGCTGAAAGCAATTACCACCTCTCTATCGTCACATTATCCAACTTGTATTTAAAGGGTTCAGAGTTTAATGACGAGGCGCTTTGTTGCGGTAGATTGGATGTGTGTTATTTACTGGCGCGGCGAAGTGATAAACAAGATAAGGTTCTGAGAATGGTGCCTTCTTTTCCGGCCTGATCGAAGTAGGCTTCCAAATGTATTTATTTACTGGGCCTTCGGAGTGGGATGTTAATGTTTGTTTGGTCACCGAAAAATAATTAGATAATGAATTCTGTAAAATGGGTGCAATAAGAATTCATTTGCCTTGTGATAAAATATTCAGGTGAAATGCCGCAGGCTCAGTGTTTCTACTGATATCAAGATTCCAGTCAGAAAGCCGACACTGTGATAAGCTTCAAGAAGAAGTGCTAAGAACGTTCACGAGTTCGGCAATTTAAGGTGCCATGTCTGAGCAAGACGCAACACATTTGGCATTCTAATTTGATTTTAAAGTAAATTCAATAAAGCTGACTGTTCTATGGTCTCGGCCATACTGAGTGTCGCACCCTCCTAGAATAGGTTGGTAGTGTGGCTTAGGAAACTGTAGTTCTTTAGCAAATCTGCAATCCTTTTAGCAGTGTGTGATTATTTTTGGTCGTTCTGGGTCTCACTAGCTGCAGGCCCAACTAGTGGATTCTAGAATGTAGTGGGATGGAAGAGGCAGACCCTTGGTCTTAACATTTATGTACGCTCAGCCAATCCCAGGGGGAGAATGCCCAGTAGGTGGCTGAGGAGAGCATAAATAGATAGGCCTGGAGCAAAAGTGTTCTTGTCCAGAAGAAGAAGATCCAAGCCTGAAGGGAAGATTTTTTTTTTTACCAAAAACATGTAGCAGAATAAAAATTGGCCTAAACTGATGAAGAAATTATTTTTTTACATTTTTTATTAGATAGGTTTTATAGCAGAAAGTAAAAAAACATATTTTTTTCAAAATTGTCGGACTTTTTTACTTATTGCATAAAAAATGAATATCACACAGGTAATCAAATACCACCAAAAGAAAGCTCTATTTGTGGGAAAAAAGGACACCAATTTTATTTGGGTACAGCGTCACACGTCTGCACAATTGTCAGTTAAAGTAACACAGTGGCGAACCACAAAAAAAATGGCCGGTGAATGAATTGGTTAGGTGTAAGACCCTCCTAAAATAGGTTGCTAGTGAGTCTCTCTAGGGTCTCTCTCTCTCTCTCTTCTCTCTTTCTCTCTCTTTCTCTCTTTCTCTCTTTCTCTCTTTCTCTCTTTCTCTCTTTCTCTCTCTCTTCTCTCTCTCTCTTCTCTCTTCTCTCTTTCTCTCTCTCTCTTCTCTCTCTCTCTCTGTCTGTCTCTCAACATGCAACAGCATGTGGTGAAAATTGTGTTTTTCCCATATTTTACATAATCCTCTTTAAAAACGCTTATAAATGAAAACGTGCATAAACTCGGATTACAGCTTTTACACACACTTGCAAGCATTTGGCGTTTGAAATGCCGGAAAACTGCTGTCCAGAATGCAATTTTTCTGCTTTCATAAAAATGCCCTTAAAGGAGTTGTAACAGTGTAAATTTGCTGTCCCCCTCAAAATAACTCAACACACAGCCATTAATGTCGAAACCGCTGGCAGCAAAAGTGAGTACACCCCTAAATGAAAATGTCAAAATTGGGCTCAAAGTGTAAATATTTTCGTTATCATGTTGGAATACTGCCTTGCGGCCCAGTCCCTGAAGGGAGAGAATCATGCTCTGCTTCAGTATGTCACAGTACGTGTTGGCATTCATGGGTCCCTCAGCAGCTCCCCAGTGCCGACAGCACTCATGCGGCCCCTAGGCCATCTGTAGAGCAACAATTCTTTTCTTCAGATCCTCAGAGAGTTCTTTGCCATGAGGTGCAATGTTGATCTTCCAGAGTGAGAGCGATAACACCAAATTTAACACACCTGCTCCCTATTCACACCTGAGACCTTGTAACACTAACGAGTCACATGACACCAGGAAGGGAAAATGGCTAATTAGGCCCAGTTTGGACATTTTCAATTAAGGGTGTACTCACTTTTGTTGCCAGCGGTTTAGACATTAATGGCTGTGTGTTGAGTTATTTTGAGGGGACAGCAAATTTACACTGTTATACAAGCTGTACACTCACTACTTTACATTGTAGCAAAGTGTCATTTCTTCAGTGTTGTCACATGAAAAGATAGAATAAAATATTTACAAAAATGTGAGGGGTGTACTCACTTTTGTGAGATACTGTAGATAGAGTTGCAGTTTTAGGATAATCTTTTAGTTATAATCAGGGGCGGACTGAGCCGGGGGGCAGGGATGCAATTCCCCCCCAGGCCGCTCTGATGACCTGTAAAAAGACCACGCCGCTTTCACCGCAGCAGTCATGGCACTATTTATTTATTTTAAGCTGCGTAACCTCATGTGGCGGAGGCCATCACTGCTGCTTTTCGTGTCAGTGCTAATACAGTAGCAGCGCAGTGAAAGCTAGCTTTCCTGGGATTCGGGCTGTATCCGCTTTGTCGCCCGTCCCGTCGCCACTGTCTTCTTAGCTCCTCCCTTACTCGGCTGCCTGTATAATCTGACACTTCTTCCATTTGTTTCTGCCCAAACCCCACCCAAACTTCAGCCCTTTGCATGTAGTGTCTGCACTGTGCTCAGCCTACCCCTGGAGACCAGTCTTAGAGGGGAAGCCTAATTGGTGAGTTAGCCATCTGCACCCTGCACAACCCTCCTCTCTCCTCTGACCTCTTTTTGCTTTACCTCTTTTTTCCTTGTTATTTCTTATTCCCCCCTGTGCAAAGGGGGGGGGGGGGGGGTTGTAGTGTGCAGACTAGGGGAGGGGGGATTGTGCAAGCTGGGGGGGGACTGTGCAGACTGTGGTGGTGGTGGGGGGGGGGGATTGTGCAGACTAGGGAAAGGAGGATTGTGGAGGCTAGGAGAGGGGGGATTGTGCAGACTGGGGGTAGGAGGGATTGGGCAGACTGGGGGGGGGGAATTGTGCAGACTGGGGGGAGTAGGGATAGGGCAGATGAAGGAGAAGTGTGCGGATGGGAGGGGGTGGAGAACTGAGAGCAGCGCAGAGGAAACTACAATTCCCAGAGTCTTGGAGGAAGGCAGGGCACGCCAGGGAGTTGGGACGCACCTGACTGGCTCAGTTTGTGAAGCTGGATGTTTGCTGCAACAAATTGACCCCAGGATAGGGAGCATCACACCCCCAGGAGACCATGCAAGGACCTGCTGAGCAGTCATTGCTGAGGTGAGAAACCCTGACACAGCTGACTCCCACATTAGGCTGCATTAATGGGCACTGGTGAGGCTGCATTGATGGACACTGATGAGGCTGAACTGATTAGCACTGATCAGGCTGCATTGATGGACACTAGTGAGGCTGCACTGATGGGCACTGATGAGGCTGCATTGATGGGCACTGATCAGGGTGCATTGATGGGCATTGATCAGGGTGCCTTGATGGGCACTGATGGGCACTGGTGATCCTGCATTGATGGGCATTGATCAGGCTGCATTGATGGGCACTGGTGAGGCTGAGCTGATGGGCACTGAAGAGGCTGAGCTGATGGGAACTGGTGAGGCTGCATTGATGGTCATTGGTGAAGCTGCATTGATGGGCACTTGTGAGGATGCATTGATGGGCATTAATGGGCACTGGTGAGGCTGCATTGATGGGCACTGGTGAGGCTGCATTGACGGGCACTGATCAGAGAGCATTGATGGGCACTGATCAGGCTGCATTAATAGGCACTGATCGGGCTGCATTGATGGGCACTGGTGAGGCTGCATTGATGCATTATTTTTGTTAAACCACCTTTGCTGCTATTAACATTAAATTATAATACCACATTGTATCCTATTTATCTTGCTTTGCAACATCAATATCCGTTATAAAACCAGGTGGACATGAATGGTGCGCTGATTCGATGGTTGAATGGGCCACTTGACTGGACTTGCCCCCCAGGCCATAAGGCTGCCAGCCCTCCCCTGGTTATAATAAAGTAATATACAAGGGAATATGGATATATACCATTACCTTGTTATATATCAAGTATAGTATTCTTTTAGTATAGACTCGTAGCCACACCAGATGTCCCATGGAATAATGCGCCCTGTACATGAGGCCTAACTGTAAAACATTGAGGGAAACCGGCCAAACGTTCGCTCGATTTTCGCATAGTGTGTACAGGGTTTTAGACTGGGATGCCATTAAAGTTCATGTGTGTGTAAAGGCAGGCGTCCCAATACTTTTGACAATATAGTGTCTATACGGGAGCCGAAGTGGATAACAATGTATCCAACATGCTGGATTTATTATCTCGGAGGTAATGGATGAGCATCTCCGGAGTTCCTGCAGTCAGCAAAGTTTGCATAAACACTCCCAGCAAATCCAGAGACCCGGAGTCATTCCACAAAGTGTCTGAAGGGCGTTTTTCTTTTTTTTTTTTCTCTGCGGGATCCCGCCGCGCTTCTTAACGCGCTTAGTATTCAGGACTCATCGATCAGCTGAGAAGATTGATGAATCCATCCCCCGGCTGAGTGTCGTTGTCTGCCTGACCGGCTGCTCACAAATGATAATAAATTGGAAATTCTCAATGCCAAGTCTATTGATTGTTTTAAGGGAATAGCGCAGATGTCCAGAGGCCATTACATCGCTGTCATTAAAGCTGAACTCCGGGCACAAAAAACCTTCATTTAAATCTTTTCCTCAATAGCAACAAAGAGTATAAATCCACTACATGTGCACCAGACGGCTTTCCAAATCCAGATATTACCATACAAAGGTAGCAGTGACACCATCACTGTGCTGTGCATAGTCTGTGCAGAGGGCAGGGCTGTGGGCGGGACCCAGCAGGCTCCACCCACTACAGGATGACTGCAGAAAACATAACCACTTCTGGACCGGAAGATTTTTCCCCTTAACGACCGGGCCATTTTTTGCGTTACAGCACTGAGAATTGCGCGGCGCTGTACCCTAAAAAAATTTACGTCCCTTTTTTTTCCCACAAATAGAGCTTTCTTTTGGTGGTATTTGATCACCTGTGCGATTTTTATTTTTTGCACTATAAACAAAAAAAAGAGCGACAATTCTGAAAAAACAAACAAACAATATTTTTTACTTTTTTGCTATAAAACGTTCCCATAAAAAAAAAAATCAGATTTTTTTCATAATTTTAGGCCAATTTGTATTCTGCTACATATTTTTTGTAAAAAAAAAAAAAAACCGCAATAAGCGTATTTTGATTGCTTTGCACTCAAGTTATCGCGTCTACTAACTAGGGAAAAATTTATGTCATTTTTATTTATTTATTTTTTACTAGTAATGGCGGCGATCTGCAATTTTTAGCGGGACTGCGACATTGCGGCAGACAGATCGGACCCCTAACTGACATTTTTGACACTTTTGGGGGACCAGTGACACTACTACAGTAATCAGTGCTAAAAATATGCCCTGTTACTGTAATAATGACACTGGCAGGGAAGGGGTTAACACCAGGGGCGATCAAAGGGTTAAGTGTGAGCCTAGGGAGTGCTTTCTAACTATGTGGGAGGATGGGATTGCTGCATGAACACAGAGACCTGTGTTCCTATATAGGAGGAACACAGGATCCCTGTGTTAATTACTGTCTCCACAGGGAGCGATCCTGGGTGCTTCCCCTGATTAGTTTCCCCTGTGGGGAATGGGCACGTGTGCCCCCCGCTAGCGGTCCCACGAAGCGAAGTTCAGGTACGTTGTTTCGTGGGACAGAGCCGACCTGCCACAGTAAACCTATGGTGGCTAGTCGGCAAGCAGTTAATGTGTGCTCCAATGCACTTTTTTTTTTTTTTTTTTTTACCAAACAGGTAAAAAAATGGCGCAGCTTTGAAAAATGTTGATTAATGCAATTTTTATTAACATTTTATTTTATTTTTAGGTTGCTTTTTTTTTTTTTGCATTTGTTCCCAGTCTGCTGGCAACTCAAATCATCTACACCATGGGCATAAAAAAAAAAAAACTAAATAAAAGTTGTAGGAATTGTACTTTTATTTATTTTTTAATTTTATTTTCAGTGACAGGTTAAGATTTCTTTTTTTTTTTTTTATGCTTGCGTTCCCATTCTGGTGACAACTTAAATCAATTGCATCATGGGCACAAAAAAAAAAAAAAAAAATGAAAAAAATTAAAAGTATGAATCAACATTTTCAAGGCTGCACATTGTTTTTCTTTTTTTACCTGCTGGGTAAAAAAAAAAAAAAAAAAATGCATATAGGCCTTTGAATTTACATTTTTTTTAAAGAAAATTCTATACATATATATATATATATATATATATATATATATATATATATATATATATATATATATATTTATATTTTTATATATATATATATATATATATATATACATACATATATATATATATATATATATATATATATATATATATATATATATATATATTTATATATATATTTATATATATATTTATATATATATATATATATATATATATATATATATATTTATTTATTTATTTTTATTTTTTTACCTAGCAGGCACACAATGTGCAGCTTTTAGAAAATGTTGTTTCATGCAATTTTTATTTTTTATTTTTTAAAGCCCACGGTGCAGTTGATTAATGGTTTTAAGTTGAACCAAATCCTTTTTTTGTTGCTGTTAGGATGGACTGGGGAAGAGTTATCAATGGCTGGATGGACCACTGACACCAAGACAGACTGAGAGGGAAAAAAAAAAAAAATTTGAGTTATCACGATAATGGGAACAGGAGCAAATAATTAATAAATAATTAAAAAAAAATAAAGATAAAAATATTACCTGTCCCTACTACCTAAAAAAAAAAAAAAAAAAAATGGCTTCATATACACTTTAAATATCTGGCGTTCTCTGCTTTTACCTGAACAGAATATCTATTTTATGGATTTGTTCACATTTTAGGCTCCCTGGTCCTTTAAAGTCTATTCTCTTAAGTGCGTATTTATTACAGTGAGGGACAGAAGCCCGTTGAACCCAGACTGGAGCCCCCTGTGGGACGATCTTAGACACCTCTTTATCCGTATCATTACCTGTTGCCTGGAGGAAAATCCGACGCTTCATTTAAATCAATGGCTATAGAGAGATGAGGAATCTTTCCTGTCTCCTAAATGAAAATATATTCATTTGATGGATACTTTGTACAGACTCTGCTTCCCGTATTTTTTTTATTTCTCTTACATTTCCGGGCACTTAGCAATGTTTCAGTTCTGAATGAGGTGGCTGGGGTCATTTGTCAGCCAGAGCCTTCAATCTCCTATTTTTGCCAGATATTTGGAGAAACAGGACTTAACCCTTCTGCTGCCAGAGCCTTTTTTCCTTTTTTTATTTATTTTTTTTTTTTATTGCACACATGTTAAAAAATCTTAGGCCTGAAGGTTAGTGCAAAACCCCCAAACATTATATATTTTTTGAAAGCAGAGACCTTCATGAACAAAACAGTAGTAGCTCCAATTTTTTTATGTCGCACAATATTAGCGCAAGGGTTTACGAAATGCAAAGTTTCACAAAAAAAATCATGAAATACTAACGCTACTTTTAGGGCACACAAACACTTTAGTATTACCCAATGGTAATTCCGTTGGGTAATATTATGTTAAATAAATTCCAATGGTGGAATTTAAAGAGGAGGGTTCAAACTCGAATTGGTGCTGTGACAGCTTCTTGGAGGGATAGCTTACGCGGGTTCGAACTAGGATTGGTGCGGGGGACACCTTCCTGGGGGGATAGCTTACATGGGTTCGAACTAGGATCTAAACATTCCTGACCTCATTCCTAACGACAAGGACTTTTAGGGCAAACAAACACATAATATTACCCAATGGTAATTCCAATGGTGGAATTTAAAGAGGAGAGTTCGAACTAGGATTGGTGCTGTGACAGCTCCCTGGAGGGATAGCTTACATGGTTCAAACTAGGATTGGTGCTGTGACAGCTTCCTGGAGGGATAGCTTACACGGGTTGGATCTAGGATTGGTGCTGTGACAGCTTCCTGGAGGGATAGCTTACATGGGTTGGAACTAGGATTGGTGCTGTGACAGCTTCCTGGAGGGATAGCTTACATGGGTTCGAACTAGGATTGGTGCTGTGAGAGCTTCCTGGAGGGATAGCTTACGCGGGTTCGAACTAGGATTGGTGCTGTGACAGCTTCCTGGAGCGATAGCTTACGTGGGTTCGAACTAGGATCGGTGCTGTGACAGTGTAACGCTCCTGCGTTTCATGTATGGTGTGGATTTTCAGCTGCAGAAATATTCCACTTCAGTAGTCATGTAAGAGAGATGCTGAGATACCATTCCCAACCTCAATGACTCATCATGTGTGGAAGGTCTTAATTCAGCTAGTAAATACACACACTCAACAAGCTGGTTCCTAGAGTGACTTTATGTATGTAGTAACACAGTGATGAAGATTTAAGAGACAGGTTGAGTGGAGGTGGTAGGTGACAGACACTTGAAGGTAAGACAGTAGCAGATGGATGCAGGTAGGTTTAGCAATCATGTATGGTAGCAGATGACAGAGTAGCAGGTGGACATACAAGAGAGATCAACCCAGTGCAGGAATAAGTAGCAGTAGTCTTAAGAGCTAGCAATCTAGATATGCAGATGTGATAAATAGTCTTTACTATGCAGAGCTAGATAGTGTAAGCTTAGTATAAGTTTATAGAGGGTTCCCCTGCGGGGTACTTAGCACTAATAGCAATACAGCCGAAGGTTGGTTCAGGAGGAGCGAATGATCCGGAAGCGGGATACAGGGATCAGCGCAGCGAGGTTCCGTCAGCGAGGTATGCTTGCAAGCACGAAAGCTTCAAGCCAAGTTAGCATCCAGGTAAGGGTGTTTGAACGAACACATGTGAGTGAGAACCGGCGATTTAAATAGCCATCTAGTCCGGCGCTGAGTGATGACAGCTTCAGTCTTAAAGGTGTATGCGCACCTTTCCAAAAGAGAATGGTGGGGCGCATACACTTGTGAAAAGAGTAATTTAGGGTACCAAAGGTACCGGAACATTACAATACCCCCCCCCCCCCTTAAGGCCGGCTCCTGAAGGCCTCTGGAGCTGGTTTGTCTGGGTATCTCGCATGAAAATTGCGGATTAATCTAGGGGCATGTATTTCAGAGGTGTTTAGCCAGGTGTCGTCTTGGGGCCCATAGTTCTTCCATCTAACCAAGTACTGAAGTCTTCTTCTGTAGATACGAGAATCCAGAATCTCTTTTATCTCGTATTCTTCTCCACCTTCAACTTGTACAGAAGGCGGAGGTGGAATATTAGGCCTTATTCCTTGGTCCGGAACATGGGGCTTCAGTAGCGACACATGGAAAATGGGATGGATTTTTAGGTCTATTGGCAATGTAAGCTGTACTGCAGCTTTTCCAATAAGTTTCTTGATTGGGAAAGGTCCCAAGAACAGAGGTCCAAGCTTTTTGCTAGGGATCTTCAGTCTTAAATTTTTTGTTGAGAGCCAAACGAGGTCCCCGATAGTGTACTGTGGAGAAGGTCTTCTGCGAAGATCATAGTACTTCTTTTGTTGACTGTGAGCGTGTGCAATGGTAGTATTTAATAAACCCAGAGAATCCTTTATTTGGGTAAGATAGTCTGAGGCTACTGGGTTGTTTGAGGGAAGGATGCGTGGAGGGAGAATAGAGGGATGGAACCCATACTTCAAGTAGAACGGACTCTGCTTGGTTGTACTGTGGGTTGCGTTGTTGTAGGCAAACTCTGCCAGAGGGAGAAGATCCACCCAATCATCCTGTTGGTAAGAAGTGTAACAACGTAAATACTGCTCGATGCACTGGTTGACTCTTTCAGTCTGTCCGTTGGTCTGCGGATGGTAAGGAGAAGTGAGCTTCCGCTCGATCCGTAGTATGTGACATAGTTCTTGCCAGAACTTAGAAATAAATTGGGATCCACGGTCAGACAGAAGAGTTTTTGGGATACCATGTAATCTAAAGACATGTTTCATCAGGAGTTCTGCCGTTTGTTTGGACGAAGGTAGTCTGCGAATAGCAATGAAATGTGCCATCTTTGTCAGATGGTCCACTGACACCAAGATGGTATTAAATCCTTTGGAAAGAGGCAATTCTACGATGAAGTCCAAGGACAAAACTTCCCATGGAGTTTGGGGTATTGGTAGACTGCATAGTAGACCGGATGGTCTCGTAGTGTCAATTTTGGACCTGGCACAGACATTGCATGAAGAGACGAATTTTTGTATAGATGTTTTCATGTCAGGCCACCAGAATTGCCGGGAAATCAAATTAAGAGTCTTTGTCATACCCATATGTCCTGCCATAGGCACATCATGAGATAATTCCAAGATCTTGGTGCGTAGGGTAGGTGGTATGTAAAGTTTGTCGTTGTAGTAGAGGAAGCCTTCTGCATCAGTATTTAGTTGTGGTGGGGGTGAATCCAAACTTATACCATGCAAAACCTCTTCCTTCAAGGAACGGACAACTCCAATAATGCGTTTGTGAGGTATTATAGGAACGGAAGGGATTTCAAAGTAGTTTTCTTCAGTTAGTCGTGATAGTGCATCCGCCTTTTTGTTCTTATCTGCAGGTGTGTAAGTCACTAGGAAGTTAAACCTTAGAAAGAATAGTGACCATCGTACCTGTCGGTGCGAGAGAGTTTTGCTAGTCTGAAGATATTGGAGGTTTTTATGGTCCGTGTATATAATTATTGGTAATTGGGTGCCTTCGAGTAAATGTCGCCAATTCTCCAGAGCCAATTTTATAGCAAGCAGTTCCTTCTCACCCACGGGGTAATTTATCTCGGGACTGTTTAGGGATTTAGAAAAAAAGGCGACTGGATGAAGTGGTGAAGTGTGGGTTGGTCGTTGGGAGAGTATTGCTCCTACTGCCATGTTTGACGCATCTACCTCCAGAATGTATTGGAGGGATGGGTCTGGATGGCGTAATATGGGAGCGGAAGTAAACCTTGTCTTTAACAAGTGAAAAGCTTTATTTGCTTCTTCTGACCATTTGAATGTTTTTTTTATGCTAGTGAGCTGTGTGAAGGGTCTCACAATAGCAGAAAAGTTTTTAATGAACTTCCTGTAGAAATTTGAAAATCCCAGGAATCGCTGTAGCGCCTTGCGTGTGGTTGGTGTAGGCCAATCCTGAATGCAGGATATTTTGCTCATGTCCATCTCGATTCCTGTTTTGGATATGATGTAGCCTAGAAAGAGTACCTCGTCTTTATGAAACAAGCATTTCTTCAGTTTCACATAAAGGTTATGTGCAAGCAATCTCGATAGTACAAGTCTTACATGTCTTATGTGTTCAGACAGGGATCGTGAATATATAAGTATATCGTCCAGATATACCACAACACAGACATCTAGTAAGTCTTTAAAAATATCGTTTATAAATTGTTGGAAAACTGCAGGGGCGTTGCATAGCCCGAATGGCATCACAAGATATTCGAACAATCCGTATCTGGTTCTGAATGCAGTCTTCCACTCGTGTCCATCACGGATTCGAATGAGATTGTATGCTCCTTTCAGGTCCAATTTTGAAAAATAGGTAGCTCCACGCACCTGCTCAATGAGCTCAGGGATAAGCGGTAGAGGATAGCGATCTTTTATTTTGATAGCATTCAATTTCCTGTAGTCGATGATAGGTCTGAGACTTGAGTCCTTATTGCGAACAAAAAAGAGTCCTGCTGCTGTGGAAGAAGTGGAAGGTCTAATAAAACCTTTTTCCAAATTCTCATCCAAATAGGTTTTGAGATGGGAAAGTTCATCCTGTGAAAGAGGATAAACATGACCGAACGGCAATTTGCTATTTGGGAGTAGATCAATGCTACAATCATAGTCTCGATGAGGAGGTAATGCTTGAGCATTTTTCTCAAGAAAAACCTCAGAAAGATCCTGATAACATAGTGGTGCAATCTCATCTGTCACCATAGACAGAATCTTCCCGGAAGACGGGAGGTTACACGTATCCTCGCAATAGCAAGAGAGGAAGGCCAAGGACCGTTCCTTCCAATCTATGGTTGGTTGGTGTGTGTGTAACCAGGGAAGTCCCAACACAATGGGAAAGTGGGGTGATGGTATTAAATCGAAGGTAGTAGTCTCCCTATGAGACTCGTTAATAGTGACTAGAAGTGCTTGTGTCTGATCGGTGATCGGACCAGAGGATAACGGAACACCGGTAATAAGACTTACTGAGACAGGTTTAAGTTTAGAAATAATAGGAATTTTATTTGAAGCAGCAAAACATATATCAATATAATTTCCACAAGATCCTGTGTCAATCATGGCCTTAGTAGTAATCCTGTTCTGGTCCCACTGTAATGTCAAACAAACAAAAATGTAAGGGTTAGTGAATGAAGTTGTCAATCCCCCTAGGAGGACATGTGAACACTCACCCTTCTTTTTGTTGACTAGGGGACAGACATTTATCTTGTGATCCGGGGATGCACAGTACAAGCAGAGATTTTCATATCGTCTTTTGGCTTTTTCCATAGTTGATAGCGGTGGGCGTATGGTTCCTACCTCCATAGGAACGGGGTTAACGGCCGGAATCCGAGAGGAAACGGATAATGGCATTCCCATTTTCTCAGCCTTTCTTTCTCGTAGTCTTCTATCTATGGTAATACTGAGTTGTATTAATGCATCCAGGGTTTTTGGTAGATCCGCTCGGGCGAGCTCGTCCTTAACGGCTTCTGATAGGCCAAGCCTAAATTGGGTTTTCAGAGATGCATCATTCCATTCTGAATCAAGGGTCCATCTCTTGAATTCCGCGACAAAGTCTTCTACAGGCCTCCTACCTTGTTTCAAGGATCTTAACTGAAGATCAGCAGTACTCTGCCTATTGGGGTCATCATATAGGCTAGTGAGTTCTGCTAGGAACAAGGCATAGGAGTTGAGAAGCTGGTCGTTTTTCTCAAAAAGAGAGTCTGCCCAGGCTCGAGGATCGCCTGTTAGGTAAGAAATAATAGTACAAACCTTAATGTGATCAGTAAGGTAGGTACGAGGTTTTAGCAAAAAAAGTAACTCACATGCGTTTTTAAATTCGCGAAATTTTTTGCGATCGCCTGTAAATACCAAAGGGGGATTTATCTTGGGTTCAGGGGACTGAGCAGAGGTAAGTTGTGTCAGTCTAATTACCTGCTGCGACAGAGCCTGATTGTCTTCTTTTAACTCAGCAAGTGCGTGTATTACGCAGTTACTTGCTGTTTTAATTGTGTCACCTGAGTGGTTATTTCTGCTGAATCCATTTGTGGGTTCGTTCAATCTGTAACGCTCCTGCGTTTCATGTATGGTGTGGATTTTCAGCTGCAGAAATATTCCACTTCAGTAGTCATGTAAGAGAGATGCTGAGATACCATTCCCAACCTCAATGACTCATCATGTGTGGAAGGTCTTAATTCAGCTAGTAAATACACACACTCAACAAGCTGGTTCCTAGAGTGACTTTATGTATGTAGTAACACAGTGATGAAGATTTAAGAGACAGGTTGAGTGGAGGTGGTAGGTGACAGACACTTGAAGGTAAGACAGTAGCAGATAGATGCAGGTAGGTTTAGCAATCATGTATGGTAGCAGATGACAGAGTAGCAGGTGGACATACAAGAGAGATCAACCCAGTGCAGGAATAAGTAGCAGTAGTCTTAAGAGCTAGCAATCTAGATATGCAGATGTGATAAATAGTCTTTACTATGCAGAGCTAGATAGTGTAAGCTTAGTATAAGTTTATAGAGGGTTCCCCTGCGGGGTACTTAGCACTAATAGCAATACAGCCGAAGGTTGGTTCAGGAGGAGCGAATGATCCGGAAGCGGGATACAGGGATCAGCGCAGCGAGGTTCCGTCAGCGAGGTATGCTTGCAAGCACGAAAGCTTCAAGCCAAGTTAGCATCCAGGTAAGGGTGTTTGAACGAACACATGTGAGTGAGAACCGGCGATTTAAATAGCCATCTAGTCCGGCGCTGAGTGATGACAGCTTCAGTCTTAAAGGTGTATGCGCACCTTTCCAAAAGAGAATGGTGGGGCGCATACACTTGTGAAAAGAGTAATTTAGGGTACCAAAGGTACCGGAACATTACAGACAGCTTCCTGGAGGGATAGCATATGCGGGTTCGAACTAGGATTGGTGCTGTGACAGTTTTTTGGAAGGATAGCCTACACAGGTTGGAACTAGGATTGGTGCTGTGAGAGCTTCCTGGAGGGATAGCTTACGCGGGTTCGAACTAGGATTGGTGCTGTGACAGCTTCCTGGAGGGATAGCTTACATGGTTTGGATCTAGGATTGATGCTGTGACAGCTTCCTGGAGGGATAGCTTACACAGGTTGGAACTAGGATTGGCGCTGTGACAGCTTCCTGGAGGGATAGCTTACACGGGTTGGAACTAGGATCCAAACATTCCTGAGCTCATTCGTAACGACAAGGAGATCTCATAGTTGCTGCATCCAAGAGGAAACAGGGAGCTGACTTAGCCCACCGGGCTCCACCTACAACTAGATCAAGTGTAGTATCTGTTTTTAGCAGTGTCCAGTAGGGGCGCTCCACCATTATTCTGGCCCTTAGGCTGGGATAGCTGGCTGTATAGTATCCCTACTGGTATGATGGGGGTTCTGAGAAAACCTCCTTGTGAAAAATAATCTGAATTAAAAATCTGAAGGTGGAAATCAGTAGTACTTCCCTAGTGTGGAGGGTTATTAGGGGCTTAGTACCTCCTGATTCAAACAAAATTGCCTTGTCTGGCCCAGGTTCAGGGAGGCAGAGAGCCTGCGGTGGTGCCCCAGGGGGGTCACTTTGTATCACTATAGGTTTAGGACCCCACCGGTCAGAAAGGGCACAAGGCCACAACATCACTTTTTTTGTTCATGGGCCGGGCCTTTTGGCCTAAATCGGGAAATGTTTGTAATCAGGTTGCAAGGTCTAGCCACTGCACATGCACCGGCACCTATTTAATTTTAAATTAATTTTCCTCACTTGCACTTATATGTGTGTTTTTTTCTCTGGATTGTCAGGATCTGGGGACCCCCTTGTTAAAGGGAGAATTCACATTATTAAAAGTCCCCCACCCGCAAACTCCCACAATCACAGCCCAGGGTTGTGGGGAAGAGGCCATTGTCCGCATCAAAATGGGGACTAGGTGCTGTGGGTGTGAGGGGACAGAGCCCCCCCCACCCGCAAACCCCCACAACCACAGCCCAGGATTGTTGGGAAGAGGCCCTTGTCCGCATCAAGATGGGGACTAGGTGCTGTGGGTGTGAGGGCACAGAGCCCCCCACCCGCAAACCCCCACAACCACAGCCCAGGGTTGTTGGGAAGAGGCCCTTGTCCACATCAAAATGGGGACAAGGTGCTTTGGGGTGGGGGGGGGGCATAGCCCCCCGCTCCAAAGCAACCCCCATGTTGAGGGCCTGGTATGGTTCAGAGGGGAGGGGGGGGACGCTCGCTAATCCCTTCCCTTTCCTGACCAGCCAGGCTGCTTGCTCGGATAAGGGTCTGGTATGGATTTGGAGAGGGGACCCCTTGGCATTTTTTTTTCTTTGCCGTGGGGTTTCCCTTAAAATCCATACCAGACCCAAAGGGCCTGGTATGGATTCGGGGTGGGGGGACTCCACACCGTTTTTTTTTCACAAATTTGTTTGCCGGCAATTCTTTTTTTATACATTTAGCTGTCAGCGGCTGATGACTCATCGGTTGTTAAGGACGACCTGGCTGGCTTCCCGGCCTGATCCTTAGCAACCAGCTATATACAGTGTTTTTAAAGGGGGGAAAAAAAAAAAACACAAAACGCATAAAAGAATGCATTAAAAATGCAACACGTTTCTGGTGCGACTCCACTAAAATCTTTTACAAGCAAAAAGCAATCTGCTGCGGGGGAAAAAAAGTTCCCGACCCTTTCCAAAAAACGAACTGGCTGAAAAATGCATAGATATACACATGTACTATAGAAAACCATGATAAATGGATTGTAGTGCGTTTCTAAAAAATGCAAAAAAGCAAAAATGCAAAAAAACACCAAAAAGCGCATAAAGTAAATGTGAGATTTCAATTTGCTATATTGTTTCCTGCTTTCTTTCTGCTTGCTCAGGCAGGTATCACTTTCTAATAGCGGAGAGGGGGATACCGTTGTGTCGGTAGCACAATATTTCTCCTGCGATCACCGATGGTAAATAATAACAGCAGGACCCGGGTTTGGTTTGAAGTTTTTTTGCTTTACATGAAGTTTTTTTGCTTTACATCAGAAGAATAATTACTGGCGGTAGATCGCAGTGTGTCACTTTTTAATCACCCGGTTAAGTGGTACAGATGTTAACATCTACCGCAGCAACTTTACAGCCTTGCCGACATTTATGGGAGGGGGAGGGGGGGTTCCTGGGCGCTAACTGTGCGCTCAGTGCTCCGCGAGCCCCACTCGCCCAGGAAAGTTAATTACACGCAATTTGTTTGTTTTAAAGTCGTTAGCCGGTGCAACGTGTCCTTAATTACACTCACATCACTAATAAAAGAAAGTTTTCTCAAACTCATCAAGCGTACCGACTCGTTAATTAAACGCTTCATTTAATTTGTCATCCAAGGAACGGAGGAAGAGAACAGAGCAAGAACCGGCTGCATGCGAGTCCGAGCAAACACGGAGGACCGCCAGGGTGAGACAAGCGATGGAATGGAGAGATTTTAATAATTAAAAGCAAATAGAAACGTGGTCATTTGGAATTTGGTCATACCCCAACAGACTGCCATTGGGAGTGAGCTGAAGCAGACATACTATAGAGATAGATTTGTATCGTTTTTCAAATAAACTTCCAACTTAATCCTTTAAGGGCCAGTCGACTCAAAAGTGATCATTTATTCACAGGTTAAACTTAATGGGGGAAACCAGCCCCATACTTTGTAGGTTTTGAATCAGTGGTCTCCAAACTGCAGCCTAGGGAACAGATGCGGCCCTTTGTGTGCCTTTATCTGGCCCTTGGGACATTGCCACCCCCCCCCCCCCACTGACACCAACAATGGGGCGTAATTCCTGCTACTAACATCAACAATGGAGCACTGTTCCTCCAAATTAAGCCAACGAAGAGGCACTATCCCTTCCACTGACAACAATGAGGGGGCACTATTCCTCCCACTGATACCAATGACGGGGCACTATCCCTTCCACTGACACCAATGATGGAGCACTATTCCTCCCACTGACAACAATGACGGGGCACTATCCCTTCCACTGACACCAATGATGGGACACTATCCCTTCCACTGACAACAATGATGGGGCACTATTCCTCCCACTGACAACAATGATGGGGCACTATTCCTCCCACTGATACCAATCATGGGGCACTATTTCTTCCATTGACACCAATGCACCAATGATGGGGCACTATTTTTTTCCACTGACCCCAATGATGGGGTACTATTCCTCCCACTGTCATCAAAGATGGAGCAGTATTCCTCCTTCTAACAACACAAATGGAGCACTATTCCTCCCACTGACACCAATGATAGAACACTATTCCTCCCACTGACACCAATGATGGGGCACTATTCCTCCCACTGACACCAATGATGGGGCACTATTCATCCCACTGATACCAATGATAGGACACTATTCATCCCACTGACACCAAAGATGGGGCAATATTCCTCCTCCTGACACCAATGATGGGGCACTATTCCTCCCACGGTCATCATAGATGGAGCAGTAATCCCCCTACTGACACCAAAGATGGAGCACTATTCCTGCCACTAAAGCCAATGATGTGGCACTATTCCTCCCACTGAGACCAATGATGGGGCACTATTCCTCCCACTGACACTAATGATGGAGCACTATTCCTCCCACTGATACCAATGATGGGGCACTATTCCTCCCACTGAGACCAAAGATGGGGCAATATTCCTCCTCCTGACACCAATGATGGGACACTATTCCTCCCACAGACACCAATGATGGGGCACTCTTCTCCCACTGACACCAATGATAGAGCACTATTCTCCCACTGACACCAATGATAGAGCACTATTCCTGCCACAAAAAAATGATGGGGCATTATTCCTCCCACTGACACTTATGATGGGGCAATATTCCCCCCCTGACATCAAAGATGGGGCAATCATCCTTTCACGGACACCAATGATGGGGAGTTATGCCTAACACTAACGACAAAGATGGGGCACTTTCTGCTTGTTTGGGCAGGTATCACTTTCTAATGGCGGAAAGGGGGATTGCCTTTATTTGGCCCTTGGGACATTACTCCCCCTACTGACACCAACAATGGGGCATAATTCCTGCTACTATCACCAATGATAGGGTGATATTCCTCCCCTTAGTGCATATTTACATGTACTGGGGGAGGAATTGTTTGCATTGCTTACTCCCACTGATGCCAGGACATGTTCTACTTTTAATGACCACAGTCCAGCCCCCGTAAACTGGCTTTTGCTTAGTAAGTTTGAAGACCCCTGTTTAAGATTATCCAACAACAAATCATTCCTGATTGCTTACAAAGAGTTTTGGATGTTCCCTTTCACCCATTACCCCTCTAGTGTGTTGAAGTTCCTTCTAATACACTTTCCATAATATAAAAGGAAAACCCAGCTTCGGATGGTGGGTCCCCCTCATAATGGGCGCAGCAAGTAAGAAAAGGCAGGAACTCAGCACAGGGATGGCAGAAACTCCTCGTATCGGGCACGGCAGATGTAAAGACCCGGGAACTCAGCACAGGAATGGTGGAAACCCTCATATTGGGCGCAGCAGGTGTACAGACCTGGAAACTCATCACATGGATGGTGGGAACTTCTCATAATTGGCACAGCAGGTATACGGACCTGGGAACTCAGTGCAGAGATGGTGGTCTCATGGTTCATATCTAAAAAATGTTTTTTAAAAACCTATGGTTGCGGCCCCTCGAGACGGCACCCTGGCTGAGAAACACTGACTTAGAAAATCTCGAACTTTGATTTGTTTTTGATGCCAAGAACTAAAAGTACTACTTCCAGCCATCAATCTGCTATAGGCCGGATGGGACTTTTCTCCTTCTGAGTGGATGTCATATGACGTACTATCAAAATGCGCAGCTCACCCCGCTGCCACGCGATCTGTCACTGGCTGCCCCCCACCCGGATTGATCAGTGTACTGGCTCGCTGCCGGTACCATTTGACTGCTGTGACCAATCACAGCAGATCACATGACAGTTGTAAACATTGGATTGCTTCCTTTCGTTCCCTTTTTGTGGCAATTGTATTGTCAGCTGTGATTGGTCACAGTGATCACATGGTACAGACAGGGCCAATCACAGCCCATCTGTACCATGTGATTAGCTGTGTTCAATCACATCTAATCACAACAAAACAAACTGAATTAATCAGTTTCATTCAGTAAAATGCTTGCTTATAGCAATGTAGTTTACTGCTATAAGCAATCATACTTTAAAAAAATAAAACAATTTGAAAAAATCATGATCACTTACCAGGAGTAGTACAATGTTGCTTTGATAACAATATATTGCGCTAAGTCACAGTGTGTTATAAAAAATCGTACAAAAAAAAAAAAAAGAAAACAAATGTTATAAAAAATTACAAAATTGAAAAAATTATTACAATGTTTTTTTTTCGTACTTTCACCAGCGTCCCTGATCACCGTCATACCAGTTATATGATGAGGCTTTACTGCACTGATAACTGTATGTAAAAAAAAAAAAAAAATGGTGAGTTGTTTTTTTTAATTTCATCACTTTCCAAAAAAAATTATGACAAAAAATTACAACTTCAAAAAACTCGTCATGCCTCTTAATAAATACCTTGGGATGTCTGCTTTCCATAAAGGGGTCATTTGGGGGGTATTTCTACTGTCCTGGCATTTTAGGGCCTCAAGAAATGAGAGTCCACCAGTACATCAGGATTGATCGATTTTCATATATATATATATGAGAATGGAGAAAAAGGTGCGCAAACCTATGTGAATAAGTGTGAAAGCAGCACTTTGATAAATGTAAATGAAAAAAATATGTAACATATACAATAAGTTACAAAAGTACGCTAATATAAAAACAAGAGAACAATATCAAAATGTCCATAAACGTGAAGTCAAATAAATCAATCAATATTTTTTTCACATATATATATATATATATATATATATATATATATATATATATACCATAGTGTTATAACTTTCCAGTTATAACACTGTTTCCAGTTATATGTCTGTTTTTCATCCCATCCTTTTGCGGATGAAAAACGGAAATAATGCATGTCAATAGGAATGCGGATGTCGGTGGATGACCATCCGCTGACATCCGATTTGCGTCCTTTCCGATCAGTTCAGTTTTTTGGAACGGAAGAGAACCCTATTTTTTTTCCGTTTAAAAAAAGCAGAACGGACGCAAAAACGGATGTCAGCGGTGTCATCCGCTGACATCCGCAATCCCATTGACATACATTATCTCCGTTTATTATCCGCAAATAGATGGGATGATAAACGGACATACGGACCGGACACTCCAATGTGTCATCCGTGTCCGTAAAAAAAAAAGAAAAGTGCCTGAGCGGATTAAAAAACGGTCCGCCCCGTGTGAAAGGACCCTAAATAATTTACAATAATTTGGGTTATTTTTCCAAAATGAAATGTAGCAGAATACATTTTGCCCTAAATTTATGAAGAACAATTATTTATTTGCAAAATTTTATAACATAAATAAAGAAAAACACATTTTTTTTTTCAAAATGTTCCGTCTTTTTTTTAGCAAAAAAATAAAAAACCCAGTGGTGATTAAATACCACCAAAAGAAAGCTCTACAGGTGTTTGATATTTGGGCTCCAATTTTCCCTTAGGCCCCTTTCACACCTTCGGTCCGTTTGTCCGTTTTTCAATTATCCATTGACGGATGAAAAACAGACATCAATGTATCTCTATGTAAAAACGGATGACAACGGATGATCGTCCGTTAACATCCGTTTTCATCCGCTTCCGTCATTGTCCGTTTTTTTGAACGGATGAATGCCCTATTTTTCATCCATCAAAAAAAAGGATCGGACGAAAAACGGATGATAACAGAAGAAAACGGATGACAAACGGATAAAAAACGGATAACAACTGACGAAAAATGGATGACAACGGATGAAAAACGGATTAAAAATGGATAACAACTGACGAAAAATGGATAACAACTGACGAAAAATGGATAACAACTGACGAAAAACGGATGACAACTGACGAAAAATGGATAACAACTGAGGAAAAACGGATAACAACTGACGAAAAATGGATAACAACTGACGAAAAATGGATAACAACTGATACATTTGATGTGACTGACCTCATGAACTGAACGGACCGTATATGTGAAAGGGGGACCGTTCAGATCCGCCTGTTGGTTTTTTTGGCGGATTTGAACGGTCCCCCCATGCATTCCTATGTTGCATCAGATGGCAGCAGAGACATGTCCGCTGACATCCGACCCGATCCGATCCGTCAAATCTGGATGGATGGAAACCCTATTTTCCATCCATCCAGCGGATCGGATCGGATGGGATCGGATGAGAAGGGACCGACGGTCCGTTCCCATCTGATTTCCCCATAGAGATGCATGGGGAACTGACAGCTGTGTCTCCGCACACAGCGCGGAGACACAGCTGTCATCCTCCTGCTCAGCGGGGGATCGGCGGATCGATCCCCCGCTGAGAAAAACGGAGTCCGTTTGACAGACTACAAGTGTGAAAGAGCCCTTATGGTACACTGATACTCACCTGGAAGCACTTATATAGTCACGTTTGAGTGTCTCCAATATGGTCTAATCTCTGCGGACCCTTCATATGTCTTGCTGTCAAAATGGGATTGCGTACTCCCGCTGGTGACCTCATACATGTGAGCATTCTTTTTGCAATTATGTATTATGAGATAAAAATACTGTGTCAATGACCAATGTGTGTATATGTTAATTAATTGTTTGTTTATTATCTTATTAGTTTATATGAGCAATATCCAGAATCTCTTGTAGAAGCTATATCTATGTAGCGAAAAATGTCGAGAAATATTGGAATAATTGCTTGATTAACATGCAAAGAATTTCTTCTTTATGTATGTTTTTACTATTTGTATAAATAAAAATTGGAATCTTTTATTAGCTGCGGTATATATATATATATTTATATATATATACACAGTATATATATATATATATATATATATATATATATATATATATATATATATATATCTATTGTCAGTAGGAAAATGGTAAAGGAAAGCCGGGACTTTAAAGGCGTTGAACTCCCCCATCAGGTACTCCTAGAAAAAAAGAGGGAACCCCCAATTTGGTGGGACTATAAATGCGACTGAGCATTTACAGAGAAGAGAGACTAGTAAGTAAAAAACATAAAATACTTTATTGTTGTACATAAATAAAAAGAAAAATCAAACAAATTAGACAATGACAAAGATAACATCTGCTAAAATTGCATGCAATGACAGTTCACACTCAATATAGAAGACTCCAGGGTACACGTGGTAAGGAGAACCGGAGAGACCCTACGCATTTCGGGTGAAAACCCTTCTTCAGGGGTCAACCAAAATTCAAATCACATAATGTACCTATATAGGTAAAACATTAGTACTAGTGTTGAGCGAACACGGACTGTATTATTCGTGTTCGTACCGAATAATTGGATTTTTGTTACCCGAACACGAACACGGACACTTTACTGTATATTCGGGTAAAAATCCATGTTCGGTCGTTTTATTTCCGGGTTTTGCATGCTTTGGCGCTCTTTTAATGGCGGGCTTTCAACAGCCAATCAACAATCGTTTAACTGGTGTGCCTTAAGCCATCCCAGCCATGCCTGCAAATGAGTAGCTGTGATTGGCCGTCTGAAGCATGTGACCAAGTCTTTATAAGTTCGAGGCAGCCGCAGCGGCGTCATTATGCTGCTTAGATCAGGGACAGAGCACACATCAACGTGCTGGCTGCTGATTAGGGAAAGATAGGCAGGAAAAAACCATTTGTGTCCGGATAGAATTGAGGGACAGGTCGGAGTGTTTAGGCAGGGCGAGTTGTAGGCATTTTAGGGATAGAGTCTGCTGAATTATAGGGTCAGTGTGTTCTACAAACTACAATCGATATTGCTGTGTGGGGTGGGGTCTGCACTTAGTTCTCCTGATCTACGATCTCTTCTCAATCCTGTTAGGGACAGAGTCTGCTGAATTTTAGGGAAACTGTGTTCTACAAACTACAATCGATATTGCTGTGTGGTGTGGGATAGGAGATAGGCAGGTGTCAGTGATCCACATCCATTTTTCTGTGTGTGGGCTGCAGTGAACACAATCTTTTTGGGGTGCAGTGAACACAATCCTTTTGGAGTGCAGTGAACAAAATCTTTGTGGGGTGCAGTGAACAAAACCTTTGTGGGGGTACAGTGAACACAATCTTTGTGGGGTGCAGTGAAGACAATCCTTGTGGGGTGCAGTGAAGACAATCCTTGTGGGGTGCAGTGAACAAAATCTTTGGGGGGTACAGTGAACACAATCTTTGTGGGGTGCAGAGAAGACAATCCTTGTGGGGTGCAGTGAACAAAATCTTTGGGGGGGTACAGTAAACACAATCTTTGTGGGGTGCAGTGAACAAAACCTTTGTGGGGTGCAGTGAACACAATCTTTGTGGGGTGCAGTGAAGACAATCCTTGTGGGGTGCAGTGAAGACAATCCTTGTGGGGTGCAGTGAACAAAATCTTTGGGGGGTACAGTGAACACAATCTTTGTGGGGTGCAGAGAAGACAATCCTTGTGGGGTGCAGTGAACAAAATCTTTGGGGGGTAAAGTGAACACAATCTTTGTGGGGTGCAGTGAACAAAACCTTTGTGGGGTACAGTGAACACAATCTTTGTGGGGTGCAGTGAACAAAACCTTTGTGGGGTACAGTGAACACAATCTTTGTGGGGTGCAGTGAAGACAATCCCTTTGGAGTGCAGTGAACACAATCTTTGTGGGGTACAGTGAACACAATCTTTGTGGGGTGCAGTGAACAAAACCTTTGTGGGGTACAGTGAACACAATCTTTGTGGGGTGCAGTGAACACAATCTTTGTGGGGTGCAGTGAACAAAATCTTTGTGGGGTGCAGTGAACACAACCTTTGTGGGGTACAGTGAACACAATCTTTGTGGGGTGCAGTGAACAAAACCTTTGTGGGGTACAGTGAACACAATCTTTGTGGGGTGCAGTGAACAAAACCTTTTTGGGGTACAGTGAACACAATCTTTGTGGGGTGCAGTGAACAAAACCTTTGTGGGGTACAGTGAACACAATCTTTGTGGGGTGCAGTGAAGACAATCCTTGTGGGGTGCAGTGAAGACAATCCTTGTGGGGTGCAGTGAACAAAATCTTTGGGGGGTACAGTGAACACAATCTTTGTGGGGTGCAGTGAAGACAATCCTTGTGGGGTGCAGTGAAGACAATCCTTGTGGGGTGCAGTGAAGACAATCCTTGTGGGATGCAGTGAACAAAATCTTTGGGGGAAACAGTGAACACAATCTTTGTGGGGTGCAGTGAACAAAACCTTTGTGGGGTACAGTGAACACAATCTTTGTGGGGTGCAGTGAACAAAACCTTTGTGGGGTACAGTGAACACAATCTTTGTGGGGTGCAGTGAAGACAATCCTTTTGGAGTGCAGTGAACACAATCTTTGTGGGGTGCAGTGAACAAAACCTTTGTGGGGTACAGTGAACACAATCTTTGTGGGGTACAGTGAACACAATCTCATACTTCTGAAGCTTTGAGGGTGCTGCCTGTTCCATACTCCTCCTCCTCATCCATCCTTTTAGGTGTACAAACAATAGTAATTGGGGCCTAGTGTGGTGGTGTACGTGTGAAAAACATACACTTTTTTTTGATCATATTTCCTATTCCGCTATTCTATAAAAACCTTTGGGGCTCAATTAAATTGCGGAATAGTCTGTGTCGGTACGTGTGAGATCCACCTTTCCAAGTTTTTGGGGTTCATCTTATACTTCTGAAGCTTTGAGGGTGCTGCCTGTTCTATACTCCTCCTCCTCCTCCTCCTCCTCATCCATCCTTTTAGGTGTACAAACAATAGTAATTGGGGCCTAGTGTGCTTCTGTACGTGTGAAAAACATACACTTTTTTTTTGATCATATTTCCTATTCCGCTATTCAATAAAAACCTTTGGGGCTCAATTAAATTGCGGAATAGTCTGTGTCGGTACGTGTGAGATCCACCTTTCCAAGTTTTTGGGGTTCATCTCATACTTCTGAAGATTTGAGGGTGCTGCCTGTTCCATACTCCTCTTCCTCATCCTCCCTTTAGGGTAGGAAAAAATTTAATCGGGCCTAGTCTGTGTTTGTACGTGTGAGATACACAGTTTTTTATCCTATTCCGCTATTCAATACACACCCTTTTGGTGTAAAAAACATTAAATTGCGGCATAGTTTGCATATTTGACTGTGAGATACACCCGTGCGATACTGTTGTTCTTTTGTTCCGCTATTCAATAAAGACCTTTCTAGGGCAAGATCTTAAATTTCAGAAATATGAGGAGAGTGTCAAATAGGGGCCGTGGCCTGGGTCGTGGTGGTGCTGCTGCTAGAGCTCCTGTTGCAAGGAGAGGACGTGGTCGATCTGTGCCAGCTACACGCACAAGTGATACACCTTCCTCAAGTGTGAGTAGGCGACAGAACCTGCATCAGTATTTGGTAGGGCATCATACGCCCCTAGAAGTGATGAGGCCAGAACAAGTGGAGGCGATAGTAGATTGGTTTGCTGCTGACAGTGCCTCCAGTTCCTTCACATTGTCTCCCACCCAGTCTACTGCAGAAAGGTCACAGTTGGCACCTGCAGCCGATGTCCAACCGTCTTTCACCTCACCCCCTTGCAAATCAGGCAAGCAGTCTGAGCCCCAAGCCATACAGCAGTCTCTTCTTCTTTTTGATGACTCTGTCAGCAGGGTTTCCCAGGGCCATCCACCTAGCCCTGCCCCAGAAGTGGAAGAGATTGAGTGCAGCGATGCCCAACCACTTATTTCTCAAGATGAGTACATGCAAGGATCATCGCAGCACGTCTCCGATGATGACGAAACGCAGGTGCCAACTGCTGCAGCGTTCAGCATTGTGGAGACCGACAAGGAGGGCAGGGGTGAAGACTGGGTGGAAGATGATGTGGAGGACGATGAGGTCCTCGACCCCACATGGAATGAACGTCATGCAGGTGACCTGAGTAGTTTGGAGGAAGAGGCGGTGGTCGCACAGAGCCACCAGCACAGCAGAAGAGGGAGCAGGGTGCAGAAGCGGAGCGGCCGTGCCCTAGACACTACGCCCGCTACTGCCCAACGCAGCAAGGGAACGAGCGCACCAAAGTCAGCTCAAAGGAGTTCTCTAGCGTGGAAGTTCTTTAGAAAATGTGCTGATGACAGGACACGAGTGGTTTGCACCCTGTGCAATCAGAGCTTGAAGCGAGGCATAAACCTTCTCAACCTGAGCACAACCTGCATGATCAGGCATCTAAGTGCAAAGCACGAGCTGCAGTGGAGTACACACCTTCAAAACCAAGAAACGTCTCTGGCTCATCCTGCTTCCTCTTCTGCTGCAGTCTCGGCCGCTCCAGCCACATCTGTAGTGATACCGGCACCTGCCACCCCGCAAACAGACGATCTGTCAGCAACACCACCACCTGGGTCACCAACAACCATCTCCACAATGTCCCGTGGAAGCGTTCAGATTTCCATCTCCCAAACACTTGAGAGGAAGAGGAAGTACCCCCCTACCCACCCGCGATCCCTGGCCCTGAATGCCAGCATTTCAAAATTATTGGCCTTTGAAATGCTGTCATTCCGTCTGGTGGAGACGCACAGTTTTAAAAACCTTATGTCGGTGGCTGTCCCACAGTACGTCGTGCCCAGCCGCCACTACTTTTCCAGGCAAGCCATCCCTTACCTACACAACCAAGTGGGGGAAAAAAATCAGGTGTGCACTGCGCAACGCCATCTGTGCCAAGGTCCACCTAACTACCGATACGTGGACCAGTAAGCACGGTCAGGGGCGTTATATCTCCCTAACGGCACACTGGGTAAATGCAGTGGCGGATGGGCCTGAGGCGGATAGCAATTTGGCGCATGTCCTTCCACCACCGAGGATTGCAGGGCGCTTCAGTTTGCCTCCTGTTCCTAACTCCTCCTACTCCGCTTCCTCATCCTCTACCGCCTCCTCATCCGGACAGCGTAACACCTTCACCACCAACTTCAGCACGGCCAGGGGTAAACGACAGCAGGCAGTTTTACAACTTGCCTGTTTGGGGGACAAACCACACACCGCGCAGGAGTTGTGGAGGAGCATGGAACAGCAAACAAATGAGTGGTTGCTGCCAGCGAGCCTCAAGCCCGGCCTGGTGGTGTGCGATAACGGGAGAAATCTCATAGCAGCTCTGGGCCTAGCCGGTTTGACGCACATCCCTTGCCTGGCGCATGTGCTGAATTTGGTGGTGCAGAGGTTCCTTAAAAACTACCCCGATATGTCAGAGCTGCTGCAGAAAGTGCGGGCCGTTTGTGCGCACTTTCGGCGTTCTCACCCTGCTGCTGCTCACCTGGCAGCGCTGCAGCGTAACTTCGGCCTTCCCGCTCACCGCCTCATATGTGACGTGCCCACAAGGTGGAACTCCACCTTGCACATGCTGGAAAGACTGTGCGAGCAGCAACAGGCCATAGTGGAGTTTCAGCTGCAGCACGCACGCGTGAGTCGCTCTGCGGAACAGCACCACTTCACCACCAATAACTGGGCCTCCATGCGAGACCTGTGTGCCTTGTTGCGCTGTTTTGAGTACTCCACCAACATGGCCAGTGGCAATGACGCCGTTCTCAGCTTAACTATCCCACTTCTATGCCTCCTTGAAAAAACAATTCGGGCGATGATGGAAGAGGATGTGGCACAGGATGAGGAGGAGGAGGAGGAGGATGAAGAGGTAACATTTCAAAGGCTTTCAGGGCAGTCATTCGCAAGGGGCTCCGAGGGTGGGTTCCTGCACACACAAACGCCAGGGACACAATTGTCCAGCAGGGGCACAGTTCTGGAGGATGAGGAGGATGAGGAGGAGGAGGAGCTGGAGGAGGAGATGGAACCATGTTCACAGCAGGGTGGCACCCAGGCCAGCTCATGGCCATCACTGGTGCGTGGCTGGGGGGATACAGAGGACACGGACGATACACCTCCCACAGAGGACAGCCTTTCGTCGCCTCTGGGCAGCCTGGCACACATGAGCGATTACATGCTGCAGTGTCTCCACAACGACCGCCGAGTTGCCCACATTCTAACTTGTGCTGATTACTGGGTGGCCACGCTGCTGGATCCCCGTTACAAGGACAACGTACCGTCCTTAATTCACTCACTGGAGCGCGATCGCAAGATGCGCGAGTACAAGCGCACGCTGGTAGACGCGATGCTGCTGGCATTCCCATCTGACAGCGGGGCCACAGTGGAAGCACAAGGCAGAGGAGGAGGAGGAGGAGGTCGCCAACTCAACCAGGGCACCGCCAGCACCTCAGAAGGCAGGGTTAGCATGGCCAAAACGTGGAAAAGCTTTGTCAGCACGCCACAACAAACAGCAGCACCAGCAGCTCAGATGGAACGTCTTAGCAGGAGGCAGCATTTTACCAACATGGTGGAGCAGTATGTGTGCACACGCCTACATGTAGTGAATGAGGGGTCTGCCCCCTTCAACTTCTGGGTCTCCAAATTGGGCACATGGCCTGAGCTTGCCCTTTACGCCTTGGAGGTGCTGGCGTGCCCTGCAGCCAGTGTATTATCTGAACGGGTATTTAGCACGGCTGGGGGTGTTATAACAGACAAGCGCAGCCGCCTGTCCAGAGACAATGTGGACAAGCTCACGTTCATTAAAATGAACCAGGCATGGATCCCACGGGACTTTTCCGTACCTTGTGCAGAATAGCAATGGATACCGTCCTTACCCAGCCATTGTTCCATTTTTGTTCTTTCTCACTCTTTTGGGGTGTACCCTCATTTAAAATTTGTGAAAAGAAGCAGTGTTGGCTACCTCGTCCTCCTCCTCAGGGCCAGATTAACGTAGGGGCTATTGGAGCTGCAGCTCCATGCAGGCCCCTACCTTTTATATAGGCCCCGGGTTGGCCATATTCACTGTGACCGCTCTTCTGTCACTTGTAAACACAGAAGTCTGGCTTCTATGCTCGCTTCCCCAGGCAGCACCCTCAGAACCTCCCCACACAGCGCGAAGGCCGGACAAGGAGGGACAGTTGCCGATGCATGGATGTGTTTATGGGCTTCAGAGACAGCATCCCATGTTGAATTAGGCATGCATGGCTGCACCCTTCCTCCTCTGGGTGCATGCCAAGGCACGGCCCTTAAGGCCCTTCAAAATCCTCAGCACCAAGACCATGATGCTCTTAATCCGGCCCTGGTCCTCCTCCACCGCCGCTTCCACCTACACCGCCCATAGGTGTGCGCAGCCTATTGCATTAGGGTGTGCACCCCAAAGTTGAAATACACATGCATGTGTTTGCCTACATGTACATGGCCCCGATACATTACTCTCCCTGCTGGAAAAGAGAAATAGAGCAGAGCAGGTGCGAGGGAGATCTTTCCCATCTCCTCACTGGCAAACAGAGCGATAATGCTATGTGCCCTAGGTGATTAGGGTGTGCCCAGGTACACCAGGCACACCCTGTGCGCACGCCTATGACACCGCCACATCCACCACCACCTCAACCTCCCTCCTACTCCTTATGGGCCTCGTCCTTCAGAGATGAAGAACATTGTTTTATTTTTCTGTTTTTTTTTTGTTGTTTTAAGTTATTTCCCTATCCACATTTGTTTGCAGAGCACTTGCCATGCTCTTAACTACGTTTTGCTGCCATTTGCAGCACTCTAGCCCTTTCCATTGGTGTTTTAGAGCCATTTTAGTGCCTTAAAGTTCGGGTCCCCATTGACTTCAATGGGGTTCGGTGTCCGGGAAAAGTTCGGCAAAAGTCCGGGACACAGACCCGGACTTTTTTTTAAAGTTCGGCCGAACCCGTCGAACACGGACATCTAGGTGTCCGCTCAACCCTAATTAGTACTACAAATTGAAAATATGTATAAGAAGAATACACTTCAATTGGGATAACTCAATGATAAATACGTAACACTTGGGTCTTCATATAAACCGAGGGGAGCTGTCGTTAAAAACCGGTAGAGTATACCAGTGAAGGAAGGTGCCTTCCAATTGATGGAGATGTTTTAAAGAACAATACACATCATAAAAGTTACATGGAACAAAATCGGTGACCCATTGTGCAGCCCCCCTCCTTTCTAAGAAATATAGAAAAGGGAAGCTTTTGGGGTACCGCCCCAATGACCATCAAACAAGGAGGCTGGATGGCCAGACTCGAGGGGATGGGACTCCACCCAAACGCGTTTCGCCTTGTGGCTTCTTCAGGGGTATTTTCACATAGGTTTCACAGAAGTTAAAATGTGTGAACAGTATTGCGGTCAATCACGAGGAATATAGAGATCACTGCATGCAGGTAGGAAGACAACCACAGCCAGATCTAATGACCAAAGAGGTCACAGGGCAAAGAGGAATACAGTAAACCCCCCTCCGTTCCGAACCCAGCCGCGAAAAGTGAAAATCCGCGAAATAGAAAAACCCTATTAAAATGCATTGTAGGCAGTTTTTTTTTACTGTCACTGTACGTGTAAAAGCATTTTAAGGTCTTTAAACACACTTTTAAAACAATAGAAACTAATTTAAGCACATAAAAGATACTGAGGGACATAGCAAGAGCTATGGAAAACACAAAAATATTTCATTTTTAATGATTTATATAGTAAAATAACATTACAAAAAAAAAAAAATGCAATATACCGGGACCGCAAAAACTGAACCGCGATGGAGCGGGGGTTTACTGTACCTCCCAAGTCCCCAAAAGACCCCCAATGGAGGACGGAGAGAAAGAATGTATAAACCTTAGTCCACTTTAAATGGAAGTCATATGGTCTTCAGTTGCTAATCTGTGAGTCAGCAAGAAATCCCTTTAGATTAAGGCGTCAGGTTGTTGGGAGGAAGCCAAAGGAGTGTTCAAATCCAAGCAGGTTTATTCTGGATGGAGGAACAACGAACACCAATTTTCAATACAAAAGAAAGCTCTAGTTGTGTGAACAAAATGATACAAATTTAGTTTGGGTACAGTGTTGCATGACCACGACAGTGCTGAAAGCTGAAGATTGGCCTGGGCAGGAAGGGGGTAGAAGTGCGTGGTATTGAAGTGGTTAACTAATATACTGCTTTCTTCATGCTATCCACATAAAGGAAAGTTCTATAAAGGTCTGATAAAAGAAAAAAGAGACCTCAGGAAAGAGAAACTCAACTTCAGTCTGCACAGCAGGCCGGAAGATGAAAGTGAAGAGCCATCATGTTGGGTTCTTCGACCTCTCGGACTCGGTGCCCCTTTGTAGTTTAACCCCTAACTCCGGGTCTGGTACTGATAAATTAAAAAATAAGTTCTAATATTCTAGAGAGAGACTTTATTCAGAGATCCAGGGAACATTTCACACACACAGGGCTGAATCCGTAATGAACAATCTATTTACGAGAACAAAATTCAGCTTCAGCTTGACCTTGAAGGATCAATAAAACAACTAAAGCCGGCGCTTTCACTTGCTGTAAAATTCAGCTCTGTGACACTCCCATATATTTAGGAGCAGAATACTTAAACACTCTGATAGTCTGAGGGCATAAAAGATTGCTGCAATGTGTGGACCTTTCCAATAAGAAAGGAAAAAGTAAACATTTTTTTTAATGGGCAATAAAAATAAATAAATAAATGAATAAAAGATATGATGGCAGGACCGTCTTAACCGCTTGCCGACCGCCGCACGACTATTTACTGCGGCGGTCAGCCCCGTACAGGGGACCAAGTGACGTAGGACTACGTCGCTAGCCTGTGAGCCTCTAGGGGGCGAGCCCCCGCTCGTTCCATAAGAAGTCCACGCGTGTGACCGGCGGACCCAATGTCCGTCGGCCACTCGCGATCTCCCCGTGGAGAGGGAGAAAGGCAGGCGGCTGATGTAAACAAAGCCGCCTGTCATTCTCCCTGATGTAAGAACAGAGATCATACGATCCTGCTATGTAGGATCGTATGTCTCTGTGCTTACATCACTAGCCACGCCCCTTTACAGTTAGAAGCACGCCCCTAGGGTCACACTTAACCCCTGCATCACCAATAAAGTTAACCCCTTCCCTGCCAGTGTAATTTTTACAGTAACAGTGCATATGTATAGCACTGATTACTGTAGTAATGTCACTGGTAACCCCAAAAGTGTCAAAAATATCAGTCAAGGGTCCGATCTGTCTGCCGCAATGTCACAGTCCTGCAGAAAAAAAAATCACAGATCGCCGCCATTACTCGTTAAAAAAAAAAACACCAAAAATTAAATAAATCTTTGCCTTAGTTAGTAAACACAATAACTTTTGCGCAAACCAATCAAAATACGCTTATTGCAATTTTTTTTACCAAACATATGCAGCAGAAAACAAACTGGCCAAAAATGTTAAAAAATTTTGATTTTTACATTTTTTTGGGGGAATTTCATATAAAAAAATTTGAAAAATATTGTTATTTTTTCAGAATTGTCGCTCTTTTTTTGTTTATAGCGCAAAAAGTAAAAAATCGCACAGGTGATCAAATACCACCAAAAGAAAGCTCTGTTTGTGGGAAAAAAAGGACGTCAATTTCATTTGGGTACAGCGTCGCCAACCGCGCAATTGTCCGTTAAAGTCACGCAGTGCAGAATCGCAAAAGAGGGCCTGGTCAGGAGGGCACAGTATAGGGGGGAGGCAGAAGGGCACAATAATGGGATCAGGAGGGCACAGTACTGGGGTCAGGAGGGCACAGTACAGGTTCCAGGACACTGCCTGAGTCATTCTGGGATAGCTTAGAAAAAAAGCATGACTGTCCCAGCAAATCCGGAACAGTTGGCAATTATGATGTAATGCAAGATTATCATGGGGCCTCTGGTTATTGCCCAAGGGTGTCCATTCATTGAGAAAGCCCTGTGTGATGGGTGAGGGTCAAAGGGGGAGACAATTGTTGCCCCCCCCCCCAAAAAAAAAAACGATGGAAAACTGTAATTTTTCAGTTTTTTTTTAGATCCATGTTACTGTATTCATTTCAATGTTATCTCTAAAAAAGACTAAGGATAAGCAGAGTGATTTTTTTGGTTAAATTTTGTCATTGGCCAAATTGAAATTTCTCAATTTATCTTATTGAGCTTAGGTTAAAACTGCTTGAAAAAAGGAAAAGGAAAGCAAATAGTGGACTTCGGATTGGTGTATTCCCAATGAGTTGGCCCACCCTTTACAGCTATAACAGCTTCAACTCTTCTGGGAAGGCTGTCCACAAGGTTTAGGAGTGTGTCTATGGGAATGTTTGACCATTCTTCCAGAAGCGCATTTGTGAGGTCAGGCACTGATGTTGGACGAGAAGGCCTGGTTCGCAGTCTCCGCTCTAATTCATCCCAATGGTGTTCTATCAGGTTGAGATCAGGACTCTGTGCAGGCCAGTCAAGTTCTTCCACCCCAAACTCCATGTCTTTATGGACCTTGCTTTGTGCATTGGTGCGCAGTCATTTTGGAACAGGATTGGCTCCCACTGCTGTCAAACAAAGTCAGTTAGCCAATCAGGAGACAGAGGGAGAGGGGCTGAACCGTGGCTCTGTGTCAAAATGGACACACAGAGCTGCGGCTCGGCTCCGGTGCCCCCATAACAAGTTGCTTGCTGTGGCGGCACTCAACAAGAGGGAGGGGCCAGGAGCGTCGGTGAAGGGAACCCGGAAAAGGAGGATCAGGGCTGCTCTGTGCAAAACTATTACACAGAGGAGGTAAGTATTACATGTTTGTTAGTTTTAAAGAAGAAAACCTGAGACTTTACAATCACTTTAAAGTGTTACTAAACCCAGGAGCCTGCAGTCACTATATCTGGTCTCCCCAGGACTCTGCAGTCACTATATCTGGTCTCCCCAGGAGCCTGCAGTCACTATATCTGGTCACCCCAGGAGCCTGAAGTCACTATATCTGGTCTCCCCAGGAGCCTGAAGTCACTATATCTGGTCTCTCCAGGAGCCTGCAGTCACTATATCTGGTCTCCCCAGGAGCCTGCAGTCACTATATCTGCTCTCCCCAGGAGCCTGCATTCACTATATCTGCTCTCCCCAGGAGCCTGCAGTCACTATATCTGGTCTCCCCAGGAGTCTGCAGTCACTATATCTGGTCTCCCCAGGAGCCTGCAGTCACTATATCTGGTCACCCCAGGAGCCTGAAGTCACTATATCTGGTCTCCCCAGGAGCCTGAAGTCACTATATCTGGTCTCTCCAGGAGCCTGCAGTCACTATATCTGGTCTCCCCAGGAGCCTGCAGTCACTATATCTGCTCTCCCCAGGAGCCTGCAGTCACTATATCTGGTCTCCCCAGGAGCCTGCAGTCACTATATCTGGTCTCCCCAGGACTCTGCAGTCACTATATCTGGTCTCCCCAGGACTCTGCAGTCACTATATCTGCTCTCCCCAGGAGCCTGCAGTCACTATATCTGGTCTCCCCAGGACTCTGCATTCACTATATCTGGTCACCCCAGGAGCCTGAAGTCACTATATCTGGTCTCCCCAGGAGCCTGAAGTCACTATATCTGGTCTCCCCAGGAGCCTGAAGTCACTATATCTGGTCTCTCCAGGAGCCTGCAGTCACTATATCTGGTCTCCCCAGGAGCCTGCAGTCACTTTATCTGGTCTCCCCAGGAGCCTGCAGTCACTATATCTGGTCTCCCCAGGAGCCTGCAGTCACTATATCTCATGGGTCTCCAAACTGTGGCCCTCCAGTTGTTCTGAAACTACAATTCCCATCATGCCTAGTCATGTTTTTGAATGTTAGAGTTTTACAATGCCTCGTGGGACGCGTAGTTCCACAACAGCTGGGGGGCCGTAGTTTGAAGATCCCTGCTATATCTGGTCTCCCACAGTACACAGAACATGGAAATGCAATTATTTTAGTAAATATAAATTGCTAAATACCTTTTCTCATCAGCAGTATATAGCAGTCTTGTGACTATCAGTGTCTGGTTAAAGCTTGTAGGAGAAGTTTCCATTCACCTCTGACTGTCCTATGAGGCTGCAGGACCCCTGACCCTCTGTCTGGGCAGTGCTGATTGGCCCTGTGCTGAGCACATGCACTCTCCCAAAAAAAAAAAAAAAAAACCTCTCTAACAATACACACCAAACTAAGCATGTGCAGAGTGCCTCCAAGGCTCTGTACTATCAGGAGATGGATTGGGGACTGTGGAAGAAGGGGAGGATCTGAGAAAACAGGACCAAATAGCCTTTCTATCCCTTAAGTTCCACAGTGAGTATAATAAGCATGCTTTACTGCATATTCAGACTGATTTTTACTGTTGTGCGTTTAGTAAGACTGTAACATTTTTCATTGCATACTTTATTTTAGACCCAGTGAGGTCATCCCTGGGTCCCTGTGCTTCTCTATGCAATGCACGCTGATCATGGCTGGTGGGAGGGGCCAGCAGGGTGCTGAACATCGCTTCCTGTAAACATTACAGAACCCTTCCTCAGTATTCCTCTCAGGAGCCCTTGGTCCTGATGCAAGCAGTGGGAGGAATTATTTAAATATCCAAATGCCCTGATAGGTGGGTGTCAGTCTGGAGGAGTGGGCGTTCCTATGCAGACTGCATTGGCATTAACCACTTAAGCTCCAGAAGATTTACTCCCCTTCATGACCAGGCCATTTTTTTGCGATATGGCACTGTGTTGCTTTAACGAACAATTGCGCAGTCGTGCAACACTGTACACAAATATTGATGTATTTTTTTCCCCACAAATAGAGCTTTCTTTTTGTTGTATTTAAACACCTCTGCGATTTTTATTTTTGCGCTATAAACAAAAAAAGTCACAATTCTGAAAAAAAAAAAAAAGCAATATTTTTCAATTTCTGCTATAAAACATTCCCCCAAAAAACTTAAGGCCCCTTTCACACTTATGCAACGCAATTTTACCTCGATTTCGCGGCGTGATTTTGCAGCGATTTTGACGCGATTTTGAAAGCAATGGCAAGTCTATATGCCTCAAAACGCATTAAAATCGTGGCAAAGTAGTGCAGGAACTACTTTGAAGTCGGCGCGACTTCAAAATGCACTGATATGAATGGGGCTCATTGAAAATAATGGAAAACGACTTGTCATGCGATTTTGCGGTCCAAAATCGCGGGACAAGTCGCACTAGTGTGAATGGGGCCTTAAAATCAAACTTTTTTTAACATTTTAGGTCAATTTCTTTTCTGCTACATATTTTTGGTAAAATAAAATCGCAATAAGTGTATTTTGATTGGTTTGCGCAAAAATTATCGCGTCTACAAACTACGGGAAAGATTTACAGTCAGGTCCATAAATATTGGGACATTGACACAATTCCAATCTTTTTGGCTCTATACACCACCACAATGGATTTGAAATAAAACAAAATTTCCCACAAATAGAGCTTTCTTTTGGTGGTATTTATTTATTTATTTTATTTTATTTCAGGTACTTATATAGCGCTGTCAATTTACACAGCGCTTTACATATACATTGCACATTCACAGTATTTGATCACCTCTGCGGTTTTTATTTGTTGCGCTATAAATAAAAGAAGAAAAATTAATTATGTCCAACCAATCAAGTCCTGCACCCCCACCCCAATAGAAATGTATAAGAAATTGTGAGCGAAAAGGGGGCTATTCCGGTGCTAGACAAACCCACTCAAACTGACACCATCAACAATAATATGTAAAAACATTTATTTTATTTTATATCAAAAGATACAATGTCATAGATAACTAACAAAAAAAGAGCAACAATTTAAAAAAAAAAACAAAAAACAATATTTTTTACTTTTTGCTATAAAATATATCCACAAAGAAAATGAAAAAAAAAAAATCTAATTTGTTCATCAATTTAGGCCAATATGTATTCTGTTACATGTTTTTTTGGTAAAGAAAAAAAAAAAAATCCCAATAAGCGTACATTGATTTGGTTTGCCTAAAAGTTATTGTGTCTACAAACTATGGGATATTTTTACAGAATTTTTATTTATTTATTGATTATATTTATTTTTTATTAGTAATGGTGACGATCAGTGACTTATAGCGGGATTGTGACATTGCAGCGGACAAAATCGGACATTAACTGACAATTTTTACACATTTTGGGGACCAATAACACTAAGGCTCGGTTCACACAGGGGCGGCTTCAAAGTCGCCCGACTCTGAAGCTACCCTTTAGAGTCGGGCGACTTTCAAGCCGCCCCGTGCAACGTGACCTCAGCGTGGCTTGCAAACAACTTCTCTAATAGAAGTCAATGCAAGTCGCCCCAAAAGTAGTGCAGGAACCTTTTTCTAAGTCGGAGTGATTTGAGTTGCTCTGATTAGAACGGTTCCATTGCGCTGAATGGAGTGCGACTTGTCAGGCGGCTAAATCGCCTGACAAGTTGCCCCAGTGTGAACCGGGACTAAGCCCCGGTTCACACTACTGCGTGTGCGGGGTTCGCATGTCATGTCGGAGCGCACTGCTCCGACAAGACATGCGATCAGCTGTGCGGTGCGAGTTTAGCCATACAGTTTGTATGGCTAAATTCGCATCGCACCCGCAGCAAACACGCACAGGAGGCATTTTTGCTGCCGCATCAGGATTGGATCGCACAGCGGTTCACACTTGTGCGATCCGATCCTGTGCGAACTGCACGATCGCACTGCGATATGCGATCAAACTGGGGGTGTCGTTAAGATTACATTGACACCCCCAGCGTATCGCATATGGCAGTGTGAACTGCCGGGGGTGCGTGTGCGATGCGGGAACAGGCTGCGAGTTCGCAGCCTTCCCGCATCGCATCAGTGTGAACCGAGCCTAACACAGCGATCAGTGCTTAACCTCCCTGGCGGTATGATTATGTCAGGAATTCTGTACCGAAAGCGGTACAATTTTTGGCATGGAAATTTGGCGTTATGTATTATAGGCCTACAATTCTTAGTAATTACTGACTTAAACCTGACCAAAACAAGACTCTAGTAGACATCCCAGATGTGATAAATTTGAAACACAAACGCATGAATTATAATCGAATCAATAATATAATTTTATTATATAATATATAATATATATATAATATAATATATACTATATAACAAAATTATATTATTGATTAGATTATAATTCATGCGTTATATATATATATATATATATATATATATATATATATATATATATATGTATATATATATATATATATATATATATATATATATATATATATATATATATATATATATATATATATATATATATGTATATATATATATATATATATATATATATATATACATATATATAAAATATATATATATATATATATATATATATAATATATATATATATATATATATATATATAATATAAATATATGTATATGTATGTGTGTATGTGTGTATATATATATACATATATATATATATATATATATATATATATATATATATATATATATATATATATAATATATATATATATATATATATATATATATATATATATATATATATATATATATATATATAAAATATATATATATATATAATATAAATGTTATGTGTTTGTGTTTTGTGCAACGTTCAGCGTTTGAATTTCCCTCCCTAGTTCCGCTCCCATGTAGCATTGCTGCTGCAGGGAACGGAACTAGGAAGTCATCAGACCGACGGACAAGCCGCGGGGATCTTGGCGGCGATCACAGCAATGGGAGATCATCGCTGGATCGCCAGGAGAAGGTAAGAGACACCGCTGCGCGCTCTGCACATCCACCCCGAGCGTGACTCGGGGATACCGATAACAGCATGGAAAATCCACCCCGAGTCACGCTCCGGGATACCGCTAGGCAGGTTAAAAAAAAAAGCACTGTCACTGTACTAATGACACTGGCTGGGAAGGGATTAACATCGGGGGTGATCAAAGGGTTAAATGTGCCCCTAGGGAGTGATTGCTAACTGTGGTGGAGGTGCTTTTGCTGTGAGAAAGCAGAAACACAGGATCACTACCTTCCCTTCTCACAGAACATAGGCAGACCGCCATTCTCTGCTTCTTCGAGTCCCAAACGATCACCAGGTGTCAGTGGACATTGAGTCCGCCGGACCAGCTGATTAGCTCCCACTGTGTCCAATCACAGAGGGAGCCGGTCGCCGGCGGCGTGTGTGGGCGCCCCAGACGCAGTAGTGCAGAATCACGTACCTGTATGTGATTCTGCACACAGGAGCCGTAAATGTAGGCACGAAGTTAAGATCACATTTGTGCCTCCATGATTAACCATTTCTGGACCGGGCCTTTTTCTGACACTTGTTGTTTACAAGTTAAAATCAGTTTTTTTTTGCTAGAAAATTACAGAACCCCTAAATATTATAGATTTTTTTTTTTTTTAGCAATATTTTTTATCACACCGTATTTGCGCAGCAGTTTTACAAACACAACCCCGGTATTTAATGTCAAAGGACCGACATAAATACATGGCGGGAGGTCCGTAAGTGGTTAAAAGAACTGAAATGAAAGGGGACCATCAGACTGGAGAGGAAAGGGCTAGATGATGCTAGGAGTCCTCCAGCCAGGAAATACAGCGGGCTCTAGCTGACTTTCCACAGTTTCTAATGCACATTGTGAGGAGCTCGCAGTGTGCGGTGAAATCAGAGGAAGCCGTTTCCATCCAGGAGAGGAGCAGGTACAGCTGTGCAAGACTGGAGGAGAGGAGGTCAGATTTATTATACATTTATTGTCTGGGAATCGCACAACCCCAGAGAAAGCTGCAAAGCCATCTATCAGGATGAATGGAGACGCCAAACCCCCCCCCTTCGTTGAGCTGACAGCTTGCATGCCGCTGTGATCCTCTGCGCTTGCTACATGCAGGTTATCGGGTTAAAGATGTTGTCTGAATGAGCTCTATTTAGCGGTGAGTGAGCGCGCTGAACCACGACGCCCGACCCATAAATAAAACATATGTGATAATAATACGGCACATTTACACAGCGTCTGCTCTGATAGCTGCGACATGAAACGCACACCCAACAGCCGATTACATTGGAAGTTAACAACTTGCCGCCCGCCTGCCCGCTCACGGTACATTCGCTGCACAGCCAAGCACCACGACGTACCCGTACGTGGCAGTGAACTTCCTAGTTTCCGGGCACCCCCCGCTGACCCGTGCTGCGATTGTGCACAACATGAATTTGTCAGCAGAGACCACACAACCGCTCCAGGTGGAAATGCTTTCAAAAATTCTCACAGTAAGGCCCCTTTCACACGGGCGCACCGCCCATCGGAGTCCGTAATGCTCAGCGGGAGATCGATCCGCTGATCCCCGCTGAGCAGGCGGATGACAGCTCCGTCTCCGCTCTGTGTGTGCGGAGACGGAGCTGTCAGATCCCCGCTCTCCTCTATGGGGAGATCGGATGAGAACGGACCGCCCATCCGATACGATCCTCCAGACGGATGGAAAGTAGGGTTACCATCCGTCCGGATTTCACGGGCAGGATCGGATCGGATAGCAGCGGGTGTTAGAGGACATGTCTCCGCTGACATCCACTGCCCCATAAGGATGCATGGATCATCCGATCAGGTCTGCCTGAAAAACTGACAGACCCCCCACACAAAGCCCCCCTTAATTTAGAGGCCCCTCCACACAAAGCCCCACTTACATCAGAGACCCCCTACACACATCAGAGACCCCCCCCACACAGAGACCCCTTAACATCAGAGACCCCCCCACACAAAGCCCCCTTACATCAGAGAGCCCCCCCACACAGAGAGCCCCCCTTACATCACAGACCCCCCACGCAAAGCCCCCTTACATCAGACCCCCCCGTGGAGCACCCCACATCACAGACCCCCCACACAAAGCCCCCTTACATCAGACCCCCCATGGAGCCCCCACACATCAGAGAGCCCCCCTTACATCACAAAGCCCCCTTACATCAGACCCCCCCCTCCCACGGAGCCCCCCACATCAGAGAGCCCCCCCTTACATCACAGACCCCCCTCACACAGAGCTCCCCACAAAAAGCCCCCCCTTACATTTTTTAAAGGAGAGAGTCCTCACTTACCTTCCGCTCTCTGCAGCTTTTTTTTTCTTTAAACTTCCCGCCCACACATCCCCGGGAGTGTGGGCGGGCGGGAGGAGGAGGAGAAGGGTCGGGGCAAGGAGGAGCTGACGATCTCTCCTCTGGCGTCAGTGCAGGGAGGGAGGAGAGATCGTCAGCGTGGAAGGATCGGAGCGGAGGCTGAGCTGTGTGAGAGATACACAGCTCGCCTCACTGCATCAGTAGGGTGACCGAGGCACAGCCGCACAGCAGGAGGTAAGCGGCGGCCGCGGCCTGTGTTAACCCTGTCCAGGCCGCGGTCGCCGCTCACCTCCCGCTGTGCGGCCTGAATCACCTGGTCTTCTGCGAGCTGTGATGGCCGCACGGCGCCCTTGTTGCCCATGGCGCCCTGTGCGGCCGCACGGCTCGCACACCCCAAAGGCCGGCCCTGGGTGCAGGGTGCAGGCTCTATGTGCAAGCCATATAGAACAAAAACGGTGTCTGGACTGCCGCACTCCAATGCAAATATATATTGAAGAGGGGATAAAATACCACAGCATACAGAGGAACGGATCAAAGACAGCTGACGCGTTTCACACTACTAACAGTGCTTAACCACTTGCCGACTGCCCACCGCAGTTTTACTGAAAGCAGGCTGGCTCGGGTGCGCAAACCGAGGCGGTCACGCACGTGGTGCTGGAGGGACGAGCGCGTGCCTTTGGCAGCGTGCCCCCGCCCTGACTAGGCAGCATGGATGCCGATGCACAGGGCCGGCGGCAATCGCAATCGCTCCCCGCTGAGAGAGAAGGGCGGTCAGCTGTTGTAAACACAGCCAACCATTCTTCTCTCTAGAATTACCCCAGAGCACCTGTGATCCTTCTATATAGGAACACAGGTCTCTATGATCATTTCATAAGTCCCTCTCCCATAAAGTTAGAATCACTCCCCTAGGCTCACATTTAACCCTTTGATCATCCACAGGATTAACCCCTTCCCTGCCAGTGTCATTATTACAGTAACAGTGCATATTTTTAGAACCGCTGTTCTGTCAAGAATCCTGTGATCCTCTTATTTAGGATCACAGGTATCTGTGTTGATTTCACAAGCCCAGCCCACACACAGTTAGAAAACACCCCCTAGGGACACCTTTAACCCTTTGGTTGCCCCTGGTGTTAACCCCTTCCCTGCCAGTGTCATTATTGATCGCAGATCGCAGCCATTACTAGTAAAAAAAAAATTAAACAAATAAACATGGCATAAATCTATCCCCTAGTTAGTAAACACAATAACTTTCGTGCAAACCAATCAAAATACGCTTATTGCGATTTTTTTTAACAAAAGTATGTAGTAGAAAACAAATTAGCCTAAAAGGATGAAAACATTTTATTTATTTTTTTTTTTTTTTGGGGGGGGGGGGGGGATATTATACAGCAGAATGTGAAAAATATAGTTTCTTTTTTTTCAGAATTGTCGCTCTTTTATTGTTTATAGCGCAAAAAATAAAAATCGCACAGGTGATCAAATACCACCAAAAGAAAGCTCTATTTGTGGGGAAAAAAAGGACATCAATTTTATTTGGGTACAGCGCCGCACGACAGCGCAATTGTCAGTTAAAATAACGCAGTGCTGAATCACAAAAAAAATGGCCTTGGAAGAGGACTCCAGTGGCAACCTGTGAAGCTCTGGTGAACTCCATGCCCAAGAGGGTTAAGGCAGTGCTGGAAAATAATGGTGACCACACAAAATATTGATACTTTGGGCCCAATTTGGACATTGTCACTTAGGGGTGTACTCACTTTTGTTGCCAGTGCTTTAGACATTAATGGCTGTGTGTTGAGTTATTTTGAGGGGACAGCAAATTTACACTGTTATACAAGCTGTACACTCACTACTTTACATTGTAACAAAGTGTCATTTCTTCAGTGTTGTCACATGAAAAGATAGAATAAAATATTTCCAAAAATGGGAGGGGTGTACTTACTTTTGTGAGATACTGTATGTGAACATAGGCCTAGAACCCAGTCTCTGTTGTTTCTCAATGTATGCATCTTTTTTTCTGGCCATCCATACATATTCCTTGCTAACACATACCATTAATTATTTTAGGTTATGGACACTTATGGTCTTTTTTTCCACTTCTGATATTCTGCAACAGAAAATTCCTTATGTACCCGTTTAGTCACCTGCAGACATCCTTGAGACAATGTGAATATATATATATATATATATTTTTTTTTTTCGTTTTTAACGTATTAACTTTCTTTGCGGTTATTTTTGTATTTCAGTAAGCTTTGTTGACTCCAATGTGTGGCTTAGCCAATATCATAAATCGTTTTATTTAACCACTTTAGAACCGCTCACAGTAATACTACTGCGGCAGAGTGGTTCGTTATCGTCCAGCGACGTAGTATTAACGTGACTGGACACTCCCCCTTTTGGGCGGCGCTTGCGTGCCGCCGGAGGCTCGCTCCCGCTGTTTTCATTCACAGCGGGAGTCGGGCCAGGGGAGGAGCAGCGGCGATCGCCGCTGCTCTTACCCGATCGTCGGGGATCGAGTCTGGAGATCCGCCCGCTGTGTGTAAACACAGCGGGCGGATCTCCATAGTGACAGGGACTGACAGATCGGACTGTTCAGCATAGCTCGACATCCGATCTGTCCTTGTGTCACTCAGTCACCTCCCCCCCTACACGTCAGTAAGCACCAGGCATACATTAACCCCTCCCTCTCCAATAAAATTAACCCCTTCCCTGCCAGTGTCATTTTTACAGTAACAGTGCATATATATAGCACTGATTACTGCAGTAATGTCACTGGTACCCCCAAAAGTGTCAAAAATGTCAGTCAAGGGTCCGATCTGTCCGCCGCAATGTCGCAGTCCCGCAAAAAAAATCGCAGATCGCCGCCATTACGCGTTAAAAAAAAACACCAAAAATGACAGAAATCTTTCCCTTTGTTAGTAAACGCAATAACTTTTGCGCAAACCAATCAAAATACGCTTATTGCGATTTTTTTTACCAAACATATGTAGCATAAAACAAATTGGCCAAAAATTTTTAAAAAAATTGGTTTTTACATCTTTTTTGGGGGGAATTTCATATAAAAAAATGTTAAAAATATTGTTATTTTTTCAAAATAAACGCTCTTTTTTTGTTTATAGCGCAAAAAGTAAAAATCGAACAGGTGATCAAATACCACCAAAAGAAAGCTCTGTTTGTGGGAAAAAAAAGGACGTAAATTTCGTTTTGGTACGGCGTCGCACGACCGCGCAATTGTCAGTTGAAGTTGCACAGCGCCGAATCGCAAAAAGTGGCCTGGACGGAAGACAGCAAAATCCTCCGGTGGTAAAGTGGTTAAGTATCAAAGAAAAAAAGGAATGTTTAGTTGGAAAACCAACCAATCATGCCAAAAGGGTCTTGGCACATAATTTTGAAACTCCAACACTCTTTTGGCATGATTGGTTGGTTTTCCAACTAAACATTCCTTTTTTTCTTTGATACAATTACCTGGATGATGGCACTTGTTGGGTAGTTCATTCCTTCCCTATCGTTTTAGTTAAGTATTTATTTCATGTGCCAACATTGAGTTTTGTATACTTTATTTTATACCCCGTTGTTCCTCTGCATTACCTTCTATATCCATTATTTGGCGCTTGTCTGTCCATCCTTGGAGCATGTTTATAGTTGCGCCTGTTGCCATGGCACTGTATTGACACGCCTGGTTGCCTGCTGTTCCCTACTTGATCCTGTTCCAAGATGGCTGAATAGATTGCCTGAGAAAGGAGCAAGCATGCTCCCAACGTGCGTACCGCCCGCTCCGCCCTTCACCTCGATGTGAGGTCAATGGCTTCCTCTGAGCGAATCTGTGTCCCTGGGGGTGTCTGGGATCCCCGACACAGCCGAGACCAGCGACGTCCTCTCCGTACACTGCAGCCCGTCCTCCCCTGGAGCGGATGAACCCAATAATACCGCAAGCGCTCACCCCCTTTGTCATCCTTTGAGTTTTTATTATTATCCTTGCAATAAATGTTCCACCATTGCTGCACTTGGATGGCGTTGCTCTTCTTCTTTCTTACTTGAAACCTTCTGATCGGCCATGGCCAGACTTGTATAAAGTACTCTAAATTTCTACTTGAGTAAAAGTACAAGTGCTCGATCAAAAAGTGACTTGAGTAGAAGTGGAAGTGCTCGCAGAAAAAGTTACTTAAGTAGAAGTACTAAAGTATTCAACATTTTTTTTACTTAAGTATTGCAAGTAGTTTTTTCAAAAAATTTGCTACTTAAGTACTAAAAGTAAAAAGTACCAGTAGTTTTGAATAAAAAATTCTACTCAAGTACTGAAAGTAGAAGTACAAGTACTGTGTTATGTAGTTATTAAAGAAAGAAGTCAAAAGTTTGAACATCATATTGTTTTTTATTATTTCAAATGATTTATTCAAATGATTAACCTGTGTTTGTTAGTAGTTTCTTGATGCTCTTTAAGCGCTGTAGCACCATTTATTTGTTTGTTTCATATTTTCTTTTTATTGGAAAGATTTGGTATAGCAGCTTTTATTATACACAGCCTTTATTTTCGTATGCGCTGATTTACAAATGACATTATACACATTTTTTTTGAGCTTTATGCAACCTGCCATCTATTGTTCTGGCAGTGGTAATTTTTATAATAGTAATGAGTAACTATGCAGCACAAAAAAAAAATATCGGAGTAGAAGTATCGAAATCATCGAAAAAATGTAGTGAAGTAAAAGTAGAAGTAGGAGAAAAAAATTCTACTCTAGGAAAGTACAGATACCGCATTTCGGTACTTAAGTACAGTACTTAAGTAGTTCTACTTCGTTACTATACATCTCTGGCCATGGCCAATCACAGCGCAGAGTTCTGTGTTTACACATTAGACATGTGTAGTGTTGAGCGAACACGGACTGTATTATTCGTGTTCGTACCGAATAATTGGATTTTTTGTACCCGAACACGGACACGGACACTTTACTGTATGTTCGGGTAAAAATCCGTGTTCGGTCGTTTTATTTCCGGGTTTTGCATGCTTTGGCGCTCTTTTCATGGCGGGCTTTCAACAGCCAATCAACAATCGTTTAACTGGTGTGCCTTAAGCCATCCCAGCCATGCCTGCAAATGTCTCAGTAGCTGTGATTGGCCGTCTGAAGCATGTGACCAAGTCTTTATAAGTTCGAGGCAGCCGCAGCGGCGTCATTATGCTGCTTAGATTCAGGGACAGAGCACACATCAACGTGCTGGCTGCTGATTAGGGAAAGATAGGCAGGAAAAAACCATTTGTGTCCGGATAGAATTGAGGGACAGGTCGGAGTGTTTAGGCAGGGCGAGTTGTAGGCATTTTAGGGATAGAGTCTGCTGAATTATAGGGTCAGTGTCTTCTACAAACTACAATCGATATTGCTGTGTGGGGGGTGGGGTCTGCACTCAATCCTGATCTATGATCTCTTCTCAATCCTGTTAGGGACAGAGTCTGCTGAATTTTAGGGAAACTGTGTTCTACAAACTACAATCGATATTGCTGTGTGGTGTGGGATTGGAGATAGGCAGGTGTCAGTGATCCACATCCATTTTTCTGTGTGTGAGCTGCAGTGAACACAATCTTTTTGGGCTGCAGTGAACACAATCTTTTTGGGCTGCAGTGAACACAATCTTTTTGGGCTGCAGTGAACACAATCTTTTTGGGGTGCAGTGAACAAAATCTTTTTGGGGTGCAGTGAACAAAATCTTTTTGGGGTGCAGTGAACAAAATCCTTTTTGGTGTGCAGTGAACACAATCTTTGTGGGGTGCAGTGAACAAAATCCTTTGTGGGGTGCAGTGAACACAATCTTTTTGGGGTGCAGTGAACAAAATCCTTTTTGGGGTGCAGTGAACAACATCCTTTTTGGGGTGCAGTGAACACAATCTTTTTGGGGTGCAGTGAACAAAATCCTTTTTGGGGTGCAGTGAACACAATCTTTTTGGGGTGCAGTGAACAAAATCCTTTTTGGGGTGCAGTGAACAAAATCCTTTTTGGGGTGCAGTGAACAAAATCATTTTTGGGGTGCAGTGAACACAATCTTTTTGGGGTGCAGTGAACACAATCTTTGTGGGATGCAGTGAACACAATCTTTTTGGGGTGGAGTGAACAACATCCTTTTTGGGGTGCAGTGAACAACATCCTTTTTGGGGTGCAGTGAACACAATCTTTTTGGGGTGCAGTGAACACAATCTTTGTGGGGTACAGTGAACAGAATCTTTGTGGGGTGCAGTGAACACAATCTTTGGGGGGTACAGTGAACACAATCTTTGTGAGGTGCAGTGAACACAATCTTTGTGGGGTGCAGTGAACACAATCATTGTGGGGTGCAGTGAACTCAATCTTTGTGGGGTACAGTGAACACAATCTCATACTTCTGAAGGTTTGAGGGTGCTGCCTGTTCCATACTCCCCCTACTCCTAGCCTTTTAGGGGTACAAACAATAGTAATTGGGGCCTAGTGTGGTTGTGTACGTGTGATATACATACACTTTTTTGGGATCATATTTTCTATTCCGCTATTTAATCAAAAACCTTTGGGGATCAGTTAAATTGGGGGATAGTCTGTGTTGGTACGTGTGAGAGAGATCCACCTTTCCAAGTTGTTGGGGTTCATCTCATACTTCTGAAGGTTTGAGGGTGCTGCCTGTTCCATACCCCCCCTACTCCTCATCTAGCCTTTTAGGGGTACAAACAATAGTAATTGGGGCCTAGTGTGGTTGTGTACGTGTGATATACATACACTTTTTTTGGATCATATTTTCTATTCCGCTATTTAATCAAAAACCTTTGGGGATCAGTTAAATTGGGGGATAGTCTGTGTTGGTACGTGTGAGAGAGATCCACCTTTCCAAGTTGTTGGGGTTCATCTCATACTTCTGAAGGTTTGAGGGTGCTGCCTGTTCCATACCCCCCCTACTCCTCATCTAGCCTTTTAGGGGTACAAACAATAGTAATTGGGGCCTAGTGTGGTTGTGTACGTGCGAGATACATACACTTTTTTTGATCATATTTCCTATTCCGCTATTCAATAAAAACCTTTGAGGATCAATTGAATTGCGGGATAGTCTGTGTCGGTACGTGTGAGAGAGATCCACCTTTCCAAGTTGTTGGGGTTCATCTCATACTTCTGAAGGTTTGAGGGTGCTGCCTGTTCCATACTCCCCCTACTCCTCATCTAGCCTTTTAGGGGTACAAACAATAGTAATTGGGGCCCAGTGTGGTTGTGTACGTGTGATATACATACACTTTTTTGGGATCATATTTTCTATTCCGCTATTTAATCAAAAACCTTTGGGGATCAGTTAAATTGGGGGATAGTCTGTGTCGGTACGTGTGAGAGAGATCCACCTTTCCAAGTTGTTGGGGTTCATCTCATACTTCTGAAGGTTTGAGGGTGCTGCCTGTTCCATACCCCCCCTACTCCTCATCTAGCCTTTTAGGGGTACAAACAATAGTAATTGGGGCCTAGTGTGGTTGTGTACGTGCGAGATACATACACTTTTTTTGATCATATTTCCTATTCCGCTATTCAATAAAAACCTTTGAGGATCAATTGAATTGCGGGATAGTCTGTGTCGGTACGTGTGAGAGAGATCCACCTTTCCAAGTTGTTGGGGTTCATCTCATACTTCTGAAGGTTTGAGGGTGCTGCCTGTTCCATACTCCCCCTACTCCTCATCTAGCCTTTTAGGGGTACAAACAATAGTAATTGGGGCCCAGTGTGGTTGTGTACGTGTGATATACATACACTTTTTTTGGATCATATTTTCTATTCCGCTATTTAATTTAACTGGGCCTCCATGCGAGACCTGTGTGCCTTGTTGCGCTGTTTTGAGTACTCCACCAACATGGCCAGTGGCAATGACGCCGTTCTCAGCTTAACTATCCCACTTCTATGCCTCCTTGAAAAAACAATTCGGGCGATGATGGAAGAGGATGTGGCACAGGATGAGGAGGAGGAGGAGGATGAAGAGGTAACATTTCCAAGGCTTTCAGGGCAGTCATTCGCAAGGGGCTCCGAGGGTGGGTTCCTGCACACGCAAACGCCAGGGACGCAATTGTCCAGCAGGGGCACAGTTCTGGAGGATGAGGAGGATGAGGAGGAGGAGGAGCTGGAGGAGGAGATGGAACCATGTTCACAGCAGGGTGGCACCCAGGCCAGCTCATGGCCATCACTGGTGCGTGGCTGGGGGGATACAGAGGACACGGACGATACACCTCCCACAGAGGACAGCCTTTCGTTGCCTCTGGGCAGCCTGGCACACATGAGCGATTACATGCTGCAGTGTCTCCACAACGACCGCCGAGTTGCCCACATTCTAACTTGTGCTGATTACTGGGTGGCCACGCTGCTGGATCCCCGTTACAAGGACAACGTACCGTCCTTAATTCACTCACTGGAGCGCGATCGCAAGATGCGCGAGTACAAGCGCACGCTGGTAGACGCCATGCTGCTGGCATTCCCATCTGACAGCGGGGCCACAGTGGAAGCACAAGGCAGAGGAGGAGGAGGAGGAGGTCGCCAACGCAACCAGGGCACCGCCAGCACCTCAGAAGGCAGGGTTAGCATGGCCGAAATGTGGAAAAGCTTTGTCAGCACGCCACAACAAACAGCAGCACCAGCAGCTCAGATGGAACGTCTTAGCAGGAGGCAGCATTTTACCAACATGGTGGAGCAGTATGTGTGCACACGCCTACATGTAGTGAATGACGGGTCTGCCCCCTTCAACTTCTGGGTCTCCAAATTGGGCACATGGCTTGAGCTTGCCCTTTACGCCTTGGAGGTGCTGGCGTGCCCTGCAGCCAGTGTATTATCTGAACGGGTATTTAGCACGGCTGGGGGCGTTATAACAGACAAGCGCAGCCGCCTGTCCAGAGACAATGTGGACAAGCTCACGTTCATTAAAATGAACCAGGCATGGATCCCACGGGACTTTTCCGTACCTTATGCAGAATAGCAATGGATACCGACCTTACCCACCCATTGTTCCATTTTTGCTCTTTCTCACTCTTTTGGGGTGTACCCTCATTTAAAATTTTTGAAAAGAAGCAGTGTTGGCTACCTCGTCCTCCTCCTCAGGGCCAGATTAATGTAGGGGCTATTGGAGCTGCAGCTCCAGGCCCCTACCTTTTATATAGGCCCCGGGTTGGCCATATTCACTGTTACCGCTCTTCTGTCACTTGTAAACACAGAAGTCTGGCTTCTATGCTCGCTTCCCCAGGCAGCACCCTCAGAACCTCCCCACACAGCGTGAAGGCCGGACAAGGAGGGACAGTTGGCGATGCATGGATGTGTTTATGGGCTTCAGAGACAGCATCCCATGTTGAATTAGGCATGCATGGCTGCACCCTTCCTCCTCTGGGTGCATGGCAAGGCACGGCCCTTAAGGCCCTTCAAAATCCTCAGCACCAAGCCCATGATGCTGTTAATCCGGCCCTGGTCCTCCTCCACCGCCGCTTCCACCTACACCGCCCATAGGTGTGCGCAGCCTATTGCATTAAGGTGTGCACCCCAAAGTTGAAATACACATGCATGTGTTTGCCAGCAGGGAGAGTAATGTATCGGGGCCATGTACCTGTAGGCAAGGAGAAATAGAGCAGAGCAGGTCCCAGGGAGATCTTTCCCATCTCCTCACTGGCAATGCTATGTGCCCTAGGTGATTAGGGTGTGCCCAGGCACACCCAGCACACCCTGTGCGCACGCCTATGTCACCGCCACATCCACCACCACCTCAACCTCCCTCCTACTCCATATGGGCCTCGTCCTTCAGAGATGAAGAAGAACATTGTTTTATTTTTCTGTTTTTTTTTTGTTGTTTTAAGTTATTTCCCTATCCACATTTGTTTGCAGAGCACTTGCCATGCTCTTAATTACGTGTTGCTGCCATTTGCAGCACTCTAGCCCTTTCCTTTGGTGTTTTAGAGCCATTTTAGTACCTTAAAGTTCGGGTCCCCATTGACTTCAATGGGGTTCGGTGTCCGGGAAAAGTTCGGTAAAAGTCCGGGACACGGACCCGGACTTTTTTTTAAAGTTCGGCCGAACCCGTCGAACACGGACATCTAGGTGTTCGCTCAACCCTAGACATGTGCGGTTCATTTAGTTCCGAATAAATACTCGGACAAATTTTTCGTTATTCGGAAATTTGGATATATCCGAATACCCAAATTGCAGTATAAACCAAGTTTACCGAATGCTACGAATAACGAAACGAAATTCGTCTGAATTTCGGAAATTCGAATTGAAGTTTGAATCGAATTTTGCATTGAATTCCAGACGAATTCGAACTGTAAACATATTTCTGAAATCAGACTGTGTGTGTTATTAGAGTACTGTTTCCAAATAATGTGTTTTTATTAAGCCGAAGATGATTTAAAGAGTCGTAATCATTTGATGAAGATTGTTCTTTTGTTTCTTCAGTTTGCCACATTCGAATTGAAAAAAAAAAAAAGTAGAGTTTTCGATTTGACCGATTCAAAATGTATCGTTTCGAACATTTCGAATAGAAAAAATTTGTAAATTCAAAGAAAATTCGAAAAGCACATAAAACAAATTCAACCAAATTTAACTAAACCAAATAACTAATGTAGGGCAATGCATGGAATTGAGGCATTTAGGACTTTCATGGTACGTTATAAACAACAATCTACAAAATCTAATTTTTTTCAAACAAATTATACAAAATTTATTATAATAATACAGCTTAAAAATCCCCTTTGTGCATAGAAGATACACCTTTAACCAGTTCTGGACTGGAAGGATTTGCCCCCTTAATGACCAGGCCATTTTTTGCGATTCGGCACTGCGTTACTCTAACGGATAATTGCGCGATCGTGCGACGCTGTTCCAAAATAAACTCAATGTCCTTTTTTTCCCCACAAACAGAGCTTTCTTTTGGTGGTATTTGATCACCTGTGCGATTTTTATTTTTTGCGCTATAAACAAAAAAAGAGCGACAATTCTGAAAAAAAAAAAAGTATTTTTCACTTTCTGCTATATAACATTCCCCCCACAAAAAAAATGAAATTAACATTTTTCATTCTTTTAGGCCAATTTGTATTCTGCTACATATTTTTGGTAAAAAAAAAAATTGCAATAAGCGTATTTTTATTTGTTTATGCAAAAGTTATCGCGTCTACAAACTAGAGGAAAGATTTAGAGCCGGTTCACACTGAGGCGATCCGACTTGCCGGGGCGACCTGTGAAGTCGCGGTGCAACGCTCGCACCGCGACCTCGGAGCGGCCGGCACGGACTTCATATCATTGAAGTCAATGCAGGTCGCTCCGGGTCGCCCCAAAGTAGCTCAGGACCCTTTTTCTAAGTCGGAGCGACTTGTGTCGCTCCTATTAGAACGGGTCCTGTGCTAATCTATGGCAGGAGACCCACGGCGACTTGTCAGGCGACCAAGTCACCTGACAGGTCGCCCCAGTGTGAACGGGGTCTTATGTCATTTTTATTTATTTATTTATTCTTTTTTATACAGCTACACTCAGGTTTTGGAAAAGGGATATATAATATGGGAGATATTTCTATCTTGTTGTGAATCTCGTTGATATTTTGGGTGATATTTTGGTGTATACGGCTCCACTCGGGTTTTGGACAAAGGGATATATAATACGGGAGACATTTCTAGCTTGTTGTGAATCTGATATTTTGTGGTATTTGTAATGCCATGTTCTGTTTATGTATATATTATTATTTTGCTATCCGATCCTTTCCAATCCTGTCCGTGAAATCCAGACGGATGGTAACCCTACGGGATCGGATCAGATCAGGCGATCCGTTTTCATCTGATCTCCCCATAGAGGGTTGAGGAGTTCACAGTAAGCTGAGAGGGACCTGTCATCCGCCTGCTCAGCGGGGATCAGGGGATCGATTCCCCGCTGAGCAAAACAGAGCCCGCTGGGCGGAAAGACCATGTGAAAGGACCCTAACTCTACGGGTGACGTCACTTCCCATTTATTTCCCAGCTGTTGTCGGCCGTGTCCTCCGCAGAGCTTCCGCCGCTGGAAATCAGACCAAATCGGCATCAAAAAAGCTACGTATAGCGATTTCTTCTTTACAGGACTAGATAGGTTAGTCTTAGATCGTGGATGCCTGTAGATGTAGTGATTTTAGCGTTCGGTGGACTTTTCCTTTAGGATAAAAAAAACCTTCTCCCTTTAGAACCACTTTAACCACTTCAGGACCAGAAGATTTTCCCCCTTAATGACCAGGCCATTTTTTTTTTGATTCGGCACTGCGTTACTTTAACAGACAATTGCACGGACATGCGACACTGTACTCAAATCAAATTTATGTCATTTTTTTCCCCACAAAAAGAGCTTTCTTTTGATGGTATTTGATCACCTGTGTGATTTTTATCTTTTGCACTATAAACTAAAAAAAGGGCGACAATTCTGAAAAAAAGAATATATATATATTTTTCACATTCTACTATATAACATTCCCAAAAACAAATGTAAAAATCAATTTTTCTTAACATTTTAGGCCAATTTGTTTTCTGCTACATATTTTTGGTAAAAAAAAATTGCAAGAAGCGTATTTTGATTGGTTTGTGCAAAAGTTATCGCGTTTTATAACTACGGGAGAGATTTATGTCATTTTTATTGTTTTTTGTAATGGCGGCGATCTGAGATTTTTAGCGGGACTGCGACATTACGGCAGACCCGTAACTGGCACTTTTGGGGGGACCAGTGACATTTAGGGGTGATCAAACGGTTCGGGTCGACCATCGGTTCGACCCTGAACATTGGCTGTTCGAGGTTCGGCCGAATTTAGAACTTTTTGCCCAAAAAGTTCGGAATTCGGCAACCAGAACCGACCAAAAAGCAATGGTTCAGGAAATGGGCTTTAAAAGCCTGTGATTGGACCAGAACCATCAGTAAAAGCCAATTGAGGGGGCAGGAGAATGATAGGAATGTGATTGGAGTGACTAGGGGGTCCCTAGGCCAATCATTAGTGAATACGCCCCCCAGTATATAAGATCACCCCCGCCATATTCCTAGCATTGTAATACAGGACATGGAAGAGAGTTGAAGCAGTTCTGTTAAATTGGCTTCAAAGGTGTCATTTAGCATTTATTAGTGTGAGGAAAGGGATATCTAGTGTAGTTAGAGTGCTCCTTTACACTTTAGTTAGATGCAAAAAATTAGTTTCTGTAGGGAAAGTGTTAAGTGCCAGGGTGGCCGTAATGTAGTGTAGGGTGAACTGACTCTGACTGCTATGGCAGGGTGACCAAACCCTTCCATATCAGGGTGACCGCTATAGAGAAAAGATAGTTTCTCTGAAGTCACTTTCGCTGCAGTAATATGGCTTCGCTCCCGTCAGCATTCTTTATGCTGCAGACGTTGCTAGTGCTTTTTTGAGGACATGTTTGGAGTCAGGCATGACATCTGAACATGTCTATAGGGGTATATATACACACCCATGTCTGTATATATACACCTGCACATATATAGGTGTTAAAGGAGCAGAACGCTATACTTTTGCTGGTTACGCTCCCAACACCTATATATGTGTAAGTGTAATATACATATCAGTGTGTGTATATATATATACCCCTATACAGAAGTTCAGATGTTTTGCCTGCCTCCAAAGAACCCCAAAAAAATGCCCAAAAAAATGCCTGCAAGAACAAACCTGGGCATTTTTTTTTTGGCGCTGGCATTTTTTTGGGCATTTTTTTTGGGGTTCTTTGGAGGCAGGCAAAACATCTGAACTTCTGTATAGGGGTATATATATACACACACACTGATATGTATATTACATCTACACATATATAGGTGTTGGGAGCGTAACCATATTAGTGCAAATGATTTCATTAGCAAAAGTATAGTGTTCTGCTCCTTTGGGGTTGATATCATGTTGGAATACTGCCCTGCGGCCCAGTCTCCGAAGGGAAGGGATCATGCTCTGCTTCAGTATGTCACAGTACATGTTGGCATTCATGGTTCCCTCAATGAACTGTAGCTCCCCAGTGCCGGCAGCACTCATGCAGCCCCAGACCATGACACTCCCACCACCATGCTTGACTGTAGGCAGACACTCTTGTCTTTGTACTTCTCACCTGGTTGCCGCCACACACGCTTGACACCATCTGAACCAAATAAGTTTATCTTGGTCTCATCAGACCACAGGAGATGGTTCCAGTAATCCACGTCCTTAGTCTGCTTGTCTTCAGCAAACTGTTTGCAGGCTTTCTTGTGCATCATCTTTAGAAGAGGCTTCCTTCTGGGACGACAGCCATGCAGACCATTTCGATGCAGTGTGCGGCGTATGGTCTGAGCACTGACAGGCTGACCCCCACCCCTTCAACCTCTGCAGCAATGCTGGCAGAACTCATACGTCTATTTCCCAAAGACAACCTCTGGATATGACGCTGAGCATGTGCACTAAACTTCTTTGGTCCACCATGGCGAGGCCTGTTCTGAGTGGAACCTGTCCTGTTAAACTGCTGTATTGGTCTTGGCCACCATGCTGCAGCTCAGTTTCAGGGTCTTGGCAATCTTCTTATAGCCTAGGCTATCTTTATGTAGAGCAACAATTCTTTTTTTCAGATCCTCAGAGTTCTTTGCCATTAGTTGCCATGTTGAACTTCCAGTGACCAGTATGAGAGAGTGAGAGCGATAACACCAAATTTAACACACCTGCTCCCGATTCACACCTGAGACCTTGTAACACTAACGAGTCACATGACACCGGGGAGAGAAAATGGCAAATTGGGCCGAATTTGGACATTTTCAGTTAGGGGTGTACTCACTTTTGTTGCCAGCGGTTTAGACATTAATGGCTGTGTGTTGAGTTATTTTGAGGGGACAGCAAATTTACACTGTTATACAAGCTGTACACTCACTACTTTACATTGTAGCAAAGTGTCATTTCTTCAGTGTTGTCACATGAAAAGATAGAATAAAATATTTACAAAAATGTGAGATACTGTATATATATATATATATATATATATATATATATATAGGCCAGCCCAGTATATCTGTGGCGGGCGGTCCGAAAGTGGTTAATTGCGCAAGATCCGATGTGCCGCCTCTTCTTGCAGGCGATCCTCTCGGTGACACCAGACTCTTTAGTCTCCATGTTCTTCTGTATGCAATTAAGCGACTTTACAAGCGCGCTCTTTCATTATACACGGCGGCCCTTTTCTGACTTTAACTGACCCGCTTAACAAGCAAAGATAAAATCATCACAGCGGACAATTACGGGACTTTGTGGGACTCACCGCCCGTCCGCTACAACACAAATCTCTTTCTATTCCCACATGACGGCTTTTATATTACTTTATAGGTGGGGAGAGGAACGCGGCTGGTCGCCGGCCGGACTGAAGGGTTTTTATGAACGAGGTGTCAGGTCCTCCGCCGTTCTGTAATTATTCTAGACTCAGACGCTTTTCTGTTTTTAGAATCTGGTTTCCCCAGGTGGCCTGACTCAGAGACAAGAGGCGGAGGAGCAAAGTGGAAGATGAATGGCGGTTTATACAGATAATGTCTGCCCACCGAGGATTAACAGATTTATTATGAAGCAGCAGGAAATTATAGTTACAAATTACCGTGTTTATATCAAAAACTGTATACCTATAGAATTCAGAGATCTCCAAACTACGACCTTCCAGCTGTTGCAGAAAGACATATCCCATGAGGCATTGTAAAACTCTGACATTCACAGACATGACTAGGCATGATGGGAATTGTAGTTCCTGAACAACTGGAGGGCCACAGTTTGGAGACCTGTGCTATAGATTTGTAGCACTGCCCCCTAGGGGACTGCTGAGAATTACACATTCTGGATTCCCCTGGCCTGGGTTACCCTTAGCAACTGATAGCAGAAAAACGGCATTGAAAGTCTTTGGCTCAGTCAATAATCAATCCAGGGGATGTTGGTTTTTGTGTTTTTATTTAGAACTGGGATAGGAGAAGGGATGAGTGGGATACTCCAACTATGAACTATGCACAATCTTGAGGACAACTATGTGTAGTGTGCGGCAAGGCCGCTACTTCACCTTGCCACCGAAGTGAAGATAATGTAGAAAGCTCCTGTTTAGATCATTCTCTTCAGGGTTCTAACTTGGCACCCCCTTTACTTTCACTGCCTGTGGGTGCTGACACCCGTCCACTGACTCTATCCACTGGAGTGGTCCCCTTCCTGGGCAGACCCCTTGGCAAGCTTCCCTGTACTCACAGACACTGTTTTTCCAGAGTTGCTCTGCCGTCTACTCCACCAGTCAGCTTTCCTGAACCTCTGGATTCAGCACCACACTTCCTGTCCACAAGGCCAACCGCCCGTGACCACCATCCTCAGCAAACAGGAGGAGAGACAGCCGTCACCCTCCTCCTGGGACCTGGCTTCCTGCCCAAAGACACCCTGCCACATGTGCCCTTGGCTTTTATACATATTCCAGGATGCACCACTGTCTGTGCCAACCCACTGAGACAGTTACAAAGCCTGTGTGTCATTGGCTGGTTTTCCTCCACTGTCCAACAAGCTCCCCTATTGGACACAGTGGGGACACTCCCTCAGATCAGATGAATCACACATGGACACATGCAACAGGCCTGACTAGAAATCCTGCTCCCTGATAAGCAGACAGAGCAACTAGGTTTTACCTGTTACTCTCCTGGTAAGCAGGCAGAGCAAATTACACTGGCTCTAAAAAAAATGGTACCGGGGTAATGCCTCTAGCTAGAGGCATCACCCCGGTACAACCACTTAAAGACAGGCGACGTAGGTCTACGTGGCTGGTCGGTAAGTGGTTAACCCAATAATTTAGCACTGATCACAGTATTAGTGTCACTGGTTCCCAAAAAAGTGTCAGTTAGGTGTCCAATTTGTCCACCGCAATATCGCAGTCCCACTAGAAATCGCTGATTGCCCCCGTAACCAGTAAAAAATAAATAAATAAAAATGCTGTACAAATATCCCATAGTTTGAAGACGCGATGCTTTTGCGCAAACCAATCAGTGCACGCTTATTGGGATTTTTTTACCAAAAATAAGTAGCATAATATAAATTGCCCTAAACTGATAAAGAAATTTGATTTTTTACATTTTTTTTACTGGATGTTTTATAGCAGAAAGTAAAAATATTGTTTTGTTTTTTTAACTGAAAGTCTTTTTTTGTTTATAGCGCAAAAATAAAAATTGCAGAGGTGATCAAATACCACCAAAAGAAAGCTCTGTTTGTGGGGAAAAAAAGGGCATCATTTTATTTGGGTACAGAGTTGCAAAACTGCGCAATTGCCAGTTAAAATAACGCAGTGCCGTATCGCAAAAAATGGCCTGGTCATTAAGGGCGTAAAACCTTCCGGAGCTGAAGTGGTTAAACAGGTTCTTAACCCCCCCCCCCCCCCCCAAAAAAAAATAAAAAATTAAAAGTCAACAACTACAAAGACTGTAGCTGCTGACTTTAAAATAGAACACTTAGGCCCCTTTCACACTTGTGCGACTTCAAAGTCGCGCAATTTTACTGCGATTTTGCCACGACTTTGTTGCCGCGATTTTGACGTGAGTTTGACTGGGCTTGAATGTCTTTGGCCTTAAAACGCTTCAAAATCGTGCCAAAGTAGTGCAGGGACTACTTTGAAGTGGGTGCGACTTCCAGTCGCACAGATATCAATGATACTCATTGGAAATAATGGAGAACGACTTGTCTTGCGATTTTTCAGTCCCAAATCGCATGACAAGTCGCACAAGTGTGAAAGGGGCCTTAACTGTCTAGTGATCCAGCGCTGTCCGGTTCTTCACTGGTCTTCGGGTCCCCGGCGTGGCCATGCTAACTGTGGGAAGCTGGCTGTGACTCCTTGTGACTTCATGGCCGGCTACCCACTGCTCATGCGCAAGCCATGCAGCGCTTTGTGAATGGTCTCAAAGCCTTTTGGAAAATTACATTTTTTGAGGACTTCAGTACACCAATAATGTACAGCAGGGGTCTCCAAACTTTCTAAACAAAGAGCCAGTTTACTTCGGACTTTAGGTGGGCTGGACTAGGGCCAGCGGGAGTAGAAAATTCTAAAGCGTCAGTGGAAGTAAAGAACGCCCCCTCATTGATTCTAGTGGGAGTAATAGTGTCCTATTGTTGATATCAATGGGGGGGACTAGCACCCCATCCTTGGTGTCAGTGGGAGAAATATTGCCCCATTATTAGCACCAGTTGTGGATGGAATAGTGCCAGATAGAGTCAAGCAAAGGGCCACATCCGACCCCAGGGCTGCAGTTTGGAGACCACTGGTGTACAGATTGCCTTCAAGTTGCCATATATCCAGATGCACCAGAAAAAGCCACTGGGGTGCCACCCTTGGAGGCAAAGTGGAGAATAGGCCAGGATAGCACGTGAGATGTTTGAAGGAACCAGAGACCACTGAAGGAAAAGTTTGTAATTGGCCTCTATGGCCACCCCATTAGCAGAGCTTTTGGGCGCAGTAGCCCAAATCTGGTTCCATCTTTCCAGTGGAGCAGCCGAGCCTGACTGTTTACAGCCACATTTGGTGTCAATCTAATGCTGGTTGGTGCCTGCAAATGCAGTTGATCCTCCACTGTTGGGGGGAACAAGTGATCAGACTCATCAGGTTTTGCCCCAGCTACTACTATGTGTCCCTTAATAGACTTTCACCAATAGGCATGGGCATCCACAGGAAGGGGCAAGGGGGGGCAAATGCCCCCCCCCCCCCCTGGAATCTCAACTTCCCCTTTTAAGTGGTTGTTAAGCCCCTTTATACCATCCTGTCTGTTCTGTTTAATAATCATGTGTGCCTGTGTGTTTGTGTTTTAAAAAAATAAGCTGTTCTTTACCAGTTTTCAGAGGGCCGAGCGCCGCTCACGTGACCCGTTGGCTCTCTCCTCTCTCCAGCTGACAGCTGCCTGCAGCAGGCGGGGGCCAAGGATTCCTCACTGATGTCAGTTGGGAGGGGAGGAGGAGGGGAAGAGGAGAGGAGGAGAAAGGCGGCGGGTCACGTGAGGGGCGAGTGGCACTCTATACTTGTAAAGAATGGCTTATTTTTATAAAAAACAGACACAGAGGCACACAGGATTATTAAACAGACTGTAGACAGGATATGAACCTTTAAATGAAACTACAGCAGCAGGAGAGTAGGGGGGGGGGGGGTAGGCACTGACACAGGAGCAGACAGGCAGGGAGGGATGAGGGAAGAGAGGACAGAGGAGGACAGGAGGGCTGCGGATGATGGATGCACGTAAACTGACCACGGTTTCAGGGCTCAGCAGCCATGGTATACCGTGGTCAGTTTACAGAGGGGGGGACATAGTCAGGCAGGATCAGCCAGGTTTTTTTAGGTGATAGAAGGGGCCAAATTACCGTATATACTCGAGTATAAGCCATGTTTTTCAGCACATTTTTTTGTGCTGAAAACGTCCCCCTCGGCTTATACTCGAGTCAAGAAAAAAAAAAGTCCCTGGCTGCTCCGACGTGCTTAAGCTTTAAAAATGGCGCCGCCCGGCGCATACATGTCACCGCGCATGCGCCGCCGCCACTCGGGAGAGGCCAGGAATAGCCGAAAGTATACGAGCGGCGGCGGCGTGCGCGCAATGACGTGTCGGCGCCGGGCAGCGCCATTTTTAAAATGACGGCGCCTCTGGAACAGGTAAGTGAAACAGCTGCACTACCTGCCATTATGCAGGGCTGCGGGCATACTACAAGGGATGCAGTGCTGCGGGCATGGTCCACCTGTACCATGCCCACAGCACTGCATCTCCAGTACCCTGCATTCTCCTGTCTGTACCATGCCAGTCACCCTGCATTCTCCTGTACCATGCCCGCCGCCCTGTATTCTCACCCTAGGCTTATACTCGAGTCAATCATTTTTCCCATCTTTTTGTGGTAAAAGTAGGGGCCTCGGCTTATACTCGAGTATATACGGTACACAGCAAAGCACACATGCTTTAAGGGAATATACTCAAAATAAGTATAATGACTAAGCCCTTCCCCTTCATGACATTGTTGAAAAGGGGCGGAGCATGGGTGACCTTAAAATCATGCCCCCTCCCCCTGAAAAAAGTTCTGCGGACGGCCATGCCAATAGGGCCTTCTCCAGTGTCCTTCCCCTTCAGTCTTCAGTACCATAAACTTGCATACGAAGCTGTGGCTTGTTGTAGCCAGTCTTGGGATTACTTGAAACTCTCCAATGAGTTTCTGCTTTCCATGGTGTAACGTTGTGTGTTTGTATCTCCTCGCCGTGTTCCGGCCTCTTTCACCTTGAGAGTTTTCTGCAGCTTGCTGCGGCCCGGGCTGGAGGGATCGCTCTAATCCAATAAAACTAATTAGCAGCTTCTGTTCTCAAGGCAGCAGAGAAGATTATCTCCATAAGTTTTTTAGCTGCCACCACGGCTCAAGGAGAGAAGGTGAAGCGGCAGCTCAGCTCTGTATTTCACCGCCAGGGTCGGCATTCTGCAAATGTCACATTGTTTCTTGTGTCACACCGGAAGATTTGCTTCTACAGGGAGGTGGAGGGGATTTGGGTGCCGTATGTCTTCATATCTACAATCAAAGAAAACAATCATATAGTTTATGGGAAAAGCCAAGGATAATCCACAACTTCCAAATTATTATACCAGTATCCAAATCACAGGAGACCTGTAGTAATTACAAAAGTGGATTTCAAAGGTGGTCTCAGAAAACGGATCACAAAGAACTTCTAAAATCAACCATTTTTATTCCTCTTTATTTTTTTTCTTAAAAGCAAGACACACATTAGAACATCGCTACAAACAGGGTTTTTTATTTTGTTCTGTAGAATTAAAACATATAAAGAAAGACAAATTAATATAATGTATAATATTTATAAAGATGATTATGTCTTTTATGGCTGTATGTACAATAAATATATACAGTATCTCACAAAAGTGAGTACACCTCTCACATTTTTGTAAATATTTTATTATATCTTTTCATGTGACAACACTGAAGAAATGACACTTTGCTACAATGTAAAGTAGTGAGTGTACAGCTTGTATAACAGTGTAAATTTGCTGTCCCCTCAAAATAACTCAACACACAGCCATTAATGTCTAAACCGCTGGCAACAAAAGTGAGTACACCCCTAAGTGAAAATGTCTAAACTTAGCCCAAAGTGTCAGTATTATGTGTGGCCACCATTATTTTCCAGCACTGCCTTAACCCTCTTGGGTATGGAGTTCACCAGAGCTTCACAGGTTGCCACTGGAGTCCTCTTCCACTCCTCCATGATGACATCACAGAGCTGGTGGATGTTAGAGACCTTGCGCTCCTCCACCTTTCGTTTGAGGATGCCCCACAGATGCTCAATAGGGTTTAGGTCTGGAGACATGCTTGGCCAGTCCATCACCTTTACCCTCAGCGTCTTTAGCAAGGCAGTGGTCATCTTGGAGGTGTGTTTGGGGTCGCTATCATGTTGGAATACTGAGCTGTGGCCCAGTCTCTGAAGGGAGGGGATCATGCTCTGCTTCAGTATGTCACAGTACATGTTGGCATTCATGGTTCCCTCAATGAACTGTAGCTCCCCAGTGCCGGCAGCACTCATGCAGCCCCAGACCATGACACTCCCTCCACCATGCTTGACTGTAGGAAGACACTCTTGTCTTTGTACTCCTCACCTGGTTGCCGCCACACACGCTTGACACCATCTGAACCAAAGTTTATCTTGGTCTCATCAGACCACAGGAGATGGTTCCAGTAATCCATGTCCTTAGTCTGCTTGTCTTCAGCAAACTGTTTGCGGGCTTTCTTGAGCATCATCTTTAGAAGAGGCTTCCTTCTGAGACGACAGCCATGCAGACCAATTTTATGCAGTGTGCGGTGTATGGTCTGAGCACTGACAGGCTGACCCCCCACCCCTTCAACCTCTGCAGCAATGCTGGCAGCACTCATACGTCTATTTCCCAAAGACAAGCGCTGGATATGACGCTGAGCACGTGCACTCAACTTCTTTGGTCGAGCATGGCGAGGCCTGTTCTGAGTGGAACCTGTCCTGTTGAACTGCGGTATGGTCTTGGCCACTGTGCTGCAGCTCAGTTTCAGGGTCTTGGCAATCTTCTTATAGCCTAGGCCATCTTTATGTAGAGCAACACTTCTTTTTTTTCAGATACTCAGAGAGTTCTTTGCCATGAGGTGCCATGTTGAACTTTCAGTGACCAGTATGAGAGAGTGAGAGCGATAACACCAAATGTAACACACCCAGGGCCGCTGATAGGGGGGGACCACCAGCCCTCTTGTAGGGGGTCCGAGCACACAGGGGGGCCCACACAGAGAGGGGGATTAGTGATGGACAACAAATACAGAAATCTTCCTCCAGCACCTGAATCTGATCTGTCCCTCTCCCTGCTATCAGCTTTTATCTGCTGAGAAACAGTTGTCCCTCACTAATCCCCCTCTCTGTGTGGCCCCCCCTCCCAGCACTTATCTCTGCTCAGGAGTTTATTTGTAAATTGTAACTTTGTTTCTCTCTCTCTGTCTCTCTGATCACTGAACTCCAACTGCCCAGCCTGTATATTTTTCTCATCTCATCTTCTTTTTTATTTGTGTCTGATAATTGTGATTTTGTTGTAATTTTAGCTAAATATATCTTTAATATTTTCTTGAGGGGGCCCTGTCAGGTAGTCTGTACGGGGCCCCGCAATTTCTAACAGCAGCCCTGAACACACCTGCTCCCTATTCACACCTTGTAACACCAACAAGTCACATGACACAGAGGCGAGAAAATGGCTAATTGGGCCCAATTTGGACATTTTCACTTAGGGGTGTACTCACTTTTGTTGCCAGCTGTTTAGACATTAATGGCTGTGTGTTGAGTTATTTTGAGGGGACAGCAAATTTACACTGTTATACAAGCTGTACACTCACTACTTTACATTGTAGCAAAGTGTCATTTCTTCAGGGTTGTCACATGAAAAGATAAAATAAAATATTTACAAAATTTGAGATGCTGTATATATATATATATATATATATATATATATATATATATACAGTGGGTACGGAAAGTATTCAGACCCCCTTAAATTTTTCACTCTTTGTTATATTGCAGCCATTTGCTAAAATCATTTAGGTTCATTCTTCTTCCTCATGAATGTACACATAGCACCCCATACTGACAGAAAAACACAGAATTGTTGACATTGTTGCAGATTTATTAAAAAAGAAAAACTGAAATATCACGTGGTCCTAAGTATTCAGACCCTTTGCTCAGTATTTAGTAGAAGCCCCCTTTTGATCTAATACAGCCAGGAGTCTTTTTGGGAAAGATGCAACAAGTCTTTCACACCTGGATTTGGGGATCCTCTGCCATTCCTCCTTGCAGATCCTCTCCAGTTCTGTCAGGTTGGATGGTAAACGTTGGTGGACAGCCATTTTTAGGTCTCTCCAGAGATGCTCAATTGGGTTTAAGTCAGGGCTCTGGCTGGGCCATTCAAGAACAGTCACGGAGTTGTTGTGAAGCCACTCCTTCGTTATTTTAGCTGTGTGCTTAGGGTCATTGTCTTGTTGGAAGGTAAACCTTCGGCCCAGTCTGAGGTCCAGAGCACTCTGGAGAAGGTTTTTGTCCAGGATATCCCTGTACTTGGCCGCATTCATCTTTCCCTCGATTGCAACCAGTCGTCCTGTCCCTGCAGCTGAAAAACACCCCCACAGCATGATGCTGCCACCACCATGCTTCACTGTTGGGACTGTATTGGACAGGTGATGAGCAGTGCCTGGTTTTCTCCACACATACCGCTTAGAACTAAGGCCAAAAAGTTCTATTTTGGTCTCATCAGACCAGAGAATCTTATTTCTCACCATCTTGGAGTCCTTCAGGTGTTTTTTAGCAAACTCCATGCGGGCTTTCATGTGTCTTACACTGAGGAGAGGCTTCCGTCGGGCCACTCTGCCATAAAGCCCCGACTGGTGGAGGGCTGCAGTGATGGTTGACTTTCTACAACTTTCTCCCATCTCCTGACTGCATCTCTGGAGCTCAGCCACAGTGATCTTTGGGTTCTTCTTTACCTCTCTCACCAAGGCTCTTCTCCCCCGATAGCTCAGTTTGGCCGGACGGCCAGCTCTAGGAAGGGTTCTGGTCATCCCAAACGTCTTCCATTTGAGGATTATGGAGGCCACTGTGCTCTTAGGAACCTTAAGTGCAGCAGAAATCTTTTTGTAACCTTGGCCAGATCTGTGCCTTGCCACAATTCTGTCTCTGAGCTCTTCAGGCAGTTCCTTTGACCTCATGATTCTCATTTGCTCTGACATGCATTGTGATCTGGAAGGTCTTATATAGACAGGTGTGTAGCTTTCCTAATCAAGTCCAATCAGTATAATCAAACACAGCTGGACTCAAATGAAGGTGTAGAACCATCTCAAGGATGATCAGAAGAAATGGAAAGCACCTGAGTTAAATATATGAGTGTCACAGCAAAGGGTCTGAATACTTAGGACCATGTGATATTTCAGTTTTTCTTTTTTAATAAATCTGCAACAATGTCAACAATTCTGTGTTTTTCTGTCAGTATGGGGTGCTATGTGTACATTCATGAGGAAGAAGAATGAACTTAAATGATTTTAGCAAATGGCTGCAATATAACAAAGAGTGAAAAATTTAAGGGGGTCTGAATACTTTCCGTACCCACTGTATAAAGTGATCAACCGATATCGTTTCTTTATTGCCGATACCGATATTTTGGTCATCGCATATCGGTATCAGTTTATATCTGCCGATATTTTCGGACATTTAAAAAAAAAAATTGTTTTTTTTTTACACAGGTACTCTTGTGGAGGGATCTGGGGGTCTAAAATACCCAAAACCCCTCCTCTGCACTTAATAGTATTCAAAACGCCAAATTTGGCTGTTTTGAATGCTGTCATTTTTTTAATTTGGCGCCGAGTACCCGGAAGTGAGGTCATGACATCACTTCCGGGTTTTTACATAGAGACCCGATCAGAGCCGAATACGGCTTTGATCGGGTCTTGGCGGCCATGCAGGTAGGATGGCCGGGTCAACCGGTGGGGCGGGAGACCCGGGCGAGCCGCAGAAGGTGGCGGGGGGGGGGTCGTCCCCTCCCGCTCCTTGTAATGACACCCGAGCAGCTTCTCAGCCGCATCTGTTGTCATTACAAGACAGCCGACCATCGGCTATGGACGGTACCGGGGTGATGCCTCTAGTTTCAGGCATCACTCCAGTACCTTTCCCGAAAAATCGGCAATATTGGTAACCTCCGGGGCCAATTTTTATATATCGGGGAAAGTGCAGATCGGCCCTCGATTTATCGGCTTTGCCGATAATCGGTCGATCCCTAACATATACATACTGTGTGTGTGTATATATATATCAAATAATCCATACTCATTCCTAATTTAACAAAATAAAATGTATAAGAATAAGCCCATTATGATTCTCCTGCAGACTACATCAGTGCCAACGTGAATATCAAATGGAACTTTGATCTGGGCGTCCGTGATTTTGACCTTGGCGATCGCATTCCACCAGTCTTAGCTCATTACCGAATTACATGCCTGGTTGAGTAATTCACATGACCAGCATAGGAAAAAATGGAGATACAACAAGGCGCCGCTCCGTCATTTCCCCACATGGTGAGGCGGGAGAGAATTGAAGTATATGCGAGAGAGCAGTGCAGGGCGACAGGAGTGCCGTCAGAGAAGAGAGCGATTGTTATGTTAAAAATACAAAAGATAACGCGGAATTAGTAATGTGAAAGTGTTTATTGCGCATGAAATTGGAAGCATATTTGTGCTGCGATCCAATGATTGAGTCAAATTGCCTTACGCTGACTGCCGGTGACATTAGCCGTTTACGGCGGCATAAATGTGAACGCAGCTTTTTACCTGCTGCAAAAAAAAATAAAAAATTCAGGAAAAAAAGGTAAAAATAATATAAGCTCAGTGTACAGTGACTCTGAACGGCCTCACTGCTGCAAATTTAATTTGTATTTCAGTTGGCGAGGTGGATGCTCCGCTATTACTGTACACCGTGGTATTGTTACCATCCTGTGCTGGATATGCAATGACCATTTTATTACTAAGAATCCGGGATATTAGAGTCTTTATAAAATGAATTAACTTTTTATATTTTGCTTTCCTTGGTTCCCTCTTTCCTGCTTGTCAACATGCTAATGAAAGGGTTTATTAATCACTTAAGCCCCGGAGGATTTGGCTGCTCAAAGACCATGGCCTATTTTGCGATTCGGCACTGCGTGATTTTAACTGACAATTGCACGGTCGTGCGACACTGTACCCAAATGAAATTGACGTCCTTTTTTTCCCACAAACAGAGCTTTCTTTTGGTGGTATTTGATCACCTGTGGTATTTGATCACCTGTTTTGTTTTTTGCGCTATAAACAAAAAAAGGGCGACAATTTTGAAAAAATAACAATATTTTTCACATTTTTTTTTATATGAAATTCTCAAAAAAAAAAAAGTAAAAATCAAAATTTTTTAACATTTTAGGCCAATTTGTTTTCTGCAACATATGTTTGGTAAAAAAAAAAAATCGCAATAAGCGAATTTTGATTGGTTTGCGCAAAAGTTATTGCTAACCACGGGAAAGATTTATGTCATTTTTATTGTTTTTTTTTTTTTAAACTAGCAATGGCGGCGAACTGCGATTTTTTTTGCGGGACTGCGACATTGCGGCGGACAGATTGGACCCCTAACTGACATTTTTGACACTTTTGGGAGTACCAGTGACATTACTACAGTAATCAGTGCTATAAATATGCACTGTTACTGTAAAATTGACACTGGCAGGGAAGAGCTTAACTTTATTGGTGATCAAGGAGTTAAGTGTGTCCCTAGGGGCATGATTTTAACTGTTAGGGGGCGTGGTTAGTGAAGTAACCACAGAGACATGCAATCCTATACAGCAGGATCACATAGCCTCTTTGCTTACTTTAGGGAGAATGACAGACGGTTGTGTTTACATCAGCCGTCTGCCTTTCTCCCTCTGCTGCGAGAGATTGCGAGTGGCCGGCGGACATCGGAGCCGCCAGTCACTCGCGCTAGGTCCCCAGGGAACGAGTGGGGGGCGGGAGTGCGGCGACGCGCGCTCGCCCCCTACAGGCTCGTGGGCGAGCAACGTAGGTCTACGTCGCTTTGCCCAGCAGCGGCAGACCGCCGCAGTAAATCCTCGTTAAAAAGTGGTTAAAACATACTTTTCGGACAGAGGCTGAATTTTTCAGTCCGTGGGCCACGTTTTATTTAATTTTTTTACAAATATTTGTGTGCCGAAAAAAATCTTAATTGGAGCCCCTCTTAAATCAAAATCTCTGTTAGATTCCCTTTTTCTACAAGAATAAAAAAATAAAAAAAATTACCGCGCTAATGAGAAAAGAAGAGAAAGCTGCTAACACCACAATTGACAAAAATTGCATAAAACTAAAAATACATACAGTATCTCACAAAAGTAAGTACACCCTTCACATTTTTGTGAATATTTTATGTGCCAACACTGAAGAAATGACACTTTGCTACAATGTATAGTAGTGAGTGTACAGCTTGTATAAGGCCCCTTTCACACTGTAGAGTCCGTCGACGGACTCCGTTTTTCTCAGCGGGGGATCGATTTGCCGATCCCCCCGCTAAAGCAGGCGGTTGGCAGCTCCGTCTCCGTGCTGTGTGCGTAGACACAGCTGTCAGGTCCCACTGTTCTCTATGGGGGAATCAGATGGGAACGGACTCCGTTGGACGGATCGAAAATAGGGTTTCCATCCGTCCAGATTTGACGGATGGGATGTCAGCGGACATCCAATGCCCAATAGAGATGCATGGGGCGTCCGTTCAGATCTGTCAAAAAAACTGACAGGCGGATGTGAGCAGCGTCCAGCAGTGTGTAGAGAGCAGGTTTCAGCAGAGCTGACAGCACCTGTTGAGAGGGGCAGAATGTGGCCGTCTTGTGCCCAAGTAGGAAGTTGCCAAGAGAAGTTGAGAGCCCTACGCTTTCTACCCTCATCAGGAACCTTTCCCTGCCGCTAGTTCTGTCTCTACCCTCTCACAAAATGCACGCCAAACCTGGGAACCAGGGCATTAAAAAGGATCTTCCTGGCCCAGGATGGCTACTAGAGTCACATGGGGTGGCAGCATCCAATGGGATAGCTTCCCCAGTGACCCAGGAAACCATAGAGGAACCATGTTCCTCTTGACTTCCTCTCCAACTGCAGTGCCACTGCGGAAGAGCACCACCTGCAGTGGTAAAGGTAGATTACAAAGGGCACGAAAATCCAAAGAGGATTAACTTATTCATGGGTCATTGCCCAGAGTTGGCACACAGTCTCTTTACTGATGCAGCAAAGAATAATTATTTCATCACTTGGAACTTACCACTTCCTTCTTAAAAAAGAAGAAGTTGATTTATTCAGCCAAATTAAAATTAATCACCGTTCATATTTGCATTGGTGACCACTTGAGAAGTCGCTACGTCAAATAACATTTTTTTGCATTACAGCAAATCGTTTTTGCCCGTCCGGCGGTGATTAATGCCGGTTTGCATTAAATACATTAATACTGATTTTCTCTGTTATTGTCCCTAATCTGCATATTGGAAGGCATCCAGCTCGTGGCAGCTCTCTGGATATACGGCTCTGCTGGAAACAGAACGGTCACATCCATTACCCGGCTTGAAATGAGTCAATGGAAGGACGAATGTGTCTCTGACTAGATGGACTTCGGGGGAAACACAAACTATGTGTTCTTCCAGGGTGTTCATAGGTCAAAGTCGGCAATTCTGCAGAAATCCTAGCCATCAATGATGTGGTGCAGAAGATCCCAGTGGTCCAAGACTTTAATGGCTTAATACCTGAGTGAAGAACTGCAATAGTGCCCTTGGCTTACCTTACCCAACTAGCTATAGCAAACAATAAAGTTGCACCCTCTACCCATACCCAGTCTGTTTACTAGACTTACTTCCACTGTTCACTTACTTTTACCTGAGAGATAATTAGATTTTTTAAATTCTACATCACCTCAATCCATTTACCATGCTGTACATTCCCCTTTCCACACCTCAATTCCATATGGATACCATGCTCTGCACACCCTATTCTGCACCCCCCATTCCAAATACCATGCTGTACATTCCTTTTCCACATCATCTCAATCCATACACAATGCTGTGCATTCCCTATTCCGCACCCCCCATTCCAAATACCATGCTGTAAAATTCCCTATTCCGCACCCCCCATTCCAAATACCATGCTGTACATTCCCTATTCCACACTCCTCATTCCAAATACCATGCTGTACATTCCCTATTCCACACTCCTCATTCCAAATACCATGCTGTACATTCCCTATTCCACACTCCCCATTCCAAATACCATGCTGTACATTCCCTATTCCACACTCCCCATTTCAAATACCATGCTGTACATTCCCTTTTCCGCACCCCCATGCCATATACCATGCTAACTGTTCCCTATTCCACACCTCCAATTCCATATACCATACTGTACATTCCTATTCCACACCCCATGCCATATACCATGCTAAACGTTCCCTATTGCACACCCCCAATTCTATATACCATACTGTACATTCCTATTCCACATCCCCATTCCATATGCCATAATGTACATTCCCTTTTCCACACCGCTACATTCAGTATACCATGCTATGCATTCTCTATTCCACAACCCCCATTTCATATATCATACTGTACATTCCTATTCCACACCCCCATTCCATATACCATACTGTACATTCCTATTCCACACCGCCTCATTCCATATACCACGCTATGCATTCCCTATTCCACAACCCCCATTCCATATACCATAATGTACATTCCTATCCCACAGCCCCCATTCCATATAGCACGCTGTACATTCCCTTTTCTGCACCCCCATAACATATACCATGCTAAACGTTCCCTATTCCACACCCCCAAAATCATATACCATACTGTACATTCCTATTCCACACCCCCATTCCATATACCACGCTGTACATTCCCTTTTCTGCACCCCCATAACATATACCATGCTAAACGTTCCCTATTCCACACCCCCAAAATCATATACCATACTGTACATTCCTATTCCACACCCCCATTCCATATACCACGCTGTACATTCCCTTTTCTGCAGCCCCATGCCCTTTACCATGCTAAACATTCCCTATTCCACACCTCCAATATCATATACCATACTGTTCATTCCTATTCCATACCCCCATTCCATACGCCATGATGTACATTCCCTATTCCGCACCACCTCATTCCATATACCACGCTATGGATTCCCCATTCCACAACCCCCATTCCATATACCATACTGTACATTCCTATTTCACATCCCCATTCCATATGCCATGATGTACATTCCTATTCCACACCGCCTCATTCAATATACCATGCTATGCATTCCCTATTCCACAGCCCCCATTCCATATACCACGCTGTACATTCCCTTCTCTGCACCCCCATGCCATATACCATGCTAAACATACCCTATTCCACACCCCCAATTCCATATACCATACTGTACATTGCTATTCCACACCCCCATTGCATATGCAATGATGTGCATTCCCTATTTTGCACCGCCTCATTCCATATAACACGCTATGGATTCCCCATTCCACAACCCCCATTCCATATACCATACTGTACATTCCTATTCCACACCCCCATTCCATATACAATACTGTACATTCCTATTTCGCACCACTTCATTACATAAGCTAGGCGGTACGTTCCCTATTCCACACTGCCTCATTCCATGTTGTTTTTGCTGAGGAATTCATTGTTGCTACTGGGGATTTACTGATGCTGTTGGAGGGTTTTTTTTGATGATTCTGAGGGGATTTTTTGTTGCTGCCGGGGGTGTATTGTTGCTGCTGTTTAAATTTTGAGTCTTGAATCTGGGTCAAGAGTTTATTGCAGGTCAGGGCTGGATGACAGCCAGGTCTCTGGTGCCTTCCCCTAGTTCTGGAAGTTTCTGGAAACTGGAGGGCAGAGGCCAGTAGGGTTAATCTGCATACTTAGGGGAGCTTAGCCAATCCCCAGACAAAAGGCCTGTAATGATGTCTGAGCCAGCCGTTAAATATGAATGAGGCAGGGGCGCATGACAGTGCTGCCCTCTTTCCCCGCTCCTATTTGTGGTGGCAATTGAGGCCTTGGCAATCTGACTCTCACAGGTATCAAATTGGGTGATAGGGCTGATATACTGTAGTTGGGCTGTATGCAGATGACCTAATTCTTTATTTGAACCAGTGGCGGCTTGTCCATTAGGGGCCGACCCCCCATCCATGCGTCCGGCCCCCTAATCTACATGCAGGGCGCTGGATGTATGGATTCCAATGGGGGATATTTTTCTGTGTTCATTTGCAGGATTACAGGGTAAATTTGAATTAGAATTACAGCCTTTTATAGATATCTGCAACTCAGCCACGCACTGGTTGCACGATTTAGAACCTCAGGTTGTTGGTCCTCTAAATACCCTATGATAGGGATCTTAAAGTCACAAGGTCCTAAGGGTCTGATCTCAAACATCTATTCCCACCTAGTACATGCTACATTGGTGGCTAACGCCGCTGGTGCTCCGAGATAAGATCATTCCTAACCTTTCAGACGATGATTGGGATGAGATGTGCTCTTCTATTGTGTCACCCGCAATCTATAATAAGATGACCCAACTGTATATGTTTCATCAATCTTACTTAACACCAATTAGACTACATACTATGCATTGTATACCATCATCAAATTGTGCAAGACTCAATTGTCCTAGAGCTGACTTTGTTCACATAATTTAGCAGTGCCCAAATATTGCTAGGTTCTGGCCAGTGTTGGGGTAGTTACTCAAAAAATGTAACTAGTTACTAGTTACTTCTGTAAATTGTAATGAGATGACTTTACTAGTTACTGCATTTGAAAAGTAACTTCACTACTTATTACTTTACTTTCCTCTTTCTTAATTGACCGTGTAGAAGAAGATACATGACACTCTTTCTGCATAGAGTTTATTGTATAAACACAGGCTTTGGGAAACATGAGAACAAAACCTGAAAAAAACAGAATAAAACATAAAGTGCAACAAAAAGTCATAAACTTCATGCCTCTCTATTCTTCGAAATAACGATTGTATTGCACGGCTTGGGTAACGCAGGAAAGCGCGTTCCTATAGCCTAGTAAAGTAGTGTAGTTACCTCCTATAGCCTAGTAAAGTAGTGTAGTTACCTCCTATAGCCTAGTAAAGTAGTGTAGTTACGTCCTATAGCCTAGTAAAGTAGTGTAGTTACGTCCTATAGCCTAGTAAAGTAGTGTAGTTACCTCCTATAGTCTAGTAAAGTAGTGTAGTTACCTCCTATAGTCTAGTAAAGTAGTGTAGTTACCTCCTATAGCCTAGTAAAGTAGTGTAGTTACCTCCTATAGTCTAGTAAAGTAGTGTAGTTACCTCCTATAGCCTAGTAAAGTAGTGTAGTTACCTCCTATAGCCTAGTAAAGTAGTGTAGTTACCTCCTATAGTCTAGTAAAGTAGTGTAGTTACCTCCTATAGTCTAGTAAAGTAGTGTAGTTACCTCCTATAGTCTAGTAAAGTAGTGTAGTTACCTCCTATAGCCTAGTAAAGTAGTGTAGTTACCTCCTATAGCCTAGTAAAGTAGTGTAGTTACGTCCTATAGCCTAGTAAAGTAGTGTAGTTACCTCCTATAGCCTAGTAAAGTAGTGTAGTTACCTCCTATAGTCTAGTAAAGTAGTGTAGTTACCTCCTATAGTCTAGTAAAGTAGTGTAGTTACGTCCTATAGCCTAGTAAAGTAGTGTAGTTACCTCCTATAGCCAGTAAAGTAGTGTAGTTACCTCCTATAGTCTAGTAAAGTAGTGTAGTTACCTCCTATAGCCTAGTAAAGTAGTGTAGTTACCTCCTATAGTCTAGTAAAGTAGTGTAGTTACCTCCTATAGCCTAGTAAAGTAGTGTAGTTACCTCCTATAGCCTAGTAAAGTAGTGTAGTTACTTCCTATAGTCTAGTAAAGTAGTGTAGTTACCTCCTATAGCCAGTAAAGTAGTGTAGTTACCTCCTATAGTCTAGTAAAGTAGTGTAGTTACCTCCTATAGCCTAGTAAAGTAGTGTAGTTACCTCCTATAGCCAGTAAAGTAGTGTAGTTACCTCCTATAGCCTAGTAAAGTAGTGTAGTTACCTCCTATAGCCAGTAAAGTAGTGTAGTTACCTCCTATAGTCTAGTAAAGTAGTGTAGTTACCTCCTATAGCCTAGTAAAGTAGTGTAGTTACCTCCTATAGCCAGTAAAGTAGTGTAGTTACCTCCTATAGCCTAGTAAAGTAGTGTAGTTACCTCCTATAGCCAGTAAAGTAGTGTAGTTACCTCCTATAGTCTAGTAAAGTAGTGTAGTTACCTCCTATAGTCTAGTAAAGTAGTGTAGTTACCTCCTATAGCCTAGTAAAGTAGTGTAGTTACCTCCTATAGCCAGTAAAGTAGTGTAGTTACCTCCTATAGTCTAGTAAAGTAGTGTAGTTACCTCCTATAGTCTAGTAAAGTAGTGTAGTTACCTCCTATAGCCTAGTAAAGTAGTGTAGTTACCTCCTATAGTCTAGTAAAGTAGTGTAGTTACCTCCTATAGCCTAGTAAAGTAGTGTAGTTACCTCCTATAGCCAGTAAAGTAGTGTAGTTACCTCCTATAGTCTAGTAAAGTAGTGTAGTTACCTCCTATAGTCTAGTAAAGTAGTGTAGTTACCTCCTATAGTCTAGTAAAGTAGTGTAGTTACCTCCTATAGCCTAGTAAAGTAGTGTAGTTACCAATATTAATATTGTAACTAGTTACATTACTTTGTTACCAAAAAAAGTAATGTAGTTACTGTAATCAGTTACTTTGTAACTAGTTACCCCCAACACTGGTTCTGGCAAAAGGTGGTGGAGGTTCTATCTACAGTACTTTCTGTACAAGAACCCCCAACACCGGAGGTGTGTTCCCTGGTTATCCTTGATGAGGAGCCCTGGCCCTTTTGGGCTAGGAAATCCATAGCTCTTAATTGGATTCAGCCCACCCCTCCTTAAGGAACACCAATGGATTCCATCGATCAACCAAATTCTGCCCTATTAGAAGTTGGTGTTCGGACATAGGGGATGTACAAAAAAATACAACAAAATATGGGACATATGGACCTCTTCAACTCTGACTATATAGATTTACTTGATACAATTCAAATTTCTTGCTCAACACTTGATGTTATAATAGTTCCAACTATACAGTAGTTACTGTATGACTTGTATCACTCATTGCAGGGCTATCTTACCGAATGGGCATGCTGGGAAGCTGCCCAGGGGCCCCACTTGCCTGGCAACCCCGCCAAGCAATAGTCCCGATTCCCGTGTGCATCCCGCCGCCGAACTTAGCAGGTGGCAAGCGCCTGTTGGCCCTGCGCTGCTGTCAGGCCACTGGTCTACCTCAGGCTGGAGCTCAGGCTTGCTTGGGAGGATCCTCACAGTATTGTAGTTTAAAAGGAATCTTTTGCTAAGAGGCAGTAGGAGCAAGGAGGACAGTGTGAGTACATCAGCACGGTCAGGGACGGACAAGGGGAAAGACTGCCATTGCATTTCCTGCAGTTGTTAGAGATAGGACCAGTGTCTATAGCGGAATTGGAGGTACTCCAGAATGCAGTCTACAATACTACAATACTCTAAAGCAGGGGTCCAAACTTTATAAACAAAGAGCCATTTTACAATCCTTCAGACTTTTGGGGGGGGTCGAACTGTTGCCATTGGGAGTAGAAATTGTCCTGGCATCAGTGGGAGTGAACAGCGCATCTTTGGCATTAGGGGGCATTAGGGGGTGGAATAGTGCCCCATCGTTGGTGTCAATGGGAGGAATAGTACCCCATTGTTGGTGTCAATGGGAGAAATAGTTTCCCATCGTTGGTGTCAATGGGAGGAATAATACCCCATTGTTGGTGTCAATGGGAGAAATAGTTCCCCGTCGTTGGTGTCAATGGGAGGAATAGTTCCCCATCGTTGGTGTCAATGGGAGGAATAGTACCACATTTTTTATGTCAATGGGGGGAATAGTTCCCCATCGTTGGTGTTAGTAGGAGGAACAGTGCCCCATTGTTGGTGTTAATGGGAGAAATAGTGTCCCATCATTGGTGTCAGTGTGCGAATTAGCTCCCCATTGTTGGTGTCAGTAGGAGGAATAGTGCCCCATTGTTGGTGTCAATGGGAGAAATAGTGTGTTGCGACAGTGGGAAGAAAAGTGCCACAATGGCCAGATAAAGGTAAGCAGAGGGCCAGATCTGGCCCCGGGCTGCAGTTTGGAGACCACTGTTCTATAGACCTGAGTGTTCCTAGTCCTCAAGGGGACTTTTTGCATCTTTAATAATGAGAGACTTTCAGTGTTCAGGAGGACAGTTCTGGAGTGTGTATATAGGGACGAGGTTGTCCCTGATTTTGTTTGTTTCAAGTCGGGCATACCATATACCTCATCACCCTATCCCACCCACCCCAATTTGTTGCCCCCTTAAATAAACAACAAAAGCAAGGGACTGACTTCTTGCAAGTGGAGAATGCATGTTGCCTGGCTGTGCAGGAATAGGAGAGCCAGTTACCAGCAGCTCCTGCAGGGGTAGTGCTACACAAGAATAAGTCTCAAATATCAGCAAAAAAGCCATTAAAAATAACATTAAATATAAAATGTTATAATAGAAATAAAACATAACTAAAGGTACAAGGCCGAACATCCTTTCCTATCCATCTGCTTCTAACCACCATCCCACACACCTAGAACAACAGTTACAATCAAATGCCTAAATGTGCCGACATCCTCAACATCCTTTTATTCCTACATTGTCTAGACAGAACTAAAGGAAGAATAAAGAACTCAGAACACAAGAAGATATAGGACAGAGTTCACTTGTAGTTCACATTTTATTCACGCCGAGATACAGTCAGGTCCATAAATATTGGGACATCGACACAATTCTAATCTTAATCATACACCACAATGGATTTGAAATGAAACAAACAATATGTGCTTTAACTGCAGACTTTCAGTTTTAATTTGAGGGTATTTACTTCAAAATCGGGTAAACGGTGTAGGAATTACAACAGTTTGTATATGTGCCTCCCACTGTTTAAGGGACCAAAAGTAATGGGACAATTGGCTGCTCAGCTGTTCAATGGCCAGGTGTGTGTTATTCCCTCATTATCCCATTTACAAGGAGCAGATAAAAGGTCCAGAGTTCATTTCAAGTGTGCTATTTGCATTTGGAATCTGTTGCTGTCAACTCTCAATATGAGATCCAAAGAGCTGTCACTATCAGTGAAGCAAGCCATCATTAGGCTGAATAAAACAAAACAAACCCATCAGAGAGATAGCAAAAACATTAGGTGTGGCCAAATCAACTGTTTGGAACATCCTTAAAAAGAAAGAACGCACCGGTGAGCTCAGAAACACCAAAAGACCCAGAAGACCACAGAAAACAACTGTGATGGATGACCGAAGAATTCTTTCCCTGGTGAAGAAAACACCCTTCACAACCTTTGGACAGATCAAGAACACTCTCCAGGAGGTAGGTGTATGTGTGTCAGACCAAGAACACTCTCCAGGAGGTAGGTGTATGTGTGTCAAAGTCAACAATCAAGAGAAGACTTCACCAGAGTGAATACAGAGGGTTCACCACAAGATGTAAACCATTGGTGAGCATCAAAAACAGGAAGGCCAGATTAGAGTTTGCCAAACAACATCTAAAAAAGCCTTCACAGTTCTGGAACAACATCCTATGGACAGATGAGACCGAGATCAACTTGTACCAGAGTGATGGGAAGAGAAGAGTATGGAGAAGGAAAGGAACTGCTCATGATCCAAAGCATACCACCTCATCAGTGAAGCATGGTGGTGGTAGTGTCATGGCGTGGGCATGTATGGCTGCCAATGGAACTGGTTCTCTTGTATTTATTGATGATGTGACTGCTGACAAAAGCAGCAGGATGAATTCTGAAGTGTTTCGGGAAATATTATCTGCTCATATTCAGCCAAATGCTTCAGAGCTCATTGGACGGCGCTTCACAGTGCAGATGGACAATGACCCGAAGCATACTGCGAAAGCAACCAAAGAGTTTTTAAAGGGAAAGAAGTGGAATGTTATGCAATGGCCAAGTCAATCACCTGACCTGAATCCGATTGAGCATGCATTTCACTTGCTGAAGACAAAACTGAAGGGAAAATGCCCCAAGAACAAGCAGGAACTGAAGACAGTTGCAGTAGAGGCCTGACAGAGCATCACCAGGGATGAAACCCAGCGTCTGGTGATGTCTATGCGTTCCAGACTTCAGGCTGTAATTGACTGCAAAGGATTTGCAACCAAGTATTAAAAAGTGAAAGTTTGATTTATGATTGTTCATCTGTCCCATTACTTTTGGTCCCTTAAAAAGTGGGAGGCACATATACAAACTGTTGTAATTCCTACACCGTTCACCTGATTTGGATGTAAATACCCTCAAATTAAAGCTTAAAGTCTGCAGTTAAAACACATCTTGTTTGTTCCATTTCAAATCCATTGTGGTGGTGTATAGAGCCAAAAAGATTAGAATTGTGTCGATGTCCCAATATTTCTGGACCTGACTTCACAGCAGCTTCCTTGTGACTCCATCTTGTTACATGGTAATAAATCAATTCTATGTTGTTTCTCAACTTAACAGTAGGGAGTGGAGACAAGGGTGAGCCTGGGATGGGGGGGGGGTGGGGGTACTAGCACCTATTCTCTGAGAAAAAAAGGCCACTACATATATGTAGCGCCCTCCTAGGTAGGTGCTAGGCAGAGAAAGTATAGTAGCTCTGTCTGCTTATCAGGAGAGCCTGATTAATAGGCCTGTTGCATGTGGCAGGCACACCTCCTCAGGGATTGGCTACAGCACAATAAATGTTCAAGCTGCCTATTTGACTCTCCCAGGGGAAGCAATCAAATCCTGCAGCCTGTGAGATCTTGCATTGAGCATAGTGTCTAGAGCTCTTCCGAAATCTCTACATCTGATATCAAAGTGAGCCCACACTGCATTAACTCCATTTTTAAAGGTGTCCCCAGCTTTGTCTTCAGAGTTTAATACAAACAATACAGTAATAGCGTATTGATCAAAGTATCTGACCGTGCAGCAAAGCAAATAATGAAACTATTTCTAAAACATAAGGAAAAGAAAATAATTCAGCCCAGAGACTGGAGGGCTCCCAAGATGGCGCTGTGCACCGAGGACATGGTAACAGCCTGTCAGCCAAAGGAAGGGAACAAATGCATGGTTTATGTGTTTGGAACATTCTAGGAACAAACATTTTGTTATTTTCTTCAAGTGAGATGGCAAAGGGAATGGAAGGGACACTTACTGAGTCAGGAAAAACACATGCAATATATAAGCATTGTTAAAACTATATGTAGCACCCTCCTAGGTAGGTAGGTGCTAGGAAAACGCATCAATTGCTCCTTCTGCTTATCAGGGGAGCCTGATCTGTTAGGTTCCTTGTTGCATGTCTCCAGGTGTGATTCACTGGGTCTGAGGGAGTGTCCCCACTGTGTCCAATGAGGGAGCTTGTTGGACAGAGGAGGAAAACCCAGTCAGTGACACATTGGCTTTTGTGGGAGTCCCAATTGGAGGGCATTCCTGCAATGCATCCTGGGATTGCCCATAAAAGCTGGTGGGACATGTGACAGGGCATCTTTGGCGGGAAGCAGAGTTCCAGGAGGAGGCTGACGGCTGTCTCTCCTCCTGCAAGGTGTGAGGAAGGTGGTCTTAGGCCGTCGGCCTAGTGATAGAAAGGATATCTTCTTAGGTGTTTGTGGCCTCTCCAGTTCACATTTGTCTTACTATCTATGTTTGCACAGATGCACCGTTTTGTTAACCTCCCTGGCGTTATGATTATGTCAGGAATTATGTACCAAAAACGGTACAATTTTTTGCATGGAAATTTGGCGTTATGTATTATAGGCCTACAATTCTTAGTAATTACTGACTTAAACCTGACCGAAACACAAACGCATTGATATATTATATATTATATTATTTATTTTATTAAAATTATATTATTGATTAGATTATAATTCATGCGTTATATATTATATATATATAATATATACATATAAAATATATAACGCATGAATTATAATCTAATCATATATATATATATATATATATATATATATATATATATATATATATGTGTGTATATATATATATATATATTATAATATAAATATAAATGTTATGTGTTTGTGTTTTGTGCAACATTTGAATTTCCCTCCCTAGTTCCGCTCCCATGCACCATTGCTGCTGCAGGAAACGGAACCAGGAAGTCATCAGACCAACGGACGAGTGGCGGGGATCTCGGCTGGCGATCACAGCAATGGAAGATCATCACTGGATCGCCAGGAGAAGGTAAGAGACACCACTGCACGCTCTGCACATCCACCCTGAGCGTGACTCGGGGATACCGATCCTAGCATAAAAAATCCACCTCGAGTCATGCTCGGGGATACCGCTAAGGGGGTTAATTGTTTTATTTTATTTTTTTATTTTTTTTAGGTGCAAACTGGAACCGACTTTATTGTAAACTCACACAGAATATATACCACACAAGAACAGCTAAGAGCTTGATCACATTATCCTAAATGATGCAAACTGTAAACAGTAATATAATTAGCACATTTGAAGAACAGCCAACATAAACAGTAATCTACTTAAACAGTAAGCTAATTAACAACTAGTCACCTAGGCCAACCTTTTTCAACCAGGCACCCTGATGTTAATTGTTTTATTTACATTGGTACATATGCTGTCCCTGGCACTACACCATTTTTCTTATTAATTATGCATGAATTGGTGTCTTTGCCAGGTTTCTGGACACTCAGAAAGGAATATAGTAACTGAGAAATAAAGTTTCAACCTGCAAAGTGTCTGCTTTTGGTGACAGGCACACTTTGGTTTTAAAGTTTTTTTTTTGTTTAGCATATATTATATTACTTTTGGTTGATTGATTCTTACAATTCATCTGTAACCCTGGAATGATAATGGAGCTGTTGAAGAGATTAACGGGGAAGATATTGGACACCTTGTCCCTGTCTCATTATTCACAGGAGGAGGACGGCTGATGTGTCATTCTTGACGTGCCACCTTGGCCTGCCAAGTGATCTATACATAATTTATAGCGGACATGGACTGCTCCAATCTGAGATCACGGTCTGTTACCCATGAGACTTTTCTTAAGGATCCATCACCAATATATAACACATTTTTGCATGGATTGAAATCGTTACATTTTTTTTAGTACAGAAAAGCCCAACAAAGGCAGGAGCACAGTTATGGCTGAGGTCATAAAGACACAATATATCACCACCACTTTTTTTCCATTGTACATGTAATTATTATCTTACAATTCATAGTAAAATATGTTTTATACAATATTACTTCCTATGGATTGGCTGTGAGATGATCTTCACACAGATCCTCTGGATAAGGGAGTTTTCTTCTCAACACGTTTCGTGAAATTAATTTCACTTCATCAGGAGGTATTTATTGTTACTAGATAATCAGACAATGCTAAAAACAAAGATATCTTCAGAAGGAAGACACTGGAGTTAGTCTGACCCAGGAACTGGGGACCCCCAAATCGAAAAAGAGGCACAGGTGAGAAGAGAGGGAGGGAACACCGAATGCGACCTCTATGTGTTACTAAACCCACAACAGCAGTGGCGGTTGGTGCTCCATGGGCCGGGGGAGGGGGGTCATTTAGGCGGACCACACCATACCCCCCCAGACCACACCAGCTTGCACACTATACCAACTCCCCCCCGTCGCCAGCTCACTCACCTGGACTGACGTGGAGGGCAGGCAGCGGCATCAGCAGCTCCCCCCAGCAGCGGCGGCTTCCCCCTCAGTCTCCTCCGTTGGTCGGGCTTCCCCTGCGTCTCCTTCCTCCTCCTCCTCCTTGGCCTATAGCATGGGCTCTTCTTTCAGCCAATCAGAAACGGGTCTCAGGACCCGCTTCCTGATTGGCTGGGAGGAGAATCAGTGTGATAATAGCGAATATTCATTCGCTATTGTCACACAACTGGGTGGGCTCAGGGCACAGTGCTCTGCTCCCCGAGCCCACCTTTTTTAAAGCCTTTTAGAGCCTCTGGTTCTAATCACGTGCTTAAAAAAAACATTGGAATCCATGAGTCTGGCACCCTGCATGTAGATTAGGGGGCTGGACGAATGGAATAGGGGGGGGGCGTCGCCCGTGCACCCCCAATGAACCAGTCACCACTGCACAACAGTAAAAATCAGTCTGTGTATGCAGTAAAGCATGCTTGTTATACTCACTGTGGAACCTAAGGGTTAATCTTGGGTATTGTGTAAAAATGCTATTTCACCCTGTCTTCTCTGATCCTGCCCTTCTTCCACTGTCCCCAAACCATTTGCTGATAGAACAGAGCATTGGGAGCACTCTGCACATGCTCAGTTTGGTGTGTCTTACTAGAGAGTATTTTTTTTTTTCTTGGGAGGGTGCATTTGATCAGCACAAAGCCAATCAGCACTGTCCAGACAGAGGGTGAGGGGTCCTGCAGCCTCATAGGACAATCAGAGTAGAATGAAAACTTCTCCTACAAGCTTTAACCAGACACTGATAGACGCCACAATACTGCTGTATACTGCTCATGAGCAGTTTATATTTACTAAAATAATTGCATTTCAATGTTCTGTGTACTGCGGGAGGCTAGATATAGTGAATGCAGGCTCCAGGGTTTAGTAACACTTTAAAGCGGAGTTCCACTCTAGTTATACATTTTTTTATAAAAATACCCCCGGGACAGTCAGGGCTAGCACATTCCACAATGGATAGCCTCTGATCTGTCCCGGGTTGCACTTACCTTTCAGGAGAAATACTTACCTTGAAATTGTCTTGTCCAGCGCTGCCATGTCAGGTGTGGGCAGCTTGAAGCCAGCGCGATCCTCTTCCGCGTCCTCTTCGGTTCCACGATGCACTGCACTGGCCCCGACGTCACTTCCGGGTCGCGCGCGTCATCCCTCCACAGCTTCTGGGCATGCCCAGAAGCTGTTTAGAAGGGAATGGAGCGCGCGCCCCGGAACTGACGTCGGGGCCGGTGCAGGCGCAATGATTCCTGGGAGCGATGACGTTCAGCTCCCAGGAATCATTGCAAAAGCCAGGAAGTGACGAATCGCCGTGGCCGCCGAGGGGAGGAAGAAGGAAGTAAGGTGAGTATATTTTCTCTAAAAGGTGGGTGAAAAAAAAAAAAATTGCGATTATCCATTTGTTTTTCAGGTGAGCGAGAAGATGGAGGTAAGTATAAATTTCGGGTGGAACTCCGCTTTAAGGGAAGTCTTGGGTACAGATGCTCAAAACAAAAATATCTGTGTTTTTCTCATGACTCTCTGAAGAATGACACCCTTCTTGTATAAATTCAGTAAAACTGAGAGCATGTGCTATTAGCTATATTTATTATTTTTTCTAACTTTTCAGCAGTCGTTGAAGAAAAATGTAGTTATAGTGAGAAATACCATATGCACTATAGATAAAACAATGCAGCCTATTATTTCTACTCAAAGTGAACGTTTCAGTAATCTTACAAGTCTGTATGAATAAATTCCCAGGAAGTCATTAGGGCATCCACTGTGACGGCCAGAGGATCCACAGACCTGGAGGCAAACCTGTCCAGTTTTGCTGAACCTGGAGGACGGAAGGTCCACGCTCAGCATTCCCAAACTTTGACAGAGGTCTAGAAACACCATAATAACTCTTTGAAGTCCAGACATTGACGACCAAGGAAGTCAACCTGCCAATGTTGGAGGACTAACATGTGCAGACAGGGCTAAAACATGACTTTCCACCAAAGTAAGAATAAGATTAAACTTCTTGTTGAGCCAAAATAATTCTGGGTCACTTGATGGTTAATGTAAGCCACCGCTTGGTGTTGTCCAACTGAATCCTGGTCGGATGACCGCGGAGTTGAGAGGGCTAGCGTTTAAGGGAACAATCAAATAGGGATGATCGAACTTTTGAAAAGTTTGGTTCGGCCAGAACATCCGAAACTTCCCGAAAGTTCGGCCCGGATTTCAGAACCCCATTGAAATCAATGGGACCCGAACTTCGGTAATCAAAAAACACCATTTTTAAGCCCTAAAACCCAATAAATGCCCCTAAAAAGTGCCTAGGGTTCTGGGTCATGCCCCATTAACTATTAATCACACAAAAAAAAGTTCTTAAAAATTGTCATTTCTGATAAAAAAGCCAATTATTGAAAAAAAAAAAAGAGAGATTTTTTTTTTGACTTTGGATTTAGTATCTGGGGGGTCTAAAAAGTGTACATGTGAAGTTTCAGCTCTGTAGCATGTCCAGAACCATGAAAAAAAAAAAGATAATTTTTCAGTAGAACAGGGATGTGGGACCCTCCTTTTACACCTATATGATCTTTTTTTTCTGGTTCTGGACATGCTACAGAGCTGAAACTTCACAGGTACACCTTTTAGACCCCCCAGACACAAAATCACACAAACAAAAGTTCTTAAAAATTGTCATTTTGATAAAAAAGCCAATTATTGAAAAATTAAAAAAAAAAGAGAGATTTTTTGATTTTTTACTTTGGATTTCGTATCTGGGGGGTCTAAAAAGTGTACACGTGAAGTTTCAGCTCTGTAGCATGTCCAGAACCATAAAAAAAGATTGTTTGTATTAGAACACTTTCTGACAGGGGGTTGGCTTCTCTTCTCGGTTTTCACACCTTGCCGGTTTAATAGCAGGCATTTTTTTGGGTTCTTTGCAGTCAGGAAAAACATCTGAACTTGTGTATAGTGGTACTGTGCACAAGTTCTGATGTTTTGCCTGCCTCCAAAACCCCCCAAAAAATGCCAGCAAAAACACACCTGGGCATTTTTTTTTGACGCTAGCGTTTTTTGGCATTTTTTGGGGTTCTTTTGAGGCAGGCAAAACATCTGAACTTGTGTATAGTGGTATATATACACACATGATTATATGTATACAGACACCTAGCCATATATAGGTGTGATAGTAGCAGAAATATATTACTGTAAATGATTTCATTAGCGCAAGCATTTATTTCTGCTACTATCACACCTATATATGTCTAGGGGTATATATACAGACATATATGTGTATATATACCCCCTATACACATGTTCAGATGTCATGTCTGACATCAAACATGTCCTCAAAAAAGCACTGGCAGTGGCAGCCCCTGCAGCATGAAAAATGCTTGGCTGGTGAGAAGCCATATTCCTGTCCCGAAGCAACTCAGAGAAATGATCATTTCTCTATAGCGGTCACCCTGCTATGGAAGGGTTTTGTCACCCTTCCATAGCAGTCACTGTCAGTTAACCCTACACTACACTACGGTCCCTTTACCCTTAACACTTTCCCTACAGAAACTAAATTTTTGAAGCTAACTTAAGTGTAAAGGAGCACTCTAACTACACTAGATATCCCTTTCCTCACACTGAAAATAGCTAAATGACACATTGTAACACATTAGAACAGAACAGCATTCCACTCTCTTCCATGTCCCGTACAAGAATGCTAGGAATTTGGCGGGGGCGATCTTAAAAAATGGGGGGCGTATTCACTAATGATTGGTCTAGGGACCCACTAGTCACTCCAATCACATTACTAGAATTCTCCTGCCCCCTCAATTGGCTTTTGCTAATGGTTCTGGTCCAATCACGGGCTTTTAAAGCCCATTTCCTGAAGCATTGCATTTTGGTCGGTTCTGGTTGCCGAATTCCAAACTTTTTGGGCAAAAAGTTCTAAATTCGGCCGAACCTCGAACACCCAATGTTCGGGCCGAACCGATGGTGGACCCGAACCGTTCGATCATCCTTACAATCAAATCGTTCTGTGCTCCAGAACACAGATCATGATACAAGCTTCCTCTGAGGACCAGGTTCCATGAACAGAGAGAGACCTTAACAAATGTATTTTTATCCACAAAAGTCACCATCATACATGTAATTTAATATAATTAATTAATTTAATTACTATTAGCATACAAAATAAATATAATTCCATGTCATTCTATATATACAGTATTTCCTAATTTTACCGTCATCACTATGATCTGAGGTTATTATTACACTATCTTATCTATGTATTTCTGAATATTCAATTTTCAATATTAGATACACCTAAGAACCTTTTTTATCTTTATATTTTAGATATAATAGTATCATATGTATTGTTAATAAAGTTTTTTTCATTGATGTAAACAGGAAGTGGTACCGGAATGGATATTAATATAATTTAAAATGGTGTGATATTCAGTATCCCCATAGATTAAAATCTAAATAATATAAAAAGATATATTCTAAGTATCATCCATATCTATTTTTTCATGATCAGTTATATATTCATTGCTGGAATACACCTATCGCTGGACGAGAACCGGATATGAAGTCCGCTCCCAGCATTGTATAATTTGCGTCCGTACACCAGAAGTGATGTCTTTGATAACGCCTAGTGGGTGGGCGAAACGCGTCGACGCAGTTCCGGTACGGTAATAGCGGAACGTCACTTCCGGTTAAGCTTCCCGCATGCCAGCAGCGGCGTTCGCGGCTACCTGTTGAGATTTCACTGCCAGTTTTTGCTATATTTTTGTGAGTATGTTTTTTTGATTTCATTAATAAATTCATTTAAAACGTACTTCACCATCTATGGTCTCTTGACTTTGGCACTGGGTCTATGGAGGAATCTTGGACCACCTCTGACAAAGAATCATCCTGAACAACTTGGTATTATATGGGAGAAGTCCTGGTGCATTGTCATATCCCAGTGGTTACAGGCTTTTTTGACCCTTTGGTCTGGTGAGTGGGGTACCTGGAGGGGTCACCGTCACCTGGAACACCTTTAATATTTTCTCTGCACTGGAGCACCTTGCACTTTATTGATCTATTTCATATATTGGACTTTTATCACATAATATTTTTCTAATTATTTATGTGGTTTAATGAGGTTTAATGATGTTTTCACATTGTACACATTGTTCATTTTAGTGTGTAAGGCACTTTATTTATTATCTGTTTTTATGTTAGTGCTGTTTTACAATTGGGTTCATACATATTGTCTAAGCAGCTGCATCACATACATTTTTCCTTTTTATACATCTTTTAGGGAGCGCAGGTTTATATTATTTTATAATATATATACAGTATCTCACAAAAGTTAGTACACCCCTCACATTTTTGTACCGTAAATATTTTATTCTATCTTTTCATGTGACAACACTGAAGAAATTACACTTTGCTACAATGTAAAGTAGTGAGTGTACTGCTTGTATAACAGTGTAAGTTTGCTGTCCCCTCAAAATAACTCAACACACAGACATTAATGTCTAAACCGCTGGCAACAAAAGTGAGTACACCCCTAAGTGAAAATGTCCAAATTGGGCCCAAAGTGTGAATATTTTGTGTGGTCAACATTATTTTCCAGCACTGCCTTAACCCTCTTGGGCATGGAGTTCACCAGAGATTCACAGGTTGCCACTGGAGTCCTCTTCCACTCCTCCATGATGACATCACAGAGCTGGTGGATGTTAGAGACCTTGCGCTCCTCCACCTTCCATTTGAGGATGCCCCACAGATGCTAGGGTTTGGGTCTGGAGACATGCTTGACCAGTTCATTACCTTTACCCTCAGCTTCTTTAGCAAGGCAGTGGTCAACTTGGAGGTGTGTTTGGGGTCGTTATCATGTTGGAATACTGCCCTGCAGCCCAGTCCCTGAAGTGAGGGGATCATGCTCTGCTTCAGTATGTCACAGTCCATGTTGGCATTCATGGTTTCCTCAATGAACTGTAGCTCCCCAGTGTCGGCAGCACTCATGCAGCCCCAGACCATGACACTTCCACCACCATGCTTAAACGTAGGCACCTGGTTGCCGCCACACACGTTTGACACCATTTGAACTACATAAGTTTATCTTGGTCTCGTCAGACCACAGGAGATGGTTCCAGTAATCCATGTCCTTAGTCTGCTTGTCTTCAGCAAACTGTTTGTGGGCTTTCTTGTGCATCATCTTTAGAAGATACTTCCTTTCTGGGACGTCAACCATGCAGACCACTTTGATGCAGTTTGCAGCGTATGGTCTGAGCACTGACAGGCTGATCCCCCCACCCATTCAATCTCTGCAGCAATACTGGCAGCACTCATACATCTATTTCCCAAAGACAACCTCTGGATATGACGCTGAGCATGTGCACTCAACTTCTTTGGTCGACCATGGTGAGTCCTGTTCTGAGTGGAACCTGTCCTGTTAAACTGCTGTATGGTCTTATCCAATGTGCTGCAGCTCAGTTTCAGGTTCTTGGCAATCTTCTTATAGCCTAGGCCATCTTTATGTAGAGCAACAATTCTTTTTTTCAGATCCTCAGAGAGTTCTTTGCCATGAGGTGCCATGTTGAACTCCCAGTGACCAGTATGAGAGAGTGAGAGTCATAACACTAAATTTAACACACCTGCTCCTCATTCACACCTGAGACCTTGTAATACTAACGAGTCACATGACACCGGGGAGGGAAAATGGCTAATTGGGCCCAATTTGGACATTTTCACTTAGGGTTGTACTCATTTTTGTTGCCAGCGGTTTAGACATTAATGGCTGTGTGTTGAGTTATTTTGAGGGGACAGCAAATTTACACTGTTATACAAGCTGTACACTCACTACTTTACATTGTAGCAAAGTGTCATTTCTTCAGTGTTGTCACATGAAAAGAATAAAATATTTACAAAAATGTGAGGGGTGTACTTACTTTTGTGAGATACTGTATGTATAGGTTGCAGTTTGCAAGAGGATAATTGGGATTATGGCTGAAGCTATTAGCCATAGCCCGGTATTGTCTATTTCAGCCTGCAGCTTGAAAGTGTTCTGATCGGCCCATGAGCCACTGGAATGCCTTCAGAAGCAGCGCCGGTGTCTCTCACTGTTCCTTGCCCAAGAAACAATCCAACGGTGCCGCCGGCAGGTCACAGCGGCGATCAAAGAATAGATCATCTTTGATCGCCGCTATAGCCTTGGAGAACCGGAGCGACGTCATGACATCTTGTCCAAGATGGATGTAAACAACTTTTTTGTAAATCCTTCCATATACAGTGAAGTGACTGGCCTGAGGGGAAGCACAGAGATTGAACAAATCCTCCTACATAGGGTGTACCTGTTTATCTGCAGTCTTCTCTTCTCTATATCTGTTCAAAGTACCACATTTTTGCAGCTTCTCTGACAGTTCCAAAAAAAAAGGAGTGGAGAGCTGAAATACACACTGCAGAGCTCAGTGAGGAGAGCTCTGAGAACTGATTGAATGAAAGGGACCCCCCCCCCATCACACAGCACACAGGGACAGAAATGAGGCTGCCAATCTGCTGGAGCTCCCTTCCCATCACCATTTTTCTCTTGGTGTCAGGAAAACTTGTCAGAAGTGACTCCTGCTGATAGAAGAGGAAAGAAGCGACAGACAGAAATGGCACCTAGTGTTCTGGATTGAGGTAAGTACACACTATAGAGGGATATGTTCAATATTTCATGTCTGACTTTAAATAGGCAGTTTGGCACCAGTTCCGGGATTGGGTGCATGCACGCATGCCATGCATCTGTGCACATTCCTTTGGAGAACAGCGCGCCCATACAAGATACTGGTGGGAGTTTCAGGCCTGCACGTTCTGGGTAGAGCCGTGAGACTTTCTTTTTTTTTTAATTCTTTATTTAACACGTATGGCGTAGAAGTGTTGTGGACACATGGTGATGTCTAAGGGGAAAAAGAGGAAAGGGCAGGGGTAAGGGAGGAGACAGAGACAGGACAGGTATCGCCCAAGTCAGAGACCGCGGGACAGGTATCGCCCAAGTCAGAGACCGCGGGACAGGTATCGCCCAAGTCAGAGATCGCGGGACAGGTATCGCCCGAGTCAAGGACCGCTAGACAGGTATCGACCAAGTCAGAGACCGCGGGACAGGTATCACCCGAGTCAGGGACCGCGGGACAGGTATCGCCCGAGTCAGGGACCGCGGGACAGGTATCGCCCGAGTCAAAGACCACGGGACAGGTATCGCCCGAGTCAGAGACCGCGGCAGGAACTGATATGTGAGATCAGGCTTGGAAGGGCCAGCAACGCCTGGAGATGGTATGATTGGCAGAGGCCATCAATTCCTCCATTTGTTTGATTTTGGCAATCCTTGCAAACCTTGCCCCCATTCACACCTCAGCGTTTTGTAGTTGGAAGCTCGAGGCTCCAAGACCCTGGAGGAGAAAAAAATCAATTCTTCTCAATGGAGACGATTTACATCTCCACTCCAAATCGCCTGAAGCCAAATGTCTGCAGCTCAAAAAATTCCGGAGCTTTTTTCGTAGCTCGAATCAGGGAGACACTTAACACTTTCCCTACAGATACTAGATTTTTGAATCTAACTATAGTGGTATATAGTACCCTAACTACACTGCATATCCCTTTCCTCACACTAATAATTGTTAAATGACACTGAAGCAGCAGGAGTAACAGAAATTCTTCCACTCTCTTCCACAGCCTCTCTATTACAGTGCTAGAGATTTGGCGGGGCTATGTTATATACTAGGGGGGGCATATTCACTACTGATTGGCCTCTGGACCCCCTAGTCACTCCAATCACATTCCTAGCAGACTCCTGCCCCCTCAATTGGCCTTTACTGACGTTTCTGGTTCAATCACAGGCTTTTAAAGCCCAGTTCCTGTCCCATTGCATTTTTGGGCAGTTCTGGTTGCCGAATTCCGAACTTTTATCGCAAAGAGTTCGGAATTCAGCCGAATTTCAAACAGCCAATGTTCGGGTCGAACCGATGGTCGACCCGAACCGTTCGATCATCCCTATCCCTGAGACCTGAAAATTATTTCAAGGGGTCCTCCACATTGAAAAGGTTGAGAAAGGCTGGGTTAGAGGTTTAAGTTTGGGGTTAATTGTTTATTTATTTATTATTACTTAGTACTCATTTATTGAATGCATTTATTCATATTTATTTATGATTGTTTTTATTGGGTACGCATGCCTTTGCGACGTTAACAAGGTGTAGTAAAAGAAAGCGTTTATAGCGTTTTATTTTCTTGGGTGCCAAGTGTAAGAGAAACGTCGCTGGATCATCAGGCATCCCAATATCTGTACATTTGAAATTCCAGTGTTTGACTTGGGACCAGAGAATCCGTAATCTCTGGCAGGACCAGAAGACATGGAGCATGGTCCCCTCCTCCTCCCGCCACCTCCAACAGACACTTTCTTTTTTTGATACAAGTTTTCATTTAACTTCCACATACATAGGATCAGCATTTTGTTTTTGGGATGTACGATATGAAAGAAATATGATCATTGAAGATGTGTTAGCTTTTATTTAATTCTCCTAATAACTTTTGTGAAATTAGCTTTAAATGGAGAGCTTTCCGGGAAAGCTACACATAATTTGGTGGAGGGGGGATTATGGTGTGGGGTTGTTTTTCAGGGGTTGGGCTTGGCATCTTAGTTCCGGTCCAAATCATTTGGTGGAGGGGGGATTATGGTGCGGGGGTTGTTTTTCAGGGGTTGGGCTTGGCCCCTTAGTCCTGGTCCAAATCATTTGGTGGAGGGGGGAGTATGGTGCCGGGGTTGTTTTTCAGGAGTTGGGCTTGGCCCCTTAGTTCCAGTCCAAGTCATTTGGTGGAGGGGGGGGGGTTATGGTGCGGGGTTGTTTTTAAAAGGTTGGGCTTGGCCCCTTAGTTCCGGTACAAATAATTTGGTGGAGGGGGGATTATGGTGTGGGGTTGTTTTTCTAGGGGTTCGGCTTGGCCCCTTAGTCCTGGTCCAAATCATTTGGTGGAAGGGGGATTATGGTGTGGGGGTTGTTTTTCAAAGTTTGGCCTTGGCCCCTTAGTTCCGGTCCAAATCATTTGGTGGAGGGGGGATTAAGATGTGGGGTTGTTTTTCAGGGGTTGGGCTAGGCCCCTTAGTTCCATTCCAAATCATTTGGTAGGAGGGGGGTTATGATGCGGGGTTTGTTCTTCAGAAGTTGGGCTTGGCCCCTTAGTCCTGGTCCAAATCATTTGGTGGAGGGGGGATTATGGTGCAGGGTTTTTTTTTCAGGGGTTGGGCTTGGCCCCTTAGTTGGAGTCCAAATCATTTGGTGGAGGAGGGGGGGGGTTATGGTGTGGGTGTTGTTTTTCAGAGGTTGGGCTTGGCCCCTTAGTTCCGGTACAAATCATTTGGTGGAGGAGGGGATATGTTGTGGGGTTGTTTTTCAGGGGTTGGGCTTGGCCCCTTAGTTTCAGTGAAGGGAACTCTTAAGGCGTTGGCATACCAAGAGATTTTGGACAATTTCATGCTCCCAACTTTGTGGGAACAGTTTGGGAATGGCCCCTTCGTGTTCCAACATGACTGCACACCAGTCCACAAAGCAAGTCATAGCACTGAAAACTGAAAATGGCCTGGTAATGAAGGGGTAATACAGGTTAAGGTGGTATTGCGATCATACCCCAACACTACTGTGCCTGTTCTAAAGGTCAGCGTTTCCAGCCTTATGAAGCTAACAATTTAAATCCCTGTTGTCCTAAATTATAATACAAACAGGTGATAGGATTTATTCAGTTTCCATCCCAGAGAGTTTCTTTTCTGCCTCTGTAACTCTGCAGCCTGTGGTCCTTGGCCATATTGTCTACTGGTCCATTCTGCTCTCAGCTCCTCTTCCGGGGGCTCCACTTTGGACTTGTAGACTGTAGTGTTCATGATATCCTAAAAAATAATCAAACATTAAATTAAGTATATAAAAAATCAGACAAAAATAAAAATTTTATAATCATCATAACAATTATTATTTTTTTTTGAGTCTAAGGAAGGACACACAAAGTCCATCACCTTCCGCTTAAAGGAGGATTAGACACTTGCAAACAAATAAATTGTAGGCCAGCCCATGACTAGGGTAGATCATAGGTCACCAATTACCAATGACCCCTGGCCTGACTCCAAAGCTCTGACTACCTAATTAAACACTTTACTCAAAGTGGGATTAAATGGCTGTAAAGCATTTTATTATAAACAACATACAAATAAATGACAAGACATAACATTACAGATCAACTTGGGTTGGAAGTCCTTGAAGGTACCATATTACTTAAAACATTGTGTCTGTGGCACCCACTAGCTAAGATATGAGAAGCCTGAGATTGGATTGGACACGTGCCACCCTCCCCTCCCACCACAACATCAGAAGATGTTTGATGTCTGAAATGGAGCATCTGGAACCTTGCCTTGGTTAAATCACCGGAGGAGCCCTGGTTGAATCACCGGAGGAGCCCTGGTTGAATCACCGGAGGAACCCTGGTTGGATCCCCAGAGGAGCCCTGGCTGAATCACCAGAGGAGCCCTGGTTGAATCTCCAGAGGTGCCCTCATTGAATCACCGGGGGAGCCCTGGTTGAATCACCGGGGGGAGCCCTGGTTGAATCACCGTGGGGAGCCCTGGTTGAATCACCGTGGGGAGCCCTGGTTGAATCACCGTGGGGAGCCCTGGTTGAATCACTGGGGGGAGCCCTGGTTGAATCACAAGGGGGAGAGCCCTGGTTGAATCACCGGAGGGATCTCTGGTTGAATAACCAAAGGAGTCCTGGTTGAGAAAGGCTGTCCTAGACACTAGAGAAAAAAAAGGCATGTGGGCAGTAGGAGGAGTTTTCCTGGGCTAGCCTATGTTTTTTTTTTTTTTTTTTTTGCTAGTGTCCAATCCTCCTGCAGGCAGCAGTATAGCTCGAGGGCTAAAGACTTCTGGTTTTCCTGAATGGATGGGAAAGAAAAAGGGTTTCTGGATTTAGCACTGCTTTAAACTGGGTTTCCAGCAAAACATGTTTTCCTTTTTTAATAAAGAACAGCAAATTCCTGGCCAGTTCTTTTCCCCCTCTGTGTCCCATCCCACCGTGTCCCATTGGGGTAATTTTTCAGTGCTTCCTATCATGGAGACACAACAGGAAGTTAAGTAAAATCAGACAATTGTCACCAGAACAATTACCTACTAGAACATTTCCTCTATAATCTTTTTTTTTTTGACAACCATAACATTTTGGATTGAAATAATGTTCTGTCCTTTGTTATATTGGTCACCAGGACAATTTGTTTAGGCTTAGTAAAGTAGAACTAAACTCGAAGAGTAAGGATTTGCTATGTCCTTAAGAACATCTAGAAATGTTGATAGGGCCAGGGCAGTACCCTGAACATGTATGTAATTTCTCCTGAAAAATAATAGTGATCTCTATTTGCATGTGTCTAGACACTGCTTTGTCCACAGAGAGTAGACAGGTGCAATCTCTTTTCTCCACTGCAGGTGGCGCTAAAACTGAAAACTGAAGCAGCATTGCAGAAGGAAAGGAAGTCAGGAGAAACGTATTCCTCTATGGTTTCCTTGGTCACTGTGAACTGATACGGTTCGATGTTACTGTCCCATGTGACTCTGGTGGCCATCTTTAGTGAGGGCAGAGCTTGCAAAAAGCCCCGACTCACTGCAGTTGCCATGCATTTTGAGAGTGGATAGTGTAGGGACAGGTCATCTGTCTGTCAGGAAAAGTGAACAGTGGTAGGGAAAGGCTCTGGATGAGTAGGCACAAGCAACGGACCCGCCATCCTGCATTGGAATTCTCCCCATTGGGCTGGCCAGGCCACATTCCGCCCTCGGAGACAGAGGCTGACGCTGCATTATAACCTGCTCCACTCTACAAGTTGTTCAGAACTGTACGCCTTTCCCAGCTTGATGCCTTCCCACTGGGCTGTTTGTAGATTTGGACCATTTCTTCAATACAAGTCTTGTTATTTGCAACCGGACTCAGTATGTTTACTGCCGCCACACCCCGCTGCACCTACCCACAAGCCTCATAGCTGCATATCTGCAGTGTAAGATCTAAGGTACTGGTGCCTCCGATTTCTAGTGTCAGGAGATTTGGAGTGAGATGTGGTGAAGTCATTACTGTGCTGCTCACTGTCCTTTTTGTTGACTCTGGTGGCCATCTTTAGTGAGGGCAGAGCTTACAAAAAGCCCTGACTCACTGCAGTTGCCATGCATTTTGTGAGTTGATAGTGTAGCGACAGGTAACCTAGGAAAGTTAATAGCGACAGGGAAAGGTTTCCGGACGAGTAGGGACAGGCTACGGACACGCCATCCTGCATCAGAACCCCCCCCTTGGGCTCAGGCTCACAGGCCATATTCTGCCCTCAGAGACAGATGCTGTTGGTGCATAAGAACCTGCTCCACTCTACAAGTTGCACATAACTGTGTGTGTTTCCCTGCTTGGTGCAAGAGAAGTAGTGGAACCGCACTCAAATCAAAGCAATGAAATCTCTTTATTCTTCAAATCATAGGCAGACAGACAGTGCAGGGAACAGGTAATCCAAGGTTAACGCGTTTCACGGCACACACGGCCGCTTACTCATAACCATAGTGATGGATAACGGAAATCGGTTAAAAGAATTGCTTTGTCTACTTTTTCCAGTTTTTATCCGATCCAATCGCGATCACCGAATATGGATCTCTTCCAAAAATTAGTGGAGAGAGACATATTCGGTCTGGCGATTGATACACCTTCCTCTATATCTGGGTCTTTTGATAATTTAACCAGTCGAGAAAGAGCTTTATTAAAATCTTTGAAAGAAGACATATCCATTACCATCAGAAATGCAGACAAGGGAGGTGCAATAGTCATACTTGACAGTGAGGCATACAAAAAAGAAGCCCTTAGACAATTAAATGACACTTGCACCTATCAACCTCTAAAAAGTGATCCTACTAACAGTTATAAAATAGCACTTTGCACTTTAGTAGAGAAAGGTCTAACCCTTGGCGCTTTCTCTGCTAAGGAAGCAGAGAAACTCATCCCAGACTACCCTGTCACACCGATTTTTCATCATCTCTCTCTTGGGGAGACCTATTGTCTCTGGGATAGGGTCTCTCTGTGAAAAATTAGGCGAATGGCTGGATGGCCAATTACAGGGCCTGGTATCAGAGCTCCCCAGTTATTTAAGGGATACCAAACATTTACTGAACATTATGGACACATTTTCATGGGCAGAGGACTATATCTGGATCACATGTGATGTGTCCAGTTTATATTCCTCTATACCTCATGATCTTGCGATTACAGCTATAGATACCTTTTTGAAACAACGTACCTACCTCAATGTTGAACTACAGGCTTACATCCTTGAAGTGTTGCTATTTCTTTTAACGCACAACTTTTTTTCATTTGATGGCAGTTTTTACCTCCAAAGGTGTGGGGCAGCGATGGGGGCTAAGTTTTCCCCCTCTCTCGCCAACCTATACATGGGTTGGTGGGAGAGACCCCACATCTTTGGAGGTGACAACCCATATAGAGACCAGATGGTTTTATATTATCGCTATATAGACGACCTGATCTTTGTTTGTCATAGGAGTGTAGATCTGGACGTTTTTTTGTCATACTTGAACTGCAATTCAATTAATTTAACCACTCTACAACCGCTCACAGTAATACTACTGCGGCAGAGTGGTTCGTTATCGTCCAGCCACGTAGTATTAACGTGATTGGACACTCCCCCTTCTGGGCGGCGCTTGCGCGCCGCCGGAGGCTCGCTCCCGCTGTTTTCATTCACAGCGGGAGTCGGGCCAGGGGAGGAGCAGCGGCGATCGCCGCTGCTCTTACCCGATCGTCGGGGATCGAGTCTGGAGATCCGCCCGCTGTGTGTAAACACAGCGGGCGGATCTCCATAGTGACAGGGAGTGACAGATCGGACTGTTCAGCATAGCTGGACATCCGATCTGTCCATGACTCACTCAGTCACCTCCCCCCCTACACGTCAGTAAGCACCAGGCATACATTAACCCCTCCCTCTCCAATAATATTAACCCCTTCCCTGCCAGTGTAATTTTTACAGTAACAGTGCATATTTATAGCACTGATTACTGCAGTAATGTCACTGGTACCCCCAAAAGTGTCAAAAATGTCAGTCAGGGGTCCGGTCTGTCCGCCGCAATGTCGCAGTCCCGCAAAAAAAATCGCAGATCGCCGCCATTACGCGTTAAAAAAAAAACACCAAAAATGACAGAAATCTTTCCCTTTGTTAGTAAACGCAATAACTTTTGCGCAAACCAATCAAAATACGCTTATTGCGATTTTTTTTACCAAACATATGTAGCATAAAACAAATTGGCCAAAATTTTTTAAAAAAATTGGTTTTTACATCTTTTTTGGGGGGAATTTCATATAAAAAAATGTTAAAAATATTGTTATTTTTTCAAAATAAACGCTCTTTTTTTGTTTATAGCGCAAAAAGTAAAAATCGCACAGGTGATCAAATACCACCAAAAGAAAGCTCTGTTTGTGGGAAAAAAAGGACGTAAATTTCGTTTGGGTACGGCGTCGCACGACCGCGCAATTGTCAGTTGAAGTCGCACAGCGCCGAATCGCAAAAAGTGGCCTGGACGGAAGACAGCAAAATCCTCCGGTGGTAAAGTGGTTAAAGTTTACAGGCACTACAAGTATGGACACAATAGAATTTTTGGATGTTGCTTTGAGCCACATTGGCAACAAAGTCATATCAAATCTTTACAGGAAACCACTGTCTGGTAATAGTCTATTGCATGCACGCTCCAGTCATCCAATCCATACCATCAAGGGCATCCCTGTAGGGCAATTCCTCAGAGTGCGGAGGATTTGCAGTAATTTGCAGGATTTCAACAAACAAGCGTCTTTACTATACCATCGCTTCCTTGACAGAGGATATCCCAGATGGATGTTAGACAGGGCATACTCTATAGCCCTAAATAAAGATCGTTCCGATCTCTTGTCATCAGGAACTTTACGTGATATATCCCATACACAGCAGGAAACTGCTTCCGATGATAGTTATAGAAGTAGACTCAGACACAAAAACAGGAATAGAAATAAAACTGTGTCCAAGAGTTCCAATAAGGTGATTCCCTCTATCACACTGTCTTTGCCCTATAGCTTAGAATTTAATAAAATAAAAAAGATCATTCAGAGACACTTACCCACTCTATACACGGATGATATCTGTGCAAACATTCTTGAAGATGGGGTTAACATAGTAGCTAAAAGGGCTGCCACTTTAGGCAATTCCCTATCTCCCAGTCTATATATCTCTAAAAAATCAAATACATCCAAGACATGGTTATATTGTAAAGGGAATTTCAAGTGTGGTATGACAGAGTGTGTCACCTGTCCCCATATTATTCCCAGGGACAATTTCGTCTCGACCTATGACAACAAGACATATACTATAAAAGATTTTTTCAATTGCAACACAAAATATCTTATTTATTTAATTACATGTAAATCATGTTCTGTTCAGTATGTGGGTAGAACCACTCGGAAGCTAAAAGACCGTTTCAGGGAGCACCTTAGTGACATACGCACCCTCAAGTCAACCAATATAGCGAAACATTTCAACAACGCCCATGGTGGCGATATGTCCCTGTTACAGGTCCGAATTATAGACCATGTTACTAGGCCTGCCAGAGGTGGGGATGTCTTCAGGTTACTTTGCAAAAGGGAGGTTTTATGGATCTTTAAGTTACACACTCGGATGCCTCATGGTTTAAACTGGGAGTGGGATGTCACTCATTTTTATGAGTGACACCTCTCCTTGGTGACTATTTTTCCTCCCTTTTGAGTTCATAATTGATTTTGGCCTTATATGCTGTGATCTTGTTCTAATGGCGATAATTTACAAAATGCTTGTTTATATTGATCCATCTGTCCATTGCGTCCACTTTCTGCTATGCAATTTTTGCCATACATATCTTTTTGAAAAATGTTCATTTGCAATTTTTGCACCGTTAGTCCTATGACCGTGTGTTCAGACTTATAATTGAGATGATATTTAATACACATGGACATTGTTTGTCTTGATTATATCAAAAAAGGGTTCTCCATTATTTTTCCCGTAGACTTTTGGTCCCACACCCCTACTGTCTTTTGGCATTGAATTATTTGTAGATTTTCGTTGGAAAATCACACAGCTTAGTACTTAATGTTCAAATAAATATAGTGAGCAAACTTCCTTTCCCGGTTTAAAACATTTTTATCAATGGGAATATGGATTTAATCTGTGTTCACGATTTTTCAATTAGATCCTTGGCCATTGACAGAGATTGGTCAATTTTCAAATAATATTTACCTATTTTGTTCGGGCTTGGGGCCTTTTTCTAACGGGTTTATGTACATTGTGCTTATGGAATGCATCCATTTCGGCATTATTTTGCTTCTCTGTATTCAGTTGACCTTCACATTCACCCCTCAATTTGCACCAACAAAAAATAATAAAAAATATATATATATAATTTCTCCATATACACGTATATTTATTTAATATTTTTCACATTAATGTACATACATGACAACTTATATATATTGTCATTTTCTGTTGCTTCACGCAATAGAATTACTGTTCACATGTATTCTTTTTGTATAAACCCCTATTATCATATTCATCATTATTTTTATTGGCTGGTTTAGACACAACTTTACACATATATTTTTCACTATATCTATTCCACCATTCAAAATATTTTTATTTTTATTATTATTTTTATTTTTTGCAAGACAAGTTTGTTTTCATAATTTTTCTTTTACGATCACTTGTCATCATTCATTCACAATTTTCCACATTCTTTTCACATTTCTGGTTATTTGTTTTTTACACATGTATTTCCACCATTATAACTGTCTATTCACGCTACGATACACTATACAGCTTTTCAGCAATATGCATATTTCCTATTATATAACATATGCACGCTCTCTGTGGTTTTAGAATAATTTATGCATATGTATGTATGTGTATGTGTTTTCCTGCCTCTCATATACATATATATATATATATATATATATTTTCTTTTATATATACAGTGGGTACGGAAAGTATTCAGACCCCCTTAAATTTTTCACTCTTTGTTATATTGCAGCCATTTGCTAAAATCATTTAAGTTCATTCTTCTTCCTCATGAATGTACACATAGCACCCCATACTGACAGAAAAACACAGAATTGTTGACATTGTTGCAGATTTATTAAAAAAGAAAAACTGAAATATCACATGGTCCTAAGTATTCAGACCCTTTGCTATGACACTCATATATTTAACTCAGGTGCTTTCCATTTCTTCTGATCATCCTTGAGATGGTTCTACACCTTCATTTGAGTCCAGCTGTGTTTGATTATACTGATTGGACTTGATTAGGAAAGCCACACACCTGTCTATATAAGACCTTCCAGATCACAATGCATGTCAGAGCAAATGAGAATCATGAGGTCAACGGAACTGCCTGAAGAGCTCAGAGACAGAATTGTGGCAAGGCACAGATCTGGCCAAGGTTACAAAAAGATTTCTTCTGCACTTAAGGTTCCTAAGAGCACAGTGGCCTCCATAATCCTCAAATGGAAGACGTTTGGGACGACCAGAACCCTTCCTAGAGCTGGCCGTCCGGCCAAACTGAGCTATCGGGGGAGAAGAGCCTTGGTGAGAGAGGTAAAGAAGAACCCAAAGATCACTGTGGCTGAGCTCCAGAGATGCAGTCAGGAGATGGGAGAAAGTTGTAGAAAGTCAACCATCACTGCAGCCCTCCACCAGTCAGGGCTTTATGGCAGAGTGGCCCGACGGAAGCCTCTCCTCAGTGTAAGACACATGAAAGCCCGCATGGAGTTTGCTAAAAAACACCTGAAGGACTCCAAGATGGTGAGAAATAAGATTCTCTGGTCTGATGAGACCAAAATAGAACTTTTTGGCCTTAATTCTAAGCGGTATGTGTGGAGAAAACCAGGCACTGCTCATCACCTGTCCAATACAGTCCCAACAGTGAAGCATGGTGGTGGCAGCATCATGCTGTGGGGGTGTTTTTCAGCTGCAGGGACAGGACGACTGGTTGCAATCGAGGGAAAGATGAATGCGGCCAAGTACAGGGATATCCTGGACAAAAACCTTCTCCAGAGTGCTCTGGACCTCAGACTGGGCCGAAGGTTTACCTTCCAACAAGACAATGACCCTAAGCACACAGCTAAAATAACGAAGGAGTGGCTTCACAACAACTCTGTGACTGTTCTTGAATGGCCCAGCCAGAGCCCTGACTTAAACCCAATTGAGCATCTCTGGAGAGACCTAAAAATGGCTGTCCACCAACGTTTACCATCCAACCTGACAGAACTGGAGAGGATCTGCAAGGAGGAATGGCAGAGGATCCCCAAATCCAGGTGTGAAAGACTTGTTGCATCTTTCCCAAAAAGACTCCTGGCTGTATTAGATCAAAAGGGGGCTTCTATTAAATACTGAGCAAAGGGTCTGAATACTTAGGACCATGTGATATTTCAGTTTTTCTTTTTTAATAAATCTGCAACAATGTCAACAATTCTGTGTTTTTCTGTCAGTATGGGGTGCTATGTGTACATTCATGAGGAAGAAGAATGAACTTAAATGATTTTAGCAAATGGCTGCAATATAACAAAGAGTGAAAAATTTAAGGGGGTCTGAATACTTTCCGTACCCACTGTATATTTTCTCTTTTCATGGTTTTTTATTTGGGAAATGATGAAGGTCCTTACTTTATATGTAATATACTCTGAAGCTCAATATATGTGCAGGAGAATACAAAGGATTGATACATATACATATATTGTTCCAATTTTGTATATCGTCCTCTTTTGCATTTTGCCGATTTGGATTCTTCCTGCGCCAACATGATTTTATCATAACATTCAACATTTATTTTTACTTTGTATTTCTATCAGTGTACTGTCTTTTAAGTCTATATCGTTGTGTTTCTGTACTGTGCTTCTTTATGAAGCAGTTTCACATGTACTTCTAAAAGTCCCAGGTGTTAGATCACGGAGTAATCGGCTCCTCATTGAGGAAAATGAAACTAATGACACAAACCTGCGAGCAATCGCATCAATCAACTAGGGTTCGTTTGTCTAATACCAACCGATTTCCGTTATCCATCACTATTGGTTATGAGTAAGCGGCCGTGTGTGCCGTGAAACGCGTTAACCTTGGATTACCTGTTCCCT